>NC_092715.1:14709857-15034440 GCF_047496885.1 Scyliorhinus torazame
CAGGACAGGTACAGCACGGGGTTAGATACAGAGTAAAGCTCCCTCTACACTGTCCCCATCAAACGCTCCCAGGACAGATACAGCACGGGGTTAGATACAGAGTAAATCTCCCGCTGGGTTAAGAAATGTCCCAGTCAGAGAGTGGGTTAGCAATGTCACAGTCGGAGAGTTGGTTAGTGACATCACGGTGGGAGAGTGGATTAGCGATGTCACAGTCGGAAAGTGGGTTAGCGACGTCACAGTGGGAGAGTGGGTTAGCGATGTCACAGTCGGAGAGTGGGTTAGCGATGTCACAGTCGGAAAGTGGGTTAGCGATGTCACAGTCGGAGAGTGGGTTAGTGATGTCCCAGTCGGAGACTGGGTTAGCGGCGCCACAGTCGGAGAGTGGGTTAGTGATGTCCCAGTCGGAGAGTGGGTTAGTGATGTCCCAGTCGGAGACTGGGTTAGCGGCGCCACAGTCGGAGAGTGGGTTAACGAAATCATGGTGGGAGAATGGATTAGTGACATCACAGTGGGAGAGTGGGTTAGCGACGTCACAGTCAGAGAGTGGGTTAGCGACGTTACAGTCAGAGAGTTGGTTACCGATGTCACAGTCGGTGAGTGGGTTAGCGATGTCACAATTGGAGAGTGGCTTAACGATGTAACAGTCGGAGAGTGGGTTAGCGATGTCACAGTCGGAGAGTGGGTTTGCAATGTAACAGTGGGAGAGTGGGTTAGCAACGTTACAGTCGGTGAGTGGGTTAATGACGTCACAGTCGGTGAGTGGGTTAGCGACGTCACAGTCGGAGAGTGGGTTAGCGATGTCACAGTCGGAGAGTGGGTCAGCGATGTCCCAGTCGGAGAGTGGGTTAGCGATGTCACAGTCGGAGAGTGGGTTCGCAATGTAACAGTGGGAGAGTGGGTTAGCAACGTTACAGTCAGAGAGTGGGTTAATGACGTCAGAGACGGTGAGTGGGTTAGCGACGTCACAGTCGGAGAGTGGGTTAGCGATGTCACAGTCGGAGAGTGGGTCAGCGATGTCCCAGTCGGAGAGTGGGTTAGCGATGTCAAAGTCGGAGAGTGGGTCAGCGATGTCACAGTCGGAGAGTGGGTTAGCGACGTCACAGTCGGAGAGTGGGTTAGCGATGTCACAGTCGGAGAGTGGGTCAGCGATGACCCAGTCGGAGAGTGGGTTAACGACGTCCCAGTCGGTGAGTGGGTTCACGACGTCACAGTCAATGAGTGGGTTAGCGACGTAACAGTCAGAGAGAGGGTTAGCGATGTCACAGTCGGAGAGTGGGATAGCGATGTCAGTTGGAGAGTTGGTTAGCGATGTCACAGTCGGAGAGTGGGTTAGCGACGTAACAGTCATAGAGTGGGTTAGCGATGTCACAGTCGAAAAGTGGGTTAGCAATGTCACAGTCGAAGAGTGGGTTAGCGATGTCACAGTCGGAGAGTGGGTTAGCGACGTAACAGTCAGAGAGTGGGTTAGCGATGTCACAGTCGGAAAGTGGGTTAGCGATGTCAGTTGGAGAGTTG
Source organism: Scyliorhinus torazame (assembly GCF_047496885.1). NCBI lineage: Eukaryota > Metazoa > Chordata > Chondrichthyes > Carcharhiniformes > Scyliorhinidae > Scyliorhinus > Scyliorhinus torazame. The sequence continues at coordinate 14,711,376 of NC_092715.1, forward strand.
GTTAGCGATGTCACAGTCGGAGAGTGGGTTAGTGACGTTCCAGTCGGTGAGTGGGTTAACAATGTCACAGTCGGAGAGTGGTTTAGTGACGTTACAGTCAGAGAGTGGGTTAGTGACGTCACAGTGGGAGAGTGGGTTAGCGACGTCCCAGTCGGAGACTGGGTTAGCGACGTCAGAGTAGGAGAGTGGATTGAGGACGTTACAGTCGGTGAGTGGGATAGCGATGTCACAGTCGGGGAGGGGATAGCGACGTCACAGTCGGAGAGTGGGTGAGCAAAGTCACAGTCGAAGAGTGGGTTAGCGATTTCACTGTCGGAGAATGGGTTAATGACATTACAGTCGGAGAGTGGGTTAACAATATCACAGTCGGAGAGTGGGTTAGCGACGTCACAGTCGGAGAGTGGGTTAACGGCATCACAGTCAGAGAGTGGGTGAAGAAAGTCACAGTCGGTGAGTGGGATAACGATGTCACTGTCGGTGAGTGGGTTAGCGATGTAACAGTCGGTGAGTGGGTTAGTGACGTCACAGTCGGAAAGTGGGTTAGCGATGTCAGTTGGAGAGTGGGTTAACGACGTCACAGTCGGTGAGTGGGTTAATGATGTCAGAGTCGGTGAGTGGGTTAACGACGTCTCAGTCGGTGAGTGGGTTCACGACGTCACAGTCAATGAGTGGGTTAGCGACGTCACAGTCGGAGAGTGGGTTAGCGACGTCACAGTCGGAGAGTGGGTTAGCGATGTCCCAGTCGGAGACTGGGTTAGCGGCGCCACAGTCGGAGAGTGGGTTAACGAAATCATGGTGGGAGAATGGATTAGTGACATCACAGTGGGAGAGTGGGTTAGCGACGTTACAGCCGGTGAGTGGGTTAGCGACGTCACAGTCAGAGTGGGTTAGCGACGTTACAGTCGGAGAGTGGGTTAGTGACGTCACAGTCAGAGTGGGTTAGCGACGTCACAGTCGGAGAGTGGGTTAGTGACGTCACAGTCGGAGAGTGGGTTAGCGATTTCACAGTCGGAGAGTGGGGTAGTGACGTCACAGTCAGATAGTGGGTTAGCGACGTCACAGTCGGAGAGTGGGTTAGCGATGTCACAGTCGGAGAGTGCATTAGCAATGTCACAGTCGGAGAGTGGGTTAGAGATGTCCCAGTCGGAGAGTGGGTTAGCGATGTCACAGTCGGAGAGTGGGTTAGCGATGTAATAGTCGGTGAGTGGGTTAGTGACGTCACAGTCGGAGAGTGGGTTAGCGATGTCAGTTGGAGAGTGGGTTAACGATGTCACAGTCAGAGAGTGGGTTCGCAATGTAACAGTCGGAGAGTGGGTTAGCGACGTCACAGTCGGAGAGTTGGTTAGCGATGTCACAGACGGAGAGTGGGTTAGCGATGTCACAGTTGGAGAGTGGGTTAGCGATGTCCCAATCGGAGAGTGGGTTAACGATGGCACAGTCGGAGAGTGGGTTAACGATGGCACAGTCGGAGAGTGAATAACGATGTCCCAGTCGGAGAGTGAATAGCGATGTCCCAGTCGGAGAGTGGGTTAGCGATGTCACAGTCGGAGAGTGGGTTAGCAATGTCACAGGCGGAGAGTGGGTTAGCAATGTCACAGTCGGAGAGTGGGTTAGCGATGTCACAGTCGGAGAGTGGGTTAGCGATGTGCCAATCGGAGAGTGGGTTAACGATGGCACAGTCGGAGAGTGTGTTAGCGATGGCACAGTCGGAGAGTGGGTTAGCGATGTCACAGTATGAGAGTGGGTTAGCGATGTCACAGTCGGAGAGTGGGTTAGCGATGTCACAGTCGGAGAGTGGGTTAGCGATGTCACAGTCGGTCAGTGGGTTCACGACGTCACAGTCAATGAGTGGGTTAGCGATGTCACAGTCTGAGAGTGGGTTAACGATGTCACAGTCGGAGAGTAGGTTAGCGATGTCAGTTGGAGAGTTGGTTACCGATATCACAGTCGGTGAGTGGGTTAGCGATGTCACAGTTGGAGAGTGGCTTCGCGATGTAACAGTCGGAGAGTGGGTTAGCGATGTCACAGTCGGAGAGTGGGTTCGCAATGTAACAGTCGGAGAGCGGGTTAGCAACGTTACAGTCGGTGAGTGGGTTAACGACGTCACAGTCGGTGAGTGGGTTAATGACGTCAGAGACGGTGAGTGGGTTAGCGACGTCACAGTCGGAGAGTGGGTTAGCGATGTCACAGTCGGAGAGTGGGTCAGCGATGTCCCAGTCGGAGAGTGGGTTAGCGATGCCACAGTCGGAGAGTGGGTCAGCGATGTCACAGTCGGAGAGTGGGTTAGCGACGTCACAGTCGGAGAGTGGGTTAGCGATGTCACAGTCGGAGAGTGGGTCAGCGATGACCCAGTCGGAGAGTGGGTTAATGACGTCTCAGTCGGTGGGTGGGTTCACGACGTCACAGTCAATGAGTGGGTTAGCGACGTAACAGTCAGAGAGAGGGTTAGCGATGTCACAGTCGGAGAGTGGGATAGCGATGTCAGTTGGAGAGTTGGTTAGCGATGTCACAGTCGGAGAGTGGGTTAGCGACGTAACAGTCAGAGAGTGAGTTAGCGATGTCACAGTCGAAAAGTGGGTTAGCAATGTCACAGTCGAAGAGTGGGTTAGCGATGTCACAGTCGGAGAGTGGGTTAGCGACGTAACAGTCAGAGAGTGGGTTAGCGATGTCACAGTCGGAAAGTGGGTTAGCGATGTCAGTTGGAGAGTTGGTTAGCGATGTCACAGTCGGAGAGTGGATTAGTGACGTCACAGTCAGAGAGTGGGTTAGTGACGTCACAGTGGGAGAGTGGGTTAGCGACGTCCCAGTCGGAGACTGGGTTAGCGACGTCAGAGTAGGAGAGTGGGTTGAGGACGTTACAGTCGGTGAGTGGGATAGCGATGTCACAGTCGGGGAGGGGATAGCAACGTCACAGTCGGAGAGTGGGTTAGCAAAGTCACAGTCGAAGAGTGGGTTAGCGATTTCACTGTCGGAGAATGGGTTAATGACGTTACAGTCCGAGAGTGGGTTAACAATATCACAGTCGGAGAGTGGGTTAGCGACGTCACAGTCGGAGAGTGGGTAAACGGCATCACAGTCAGAGAGTGGGTGAAGAAAGTCACAGTCGGTGAGTGGGATAACGATGTCACTGTCGGTGAGTGGGTTAGCGATGTAACAGTCGGTGAGTGGGTTAGTGATGTCACAGTCGGAAAGTGGGTTAGCGATGTCAGTTGGAGAGTGGGTTAACGACGTCACAGTCGGTGAGTGGGTTAACGACGTCTCAGTCGGTGAGTGGGTTCACAACGTCACAGTCAATGAGTGGGTTAGCGACATCACAGTCTGAGAGTGGGATAACGATGTCACAGTCGGAAAGTAGGTTAGCGATGTCACAGTCGGAGAGTGGGTTAGCGATGTCCCAGTTGGAGAGTGGGTTAGCGATGTCCCAGTCGGAGAGTGGGTTAGCGATGTCCCAGTCGGAGACTGGGTTAGCGGCGCCACAGTCGGAGAGTGGGTTAACGAAATCATGGTGGGAGAATGGATTAGTGACATCACAGTGGGAGAGTGGGTTAGCGACGGTACAGCCGGTGAGTGGGTTAGCGACGTCACAGTCAGAGAGTGGGTTAGCGACGTTACAGTCAGAGAGTGGGTTAGCGACGTTACAGTCGGAGAGTGGGTTAGTGACGTCACAGTCGGAGAGTGGGTTAGCGATTTCACAGTCGGAGAGTGGGGTAGTGACGTCACAGTCAGATAGTGGGTTAGCGACGTCACAGTCGGAGAGTGGGTTAGCGATGTCACAGTCGGAGAGTGCATTAGCAATGTCACAGTCGGAGAGTGGGTTAGAGATGTCCCAGTCGGAGAGTGGGTTAGCGATGGCACAGTCGGAGAGTGGGTTAGCGATGTAACAGTCGGTGAGTGGGTTAGTGACGTCACAGTCGGAGAGTGGGTTAGCGATGTCAGTTGCAGAGTGGGTTAACGATGTCACTGTCGGTGAGTGGGTTAACGATGTCACAATCGGTGAGTGGATTAACGACGTCACAGTCGGTGAGTGGGTTAATGACGTCAGAGTCGGTGAGTGGGAAAGCGACGTCACAGTCGGAGAGTGGGTTAACGACGTCTCAGTCGGTGAGTGGGTTCACGACGTCACAGTCAATGAGTGGGTTAGCGACGTCACAGTCTGAGAGTGGGTTAAAGATGTCACAGTCAGAGAGTAGGTTAGCGATGTCAGTTGGAGAGTTGGTTACCGATGTCACAGTCGGTGAGTGGGTTAGCGATGTCACAGTTGGAGAGTGGCTTAGCAATGTAACAGTCGGAGAGTGGGTTAGCGATGTGACAGTCGGATAGTGGGTTCGCAATGTAACAGTCGGAGAGTGGGTTAGCGATGTCACAGTCGGAGAGTTGGTTAGCGATGTCACAGACGGAGAGTGGGTTAGCGATGTCACAGTTGGAGAGTGGGTTAGCGATGTCACAGTCGGAGAGTGGGTTAGCGATGTCCCAATCGGAGAGTGGGTTAACGATGGCACAGTCGGAGAGTGTGTTAGCGATGGCACAGTCGGAGAGTGGGTTAGCGATGTCACAGTATGAGAGTGGGTTAGCGATGTCACAGTCGGAGAGTGGGTTAGCGATGTCACAGTCGGTCAGTGGGTTCACGACGTCACAGTCAATGAGTGGGTTAGCGATGTCACAGTCTGAGAGTGGGTTAACGATGTCACAGTCGGAGAGTAGGTTAGCGATGTCAGTTGGAGAGTTGGTTACCGATGTCACAGTCGGTGAGTGGGTTAGCGATGTCACAGTTGGAGAGTGGCTTAGCGATGTAACAGTCGGAGAGTGGGTTAGCGATGTCACAGTCGGAGAGTGGGTTCGCAATGTAACAGTTGGAGAGTGGGTTAGCGACGTTACAGTCGGTGAGTGGGTTAACGACGTCACAGTCGGTGAGTGGGTTAATGACGTCAGAGACGGTGAGTGGGTTAGCAACGTCACAGTCGGAGAGTGGGTTAGCGATGTCAGTTGGAGAGTTCGTTAGCGATGTCACAGTCGGAGAGTGGGTTAGTGACGTTGCAGTCGGTGAGTGGGTTAACAATGTCACAGTCGGAGAGTGGATTAGTGACGTCACAGTCAGAGAGTGGGTTAGTGACTTCACAGTGGGAGAGTGGGTTAGCGACATCCCAGTCGGAGACTGGGTTAGCGATGTCACAGTAGGAGAGTGGGTTAAGGACGTTACAGTCGGTGAGTGGGATAGCGATGTCACAGTCGGGGAGGTGATAGCGACGTCACAGTCGGAGAGTGGGTTAGCGATTTCACTGTCGGAGAATGGGTTAATGACGTTACAGTCGGAGAGTGGGTTAACAATATCACAGTCGGAGAGTGGGTTAGCGACGTCACAGTCGGAGAGTGGGTTAACGGCATCACAGTCAGAGAATGGGTGAAGCAAGTCACAGTCGGTGAGTGGGATAACGATGTCACTGTCGGTGAGTGGGTTAGCGATGTAACAGTCGGTGAGTGGGTTAGTGACGTCAGAGTCGGTGAGTGGGTTAACGACGTCTCAGTCGGTGAGTGCGTTCACGACGTCACAGTCAATGAGTGGGTTAGCGACGTCACAGTCTGAGAGTGGGTTAACGATGTCACAGTCGGAGAGTAGGTTAGCAATGTCAGTTGGAGAGTGGATTAGCGGTGTAACAGTCGGAGAGTGGGATAGTGATGTCACAGTCGGAGAGTGGGTTAGCAATGTAACAGTCAGAGAGTGGGTTAACAATGTCACAGTCGGTGAGTGGGTTAACAACGTTAAATTTGGTGAGTGGGTCAGTGATGTCAGTCGGAGAGTGGGTCAGCGATGTCACAGTCGGAGAGTGGGTTAGCGGCATAACAGTCAGAGAGAGGGTTAGCGATGTCACAGTCGGAGAGTGGGTTAGCGCTGTCACAGTCGGAGAGTGGATTAGCGATGTCACAGTCGGAGAATGGATTAGCGATGTCACAGTCGGAGAGTGGGTTAGCGATGTCCCAGTCGGAGAGTGGGTTAGCGATGTCGCAGTTGGAGAGTGGGTTAGCGATGTCGCAGTCGGAGAGTGGGTTCGCGATGTCCCAGTCGGAGAGTGGGTTAGCGATGTCACAGTCGGTGAATAGGTTAGCGATGTCCCAGTCGGAGAGTGGGTTAGCGATGTCACAGTCGGAGAGTGAGTTAGCGATGTAAAAGTCGGAGAGTCGGTTTGCGATGTCCCAGTCGGAGAGTGGGTTAGCGATGTCACAGTCAGAGAGTGGGTTCGCGATGTCCCAGTCGGAGAGTGGATTAGCGATGTCCCAGTCGGAGAGTGGGTTAATGACATCACAGTCGGAGAGTGGGTTAGCGATGTCCCAGTCGGAGAGTGGGTTAGCCATGTCACAGTCGGAGAGTGATTAGCCATGTCACAGTCGGTGACTGTGTTAGCGATTTCCCAATCAGAGAGTGGGTTCGCGATGTCCCAGTCGGAGAGTGGATTAGCGATGTCCCAGTCGGAGAGTGGGTTAATGACATCACAGTCGGTGAGTGGGTTAGCGATGTCACACTCGGAGAGTGGGTTAGCGATGTCCCAGTCGGAGAGTGGGTTAGCGATGTCCCAGTCGGACAGTGGGTTAGCGATGAACCAGTCAGTGAGTGGGCTAGCGATGTCACAGTCGGAGAGTGGGTTAGCGATGTCACATTCGGAGAGTGGGTTAGCGATGTCCCAGTCGGAGAGTGGGTTAGCGATGTCACAGTCGGAGAGTGGGTTAGCGATGTCCCAGTCGGAGAGTGGGTTAACGATGGGACAGTCGGAGAGTTGGTTAACAATGTCCCAGTCGGAGAGTGGGTTAGCAATGTCCCAGTCGGAGTGTGGGTTAACGATGGCACAGTCGGAGAGTTGGTTAACAATGTCCCAGTCGGAGAGTGGTTTAGCGATGTCCCAGTCGGAGAGTGGGTTAATGACATCACAGTCGGAGAGTGGGTTAGCGATGTCCCAGTCGGAGAGTGGGTTAGCGATGTCACAGTCGGAGAGTGATTAGCGATGTCACAGTCGGTGACTGTGTTAGCGATGTCCCAATCAGAGAGTGGGTTACTGACATCACAGTCGGAGAGTTGGTTAACAATGTCCCAGTCGGAGAGTGGGTTAGCGATGGCACAGTCGGAGAGTGGGTTAGCGATGTCACAGTCGGAGAGTGGGTTAGCGATGTCCCAGTCGGAGAGTGGGTTAGCAATGTCACACTCGGAGAGTGGGTTAGCGATGTCCCAGTCGGAGAGTGGGTTAGCGATGTACCAGTCGGACAGTGGGTTAGCGATGTCACAGTCGGAGAGTGGGTTAGCGATGTCCCAGTCGGAGAGTGGGTTAGCGATGTCACACTCGGAGAGTTGGTTCGCGATGTCACAGTCGGAGAGTGGGTTTGCGATGTCACAGTCAGAGAGTGGGTTAGCGATGTCCCAATCGGAGAGTGGGTTAACGATGGCACAGTCGGAGAGTGGTTTAGAAATGTCCCAGTCGGAGAGTGGGTTAGCGATGTCACAGTCGGAGAGTTGGTTAACAATGTCCCAGTCGGAGAGTGGTTTAGCGATGTCCCAGTCCGAGAGTGGGTTAGCGATGTCACAGTTGGAGAGTGGGTTAGCGATGTCCCAATTGGAGAGTGGGTTAGCGATGTCACAGTCGGAGAGTGGGTTAGCAATGTCACAGTCGGAGTGTGGATTAGCGATGTCACAGTCGGAGAGTGGGTTAGCGATGTCCCAATCGGAGAGTGGGTTAACGATGGCACAGTCGGAGAGTGGGTTAACGATGGCACAGTCGGAGAGTGAATAGCGATGTCACAGTCGGAGAGTGGGTTCGCGATGTCACAGTCGGAGAGTGGGTTAGCGATGTCACAGTCGGTGAGTGTGTTAGCGATGTCCCAGTCGGAGAGTGGGTTAGCGATGTCCCAGTCGGAGAGTGGGTTAACGATGGCACAGTAGGAGAGTGGGTTAACGATGGCACAGTCGGAGAGTGGGTTAGCGATGTCACAGTCGGAGAGTGGGTTAACGATGGCACAGTCGGAGAGTGGGTTAGCGATGTCACAGTCGCAGAGTGGGTTAGCGATGGCACCGTCGGAGAGTGGGTTAGCGATGTCACAGTCGAAGAGTGGGTTAACGATGGCACAGTCGGAAAGTGGGTTAGCGATGTCACAGTCGCAGAGTGGGTTAGCGATGGCACAGTCGGAGAGTGAGTTAGCGATGTCAGTCGGAGAGTGGGTTAATGACGTCACGGCCGGAGAGTGGTTTAGCGATGTCCCAGTCGGAGAGTGGGTTAGCGATGTCCCAGTCGGTGAGGGGGTTAGCGATGTCCCGGTCGGAGAGTGGGTTAGCGATGTCACAGTCGGAGAGTGGGTTAGCGATGTTACAGTCGGAGAGTGGGTTAGCGATTTCCCAGTCGGAGAGTGGGTTAACAATGGCACAGTCGAAGAGTGGGTTAACGATGGCACTGTCGGAGAGTGGGTTAGCGATCGCACCGTCGGAGAGTGGGTTAGCGATGTCACAGTCGGAGAGTGGGTTAACGATGGCACAGTCGGAAAGTGGGTTAGCGATGTCACAGTCGCAGAGTGGGTTAGCGATGGCACAGTCGGAGAGTGGGATAGCGATGTCAGTCGGAGAGTGGGTTAATGACGTCACAGTCGGAGAGTGGGTTAGCGATGTCACAGTCGGAGAGTGGGTTTGCGATGTCACAGTCGGAGTGTGGGTTAACGATGGCACAGTCGGAGAGTTGGTTAACAATGTCCCAGTCGGAGAGTGGTTTAGCGATGTCCCAGTCGGAGAGTGGGTTAATGACATCACAGTCGGAGAGTGGGTTAGCGATGTCCCAGTCGGAGAGTGGGTTAGCGATGTCACAGTCGGAGAGTGATTAGCGATGTCACAGTCGGTGACTGTGTTAGCGATGTCCCAATCAGAGAGTGGGTTACTGACATCACAGTCGGAGAGTTGGTTAACTATGTCCCAGTCGGAGAGTGGGTTAGCGATGGCACAGTCGGAGAGTGGGTTAGCGATGTCACAGTCGGAGAGTGGGTTAGCGATGTCCCAGTCGGAGAGTGGGTTAGCGATGTCACACTTGGAGAGTGGGTTAGCGATGTCCCAGTCGGAGAGTGGGTTAGCGATGTACCAGTCGGACAGTGGGTTAGCGATGTCACAGTCGGAGAGTGGGTTAGCGATGTCCCAGTCGGAGAGTGGGTTAGCGATGTCACACTCGGACAGTTGGTTAGCGATGTCACAGTCGGAGAGTGGGTTTGCGATGTCACAGTCGGAGAGTGGGTTAGCGATGTCCCAATCGGAGAGTGGGTTAACGATGGCACAGTCGGAGAGTGGGTTAGAAATGTCCCAGTCGGAGAGTGGGTTAGCGATGTCACAGTCGGAGAGTTGGTTAACAATGTCCCAGTCGGAGAGTGGTTTAGCGATGTCCCAGTCCGAGAGTGGATTAGCGATGTCACAGTTGGAGAGTGGGTTAGCGATGTCCCAATTGGAGAGTGGGTTAGCGATGTCACAGTCGGAGAGTGGGTTAGCGATGTCACAGTCGGAGTGTGGATTAGCGATGTCACAGTCGGAGAGTGGGTTAGCGATGTCCCAATCGGAGAGTGGGTTAACGATGGCACAGTCGGAGAGTGGGTTAACGATGGCACAGACGGAGAGTGAATAGCGATGTCACAGTCGGAGAGTGGGTTCGCGATGTCACAGTCGGAGAGTGGGTTAGCGATGTCACAGTCGGTGAGTGTGTTAGCGATGTCCCAGTCGGACAGTGTGTTAGCGATGTCCCCGTCGGAGAGTGGGTTAGCGATGCCCCAGTCGGAGAGTGGGTTAACGATGGCACAGTAGGAGAGTGGGTTAACGATGGCACAGTCGGAGAGTGGGTTAGCGATGTCACAGTCGGAGAGTGGTTTAACGATGGCACAGTCGGAGAGTGGGTTAGCGATGTCACAGTCGCAGAGTAGGTTAGCGATGGCACCGTCGGAGAGTGGGTTAGCGATGTCACAGTCGAAGAGTGGGTTAACGATGGCACAGTCGGAAAGTGGGTTAGCGATGTCACAGTCGCAGAGTGGGTTAGCGATGGCACAGTCGGAGAGTGAGTTAGCGATGTCAGTCGGAGAGTGGGTTAATGACGTCACGGCCGGAGAGTGGTTTAGCGATGTCCCAGTCGGAGAGTGGGTTAGCGATGTCCCAGTCGGTGAGTGGGTTAGCGATGTCCCAGTCGGAGAGTGGGTTAGCGATGTCACAGTCGGAGAGTGGGTTAGCGGTGTCACAGTCGGAGAGTGGGTTAGCGATTTCCCAGTCGGAGAGTGGGTTAACAATGGCACAGTCGAAGAGTGGGTTAACGATGGCACAGTCGGAGAGTGGGTTAGCGATCGCACCGTTGGAGAGTGGGTTAGCGATGTCACAGTCGGAGAGTGGGTTAACGATGGCACAGTCGGAAAGTGGGTTAGCGATGTCACAGTCGCAGAGTGGGTTAGCGATGGCACAGTCGGAGAGTGGGATAGCGATGTCAGTCGGAGAGTGGGTTAATGACGTCACAGTCGGAGAGTGGGTTAGCGATGTCACAGTCGGAGTGTGGGTTTGCGATGTCACAGTCGGAGAGTGGGTTAGCGATGTCACAGTCGGAGAGTGGGTTCGCGATGTCCCAATCGGAGAGTGTGTTAGCGATGTCCCAGTAGGAGAGTGGGTTAGCGATGTCCTAGTCGGAGAGTGGGTTAGCGATGTCACAGTCGGTGAGTGGGTTAACGATGTCCCATTCGGAGAGTGGGTTAGCGATGTCACACTCGGAGAGTGGGTTAACGGTGTCCCATTCGGAGAGTGAATTAGCGATGTCACAGTCGGAGAGTGTGTTATCGATGTCACAGTCGGAGAGTGGGTTAGCGATGTCACACTCGGAGAGTGGGTTAGCGATGTCCCAGTCGGAGAGTGGGTTAGCGATGTCCCAGTCAGACAGTGGGTTAGCGATGACCCAGTCGGTGAGTGGGCTAGCGATGTCACAGTCGGAGAGTGGGTTAGCGATGTCACAGTCGGAGAGTGGGTTAGCGATGTCCCAATCGGAGAGTGGGTTAAAGATGGCACAGTCGGAGAGTTGGTTAACAATGTCCCAGTCGGAGAGTGGGTTAGCGATGTCACAGTCGGAGAGTGGGTTAGCGATGTCCCAGTCGGAGAGTGGGTTAGCGATGTCACAGTCGGAGAGTGGGTTAGTGATGTCACAGTCGGAGAGTGGGTTAGCGATGTCCCAGTCGGAGAGTGGGTTAACGATGTCCCAGTCGGAGAGTTGGTTAGCGATGTCCCAATCGGAGAGTGGGTTAGCGATGTCACATTCGGAGAGTGGGTTAGCGATGTCACAGTCGGACAGTGGATTCGCGATGTCACAGTCGGAGAGTGGGTTTGCGATGTCCCAATCGGAGGGTGGGTTAACGCTGGCACAGTCGGAGAGTAGGTTAACGATGGCATAGTCGGAGAGTGAATAGCGATGTCACAGTCGGAGAGTGGGTTAGCGATGTCACAGTCGGAGAGTGGGTTAGCGATGTCACAGTCGGTGAGTGTGCTAGCGATGTCCCAGTCGGACAGTGTGTTAGCGATGTCCCAGTCGGAGAGTGGGTTAGCGATGTCCCAGTCGGAGAGTGGGTTAACGATGGCACAGTCGGAGAGTGGGTTAGCGATTTCACAGTCGGAGAGTGGGTTAGCGATGTCACAGTCGGAGAGTGGGTTAACGATGGCACAGTCGGAGAGTGGGTTAGCGATGTCACAGTCGCAGAGTGGGTTAGCGATGGCACCGTCGGAGAGTGGGTTAGCGATGTCACAGTCGAAGAGTGGGTTAACGATGGCACAGTCGGAAAGTGGGTTAGCGATGTCACAGTCGCAGAGTGGGTTAGCGATGGCACAGTCGGAGAGTGAGTTAGCGATGTCAATCGGAGAGTGGGTTAATGACGTCACGGCCGGAGAGTGGTTTAGCGATGTCCCAGTCGGAGAGTGGGTTAGCGATGTCCCAGTCGGTGAGTGGGTTAGCGATGTCCCAGTCGGAGAGTGGGTTAGCAATGTCACAGTCGGAGAGTGGGTTAGCGATGTCACAGTCGGAGAGTGGGTTAGCGATTTCCCAGTCGGAGAGTGGGTTAACAATGGCACAGTCGAAGAGTGGGTTAACGATGGCACAGTCGGAGAGTGGGTTAGCGATCGCACCGTTGGAGAGTGGGTTAGCGATGTCACAGTCGGAGAGTGGGTTAACGATGGCACAGTCGGAAAGTGGGTTAGCGATGTCACAGTCGCAGAGTGGGTTAGCGATGGCACAGTCGGAGAGTGGGATAGCGATGTCAGTCGGAGAGTGGGTTAATGACGTCACAGTCGGAGAGTGGGTTAGCGATGTCACAGTCGGAGTGTGGGTTTGCGATGTTCCAGTCGGAGAGTGGGTTAGCGATGTCACAGTCGGAGAGTGGGTTCGCGATGTCCCAATCGGAGAGTGTGTTAGCGATGTCCCAGTAGGAGAGTGGGTTAGCGATGTCCTAGTCGGAGAGTGGGTTAGCGATGTCACAGTCGGTGAGTGGGTTAACGATGTCCCATTCGGAGAGTGGGTTAGCGATGTCACACTCGGAGAGTGGGTTAACGGTGTCCCATTCGGAGAGTGAATTAGCGATGTCACAGTCGGAGAGTGTGTTATCGATGTCACAGTCGGAGAGTGGGTTAGCGATGTCACACTCGGAGAGTGGGTTAGCGATGTCCCAGTCGGAGAGTGGGTTAGCGATGTCCCAGTCAGACAGTGGGTTAGCGATGACCCAGTCGGTGAGTGGGCTAGCGATGTCACAGTCGGAGAGTGGGTTAGCGATGTCACAGTCGGAGAGTGGGTTAGCGATGTCCCAATCGGAGAGTGGGTTAAAGATGGCACAGTCGGAGAGTTGGTTCACAATGTCCCAGTCGGAGAGTGGGTTAGCGATGTCACAGTCGGAGAGTGGGATAGCGATGTCCCAGTCGGAGAGTGGGTTAGCGATGTCACAGTCGGAGAGTGGGTTAGTGATGTCACAGTCGGAGAGTGGGTTAGCGATGTCCCAGTCGGAGAGTGGGTTAACGATGTCCCAGTCGGAGAGTTGGTTAACAATGCCCCAGTCGGAGAGTGGGTTAGCGATGTCCCAGTCGGAGAGTGGGTTAGCGATGTCACATTTGGAGAGTGGGTTAGCGATGTCCCAATCGGAGAGTGGGTTAGCGATGTCACATTCGGAGAGTGGGTTAGCGATGTCACAGTCGGACAGTGGATTCGCGATGTCACAGTCGGAGAGTGGGTTTGCGATGTCCCAATCGGAGGGTGGGTTAACGCTGGCACAGTCGGAGAGTAGGTTAACGATGGCATAGTCGGAGAGTGAATAGCGATGTCACAGTCGGAGAGTGGGTTAGCGATGTCACAGTCGGAGAGTGGGTTAGCGATGTCACAGTCGGTGAGTGTGCTAGCGATGTCCCAGTCGGACAGTGTGTTAGCGATGTCCCAGTCGGAGAGTGGGTTAGCGATGTCCCAGTCGGAGAGTGGGTTAACGATGGCACAGTCGGAGAGTGGGTTAGCGATTTCACAGTCGGAGAGTGGGTTAACGATGGCACAGTCGGAGAGTGGGTTAGCGATGTCAGTCGGAGAGTGGGTTAATGACATCACCGTCGGAGAGTGGTTTAGCGATGTCCCAGTCGGAAAGTTGGTTAGCGATGTCCCAATCGGAGAGTGTGTTAGCGATGTCCCAGTCGGAGAGTGGGTTGGCGATGTCCCAGCCGGAGAGTGGGTTAACGATGACCCAGTCGGAGAGTGGGTTAGCGATGTCCCAGTCGGAGAGTGAGTTAGCGATGTCCCAGTCGGAGAGTGGGTTAGCGATGACCCAGTCGGAGAGTGTGTTAGCGATGTCACAGTCGCAGAGTGGGTGAGTGATGGCACCGTCGGAGAGTGGGTTAGCGATGTCCCAGTCCGAGAGTGGATTAGCGATGTCACAGTTGGAGAGTGGGTTAGCGATGTCCCAATTGGAGAGTGGGTTAGCGATGTCACAGTCGGAGAGTGGGTTAGCGATGTCACAGTCGGAGTGTGGATTAGCGATGTCACAGTCGGAGAGTGGGTTAGCGATGTCCCAATCGTACGTGGGTTAACGATGGCACAGTCGGAGAGTGGGTTAACGATGGCACAGTCGGAGAGTGAATAGCGATGTCACAGTCGGAGAGTGGGTTCGCGATGTCACAGTCGGAGAGTGGGTTAGCGATGTCACAGTCGGTGAGTGTGTTAGCGATGTCCCAGTCGGACAGTGTGTTAGCGATGTCCCAGTCGGAGAGTGGGTTAGCGATGTCCCAGTCGGAGAGTGGGTTAACGATGGCACAGTAGGAGAGTGGGTTAACGATGGCACAGTCGGAGAGTGGGTTAGCGATGTCACAGTCGGAGAGTGGGTTAACGATGGCACAGTCGGAGAGTGGGTTAGCGATGTCACAGTCGCAGAGTGGGTTAGCGATGGCACCGTCGGAGAGTGGGTTAGCGATGTCACAGTCGAAGAGTGGGTTAACGATGGCACAGTCGGAAAGTGGGTTAGCGATGTCACAGTCGCAGAGTGGGTTAGCGATGGCACAGTCGGAGAGTGAGTTAGCGATGTCAGTCGGAGAGTGGGTTAATGACGTCACGGCCGGAGAGTGGTTTAGCGATGTCCCAGTCGGAGAGTGGGTTAGCGATGTCCCAGTCGGTGAGTGGGTTAGCGATGTCCCAGTCGGAGAGTGGGTTAGCGATGTCACAGTCGGAGAGTGGGTTAGCGATGTCACAGTCGGAGAGTGGGTTAGCGATTTCCCAGTCGGAGAGTGGGTTTGCGATGTCACAGTCGGAGAGTGGGTTAGCGATGTCACAGTCGGAGAGTGGGTTCGCGATGTCCCAATCGGAGAGTGTGTTAGCGATGTCCCAGTAGGAGAGTGGGTTAGCGATGTCCTAGTCGGAGAGTGGGTTAGCGATGTCACAGTCGGTGAGTGGGTTAACGATGTCCCATTCGGAGAGTGGGTTAGCGATGTCACACTCGGAGAGTGGGTTAACGGTGTCCCATTCGGAGAGTGAATTAGCGATGTCACAGTCGGAGAGTGTGTTATCGATGTCACAGTCGGAGAGTGGGTTAGCGATGTCACACTCGGAGAGTGGGTTAGCGATGTCCCAGTCGGAGAGTGGGTTAGCGATGTCCCAGTCAGACAGTGGGTTAGCGATGACCCAGTCGGTGAGTGGGCTAGCGATGTCACAGTCGGAGAGTGGGTTAGCGATGTCACAGTCGGAGAGTGGGTTAGCGATGTCCCAATCGGAGAGTGGGTTAAAGATGGCACAGTCGGAGAGTTGGTTAACAATGTCCCAGTCGGAGAGTGGGTTAGCGATGTCACAGTCGGAGAGTGGGTTAGCGATGTCCCAGTCGGAGAGTGGGTTAGCGATGTCACAGTCGGAGAGTGGGTTAGTGATGTCACAGTCGGAGAGTGGGTTAGCGATGTCCCAGTCGGAGAGTGGGTTAACGATGTCCCAGTCGGAGAGTTGGTTAACAATGCCCCAGTCGGAGAGTGGGTTAGCGATGTCCCAGTCGGAGAGTGGGTTAGCGATGTCACATTTGGAGAGTGGGTTAGCGATGTCCCAATCGGAGAGTGGGTTAGCGATGTCACATTCGGAGAGTGGGTTAGCGATGTCACAGTCGGACAGTGGATTCGCGATGTCACAGTCGGAGAGTGGGTTTGCGATGTCCCAATCGGAGGGTGGGTTAACGCTGGCACAGTCGGAGAGTAGGTTAACGATGGCATAGTCGGAGAGTGAATAGCGATGTCACAGTCGGAGAGTGGGTTAGCGATGTCACAGTCGGAGAGTGGGTTAGCGATGTCACAGTCGGTGAGTGTGCTAGCGATGTCCCAGTCGGACAGTGTGTTAGCGATGTCCCAGTCGGAGAGTGGGTTAGCGATGTCCCAGTCGGAGAGTGGGTTAACGATGGCACAGTCGGAGAGTGGGTTAGCGATTTCACAGTCGGAGAGTGGGTTAACGATGGCACAGTCGGAGAGTGGGTTAGCGATGTCAGTCGGAGAGTGGGTTAATGACATCACCGTCGGAGAGTGGTTTAGCGATGTCCCAGTCGGAAAGTTGGTTAGCGATGTCCCAATCGGAGAGTGTGTTAGCGATGTCCCAGTCGGAGAGTGGGTTGGCGATGTCCCAGCCGGAGAGTGGGTTAACGATGACCCAGTCGGAGAGTGGGTTAGCGATGTCCCAGTCGGAGAGTGGGTTAGCGATGTCCCAGTCGGAGAGTGGGTTAGCGATGACCCAGTCGGAGAGTGTGTTAGCGATGTCACAGTCGCAGAGTGGGTGAGTGATGGCACCGTCGGAGAGTGGGTTAGCGATGTCACAGTCGGAGAGTGGGTTAACGATGGCACAGTCGGAAAGTGGGTTAGCGATGTCACAGTCGGAGAGTGCGTTAGCGATGTCACAGTCGGAGAGTCGGTTTGCGATGTCCCAGTCGGAGAGTGGGCCCGCGATGTCACAGTCGGAGACTGGATTAGCGATGTCACAGTCGGTGACTGTGTTAGCGATGTCACAGTCAGAGAGTGGGTTAACGATGGCACAGTCGGAGAGTTGGTTAACAATGTCCCAGTCGGTGAGTGGGTTAGCGATGTCCCAGTCGGAGAGTGGGTTAGCGATGTCACACTCGGAGAGTGGGTTAGCGATGTCCCAGTCGGAGAGTGGGTTAGCGATGTCCCAGTCGGACAGTGTGTTAGCGATGACCCAGTCGGTGAGTGGGCTAGCGATGTCACAGTCGGAGAGTGGGTTAGCGATGTCACAGTCGGAGAGTGGGTTAGCGATGTCCCAATCGGAAAGTGGGTTAACGATGGCACAGTCGGAGAGTTGGTTAACAATGTCCCAGTCGGAGAGTGGGTTAGCGATGTCACAGTCGGAGAGTGGGTTAGCGATGTCCCAGTCGGAGAGTGGGTTAGCGATGTCACAGTCGGAGAGTGGGTTAGCGATGTCACAGTCGGAGAGTGGGTTAGCGATGTCCCAGTCGGAGAGTGGGTTAACGATGGCACAGTCGGAGAGTTGGTTAACAATGTCCCAGTCGGAGAGTGGGTTAGCGATCGCACCGTTGGAGAGTGGGTTAGCGATGTCACAGTCGGAGAGTGGGTTAACGATGGCACAGTCGGAAAGTGGGTTAGCGATGTCACAGTCGCAGAGTGGGTTAGCGATGGCACAGTCGGAGAGTGGGATAGCGATGTCAGTCGGAGAGTGGGTTAATGACGTCACAGTCGGAGAGTGGGTTAGCGATGTCACAGTCGGAGTGTGGGTTTGCGATGTCACAGTCGGAGAGTGGGTTAGCGATGTCACAGTCGGAGAGTGGGTTCGCGATGTCCCAATCGGAGAGTGTGATAGCGATGTCCCAGTAGGAGAGTGGGTTAGCGATGTCCTAGTCGGAGAGTGGGTTAGCGATGTCACAGTCGGTGAGTGGGTTAACGATGTCCCATTCGGAGAGTGGGTTAGCGATGTCACACTCGGAGAGTGGGTTAACGGTGTCCCATTCGGAGAGTGAATTAGCGATGTCACAGTCGGAGAGTGTGTTATCGATGTCACAGTCGGAGAGTGGGTTAGCGATGTCACACTCGGAGAGTGGGTTAGCGATGTCCCAGTCGGAGAGTGGGTTAGCGATGTCCCAGTCAGACAGTGGGTTAGCGATGACCCAGTCGGTGAGTGGGCTAGCGATGTCACAGTCGGAGAGTGGGTTAGCGATGTCACAGTCGGAGAGTGGGTTAGCGATGTCCCAATCGGAGAGTGGGTTAAAGATGGCACAGTCGGAGAGTTGGTTAACAATGTCCCAGTCGGAGAGTGGGTTAGCGATGTCACAGTCGGAGAGTGGGTTAGCGATGTCCCAGTCGGAGAGTGGGTTAGCGATGTCACAGTCGGAGAGTGGGTTAGTGATGTCACAGTCGGAGAGTGGGTTAGCGATGTCCCAGTCGGAGAGTGGGTTAACGATGTCCCAGTCGGAGAGTTGGTTAACAATGCCCCAGTCGGAGAGTGGGTTAGCGATGTCCCAGTCGGAGAGTGGGTTAGCGATGTCACATTTGGAGAGTGGGTTAGCGATGTCCCAATCGGAGAGTGGGTTAGCGATGTCACATTCGGAGAGTGGGTTAGCGATGTCACAGTCGGACAGTGGATTCGCGATGTCACAGTCGGAGAGTGGGTTTGCGATGTCCCAATCGGAGGGTGGGTTAACGCTGGCACAGTCGGAGAGTAGGTTAACGATGGCATAGTCGGAGAGTGAATAGCGATGTCACAGTCGGAGAGTGGGTTAGCGATGTCACAGTCGGAGAGTGGGTTAGCGATGTCACAGTCGGTGAGTGTGCTAGCGATGTCCCAGTCGGACAGTGTGTTAGCGATGTCCCAGTCGGAGAGTGGGTTAGCGATGTCCCAGTCGGAGAGTGGGTTAACGATGGCACAGTCGGAGAGTGGGTTAGCGATTTCACAGTCGGAGAGTGGGTTAGCGATGTCACAGTCGGAGAGTGGGTTAACGATGGCACAGTCGGAGAGTGGGTTAGCGATGTCACAGTCGCAGAGTGGGTTAGCGATGGCACCGTCGGAGAGTGGGTTAGCGATGTCACAGTCGAAGAGTGGGTTAACGATGGCACAGTCGGAAAGTGGGTTAGCGATGTCACAGTCGCAGAGTGGGTTAGCGATGGCACAGTCGGAGAGTGAGTTAGCGATGTCAATCGGAGAGTGGGTTAATGACGTCACGGCCGGAGAGTGGTTTAGCGATGTCCCAGTCGGAGAGTGGGTTAGCGATGTCCCAGTCGGTGAGTGGGTTAGCGATGTCCCAGTCGGAGAGTGGGTTAGCAATGTCACAGTCGGAGAGTGGGTTAGCGATGTCACAGTCGGAGAGTGGGTTAGCGATTTCCCAGTCGGAGAGTGGGTTAACAATGGCACAGTCGAAGAGTGGGTTAACGATGGCACAGTCGGAGAGTGGGTTAGCGATCGCACCGTTGGAGAGTGGGTTAGCGATGTCACAGTCGGAGAGTGGGTTAACGATGGCACAGTCGGAAAGTGGGTTAGCGATGTCACAGTCGCAGAGTGGGTTAGCGATGGCACAGTCGGAGAGTGGGATAGCGATGTCAGTCGGAGAGTGGGTTAATGACGTCACAGTCGGAGAGTGGGTTAGCGATGTCACAGTCGGAGTGTGGGTTTGCGATGTTCCAGTCGGAGAGTGGGTTAGCGATGTCACAGTCGGAGAGTGGGTTCGCGATGTCCCAATCGGAGAGTGTGTTAGCGATGTCCCAGTAGGAGAGTGGGTTAGCGATGTCCTAGTCGGAGAGTGGGTTAGCGATGTCACAGTCGGTGAGTGGGTTAACGATGTCCCATTCGGAGAGTGGGTTAGCGATGTCACACTCGGAGAGTGGGTTAACGGTGTCCCATTCGGAGAGTGAATTAGCGATGTCACAGTCGGAGAGTGTGTTATCGATGTCACAGTCGGAGAGTGGGTTAGCGATGTCACACTCGGAGAGTGGGTTAGCGATGTCCCAGTCGGAGAGTGGGTTAGCGATGTCCCAGTCAGACAGTGGGTTAGCGATGACCCAGTCGGTGAGTGGGCTAGCGATGTCACAGTCGGAGAGTGGGTTAGCGATGTCACAGTCGGAGAGTGGGTTAGCGATGTCCCAATCGGAGAGTGGGTTAAAGATGGCACAGTCGGAGAGTTGGTTCACAATGTCCCAGTCGGAGAGTGGGTTAGCGATGTCACAGTCGGAGAGTGGGATAGCGATGTCCCAGTCGGAGAGTGGGTTAGCGATGTCACAGTCGGAGAGTGGGTTAGTGATGTCACAGTCGGAGAGTGGGTTAGCGATGTCCCAGTCGGAGAGTGGGTTAACGATGTCCCAGTCGGAGAGTTGGTTAACAATGCCCCAGTCGGAGAGTGGGTTAGCGATGTCCCAGTCGGAGAGTGGGTTAGCGATGTCACATTTGGAGAGTGGGTTAGCGATGTCCCAATCGGAGAGTGGGTTAGCGATGTCACATTCGGAGAGTGGGTTAGCGATGTCACAGTCGGACAGTGGATTCGCGATGTCACAGTCGGAGAGTGGGTTTGCGATGTCCCAATCGGAGGGTGGGTTAACGCTGGCACAGTCGGAGAGTAGGTTAACGATGGCATAGTCGGAGAGTGAATAGCGATGTCACAGTCGGAGAGTGGGTTAGCGATGTCACAGTCGGAGAGTGGGTTA
Source organism: Scyliorhinus torazame (assembly GCF_047496885.1). Classification (NCBI taxonomy): domain Eukaryota; kingdom Metazoa; phylum Chordata; class Chondrichthyes; order Carcharhiniformes; family Scyliorhinidae; genus Scyliorhinus; species Scyliorhinus torazame. The sequence continues at coordinate 14,731,534 of NC_092715.1, forward strand.
GCGATGTCACAGTCGGTGAGTGTGCTAGCGATGTCCCAGTCGGACAGTGTGTTAGCGATGTCCCAGTCGGAGAGTGGGTTAGCGATGTCCCAGTCGGAGAGTGGGTTAACGATGGCACAGTCGGAGAGTGGGTTAGCGATTTCACAGTCGGAGAGTGGGTTAACGATGGCACAGTCGGAGAGTGGGTTAGCGATGTCAGTCGGCGAGTGGGTTAATGACATCACCGTCGGAGAGTGGTTTAGCGATGTCCCAGTCGGAAAGTTGGTTAGCGATGTCCCAATCGGAGAGTGTGTTAGCGATGTCCCAGTCGGAGAGTGGGTTGGCGATGTCCCAGCCGGAGAGTGGGTTAACGATGACCCAGTCGGAGAGTGGGTTAGCGATGTCCCAGTCGGAGAGTGGGTTAGCGATGTCCCAGTCGGAGAGTGGGTTAGCGATGACCCAGTCGGAGAGTGTGTTAGCGATGTCACAGTCGCAGAGTGGGTGAGTGATGGCACCGTCGGAGAGTGGGTTAGCGATGTCCCAGTCCGAGAGTGGATTAGCGATGTCACAGTTGGAGAGTGGGTTAGCGATGTCCCAATTGGAGAGTGGGTTAGCGATGTCACAGTCGGAGAGTGGGTTAGCGATGTCACAGTCGGAGTGTGGATTAGCGATGTCACAGTCGGAGAGTGGGTTAGCGATGTCCCAATCGTACGTGGGTTAACGATGGCACAGTCGGAGAGTGGGTTAACGATGGCACAGTCGGAGAGTGAATAGCGATGTCACAGTCGGAGAGTGGGTTCGCGATGTCACAGTCGGAGAGTGGGTTAGCGATGTCACAGTCGGTGAGTGTGTTAGCGATGTCCCAGTCGGACAGTGTGTTAGCGATGTCCCAGTCGGAGAGTGGGTTAGCGATGTCCCAGTCGGAGAGTGGGTTAACGATGGCACAGTAGGAGAGTGGGTTAACGATGGCACAGTCGGAGAGTGGGTTAGCGATGTCACAGTCGGAGAGTGGGTTAACGATGGCACAGTCGGAGAGTGGGTTAGCGATGTCACAGTCGCAGAGTGGGTTAGCGATGGCACCGTCGGAGAGTGGGTTAGCGATGTCACAGTCGAAGAGTGGGTTAACGATGGCACAGTCGGAAAGTGGGTTAGCGATGTCACAGTCGCAGAGTGGGTTAGCGATGGCACAGTCGGAGAGTGAGTTAGCGATGTCAGTCGGAGAGTGGGTTAATGACGTCACGGCCGGAGAGTGGTTTAGCGATGTCCCAGTCGGAGAGTGGGTTAGCGATGTCCCAGTCGGTGAGTGGGTTAGCGATGTCCCAGTCGGAGAGTGGGTTAGCGATGTCACAGTCGGAGAGTGGGTTAGCGATGTCACAGTCGGAGAGTGGGTTAGCGATTTCCCAGTCGGAGAGTGGGTTTGCGATGTCACAGTCGGAGAGTGGGTTAGCGATGTCACAGTCGGAGAGTGGGTTCGCGATGTCCCAATCGGAGAGTGTGTTAGCGATGTCCCAGTAGGAGAGTGGGTTAGCGATGTCCTAGTCGGAGAGTGGGTTAGCGATGTCACAGTCGGTGAGTGGGTTAACGATGTCCCATTCGGAGAGTGGGTTAGCGATGTCACACTCGGAGAGTGGGTTAACGGTGTCCCATTCGGAGAGTGAATTAGCGATGTCACAGTCGGAGAGTGTGTTATCGATGTCACAGTCGGAGAGTGGGTTAGCGATGTCACACTCGGAGAGTGGGTTAGCGATGTCCCAGTCGGAGAGTGGGTTAGCGATGTCCCAGTCAGACAGTGGGTTAGCGATGACCCAGTCGGTGAGTGGGCTAGCGATGTCACAGTCGGAGAGTGGGTTAGCGATGTCACAGTCGGAGAGTGGGTTAGCGATGTCCCAATCGGAGAGTGGGTTAAAGATGGCACAGTCGGAGAGTTGGTTAACAATGTCCCAGTCGGAGAGTGGGTTAGCGATGTCACAGTCGGAGAGTGGGTTAGCGATGTCCCAGTCGGAGAGTGGGTTAGCGATGTCACAGTCGGAGAGTGGGTTAGTGATGTCACAGTCGGAGAGTGGGTTAGCGATGTCCCAGTCGGAGAGTGGGTTAACGATGTCCCAGTCGGAGAGTTGGTTAACAATGCCCCAGTCGGAGAGTGGGTTAGCGATGTCCCAGTCGGAGAGTGGGTTAGCGATGTCACATTTGGAGAGTGGGTTAGCGATGTCCCAATCGGAGAGTGGGTTAGCGATGTCACATTTGGAGAGTGGGTTAGCGATGTCCCAATCGGAGAGTGGGTTAGCGATGTCACATTCGGAGAGTGAATTAGCGATGTCACAGTCGGAGAGTGTGTTATCGATGTCACAGTCGGACAGTGGATTCGCGATGTCACAGTCGGAGAGTGGGTTTGCGATGTCCCAATCGGAGGGTGGGTTAACGCTGGCACAGTCGGAGAGTAGGTTAACGATGGCATAGTCGGAGAGTGAATAGCGATGTCACAGTCGGAGAGTGGGTTAGCGATGTCACAGTCGGAGAGTGGGTTAGCGATGTCACAGTCGGTGAGTGTGCTAGCGATGTCCCAGTCGGACAGTGTGTTAGCGATGTCCCAGTCGGAGAGTGGGTTAGCGATGTCCCAGTCGGAGAGTGGGTTAACGATGGCACAGTCGGAGAGTGGGTTAGCGATTTCACAGTCGGAGAGTGGGTTAACGATGGCACAGTCGGAGAGTGGGTTAGCGATGTCAGTCGGAGAGTGGGTTAATGACATCACCGTCGGAGAGTGGTTTAGCGATGTCCCAGTCGGAAAGTTGGTTAGCGATGTCCCAATCGGAGAGTGTGTTAGCGATGTCCCAGTCGGAGAGTGGGTTGGCGATGTCCCAGCCGGAGAGTGGGTTAACGATGACCCAGTCGGAGAGTGGGTTAGCGATGTCCCAGTCGGAGAGTGGGTTAGCGATGTCCCAGTCGGAGAGTGGGTTAGCGATGACCCAGTCGGAGAGTGTGTTAGCGATGTCACAGTCGCAGAGTGGGTGAGTGATGGCACCGTCGGAGAGTGGGTTAGCGATGTCACAGTCGGAGAGTGGGTTAACGATGGCACAGTCGGAAAGTGGGTTAGCGATGTCACAGTCGGAGAGTGCGTTAGCGATGTCACAGTCGGAGAGTCGGTTTGCGATGTCCCAGTCGGAGAGTGGGCCCGCGATGTCACAGTCGGAGACTGGATTAGCGATGTCACAGTCGGTGACTGTGTTAGCGATGTCACAGTCAGAGAGTGGGTTAACGATGGCACAGTCGGAGAGTTGGTTAACAATGTCCCAGTCGGTGAGTGGGTTAGCGATGTCCCAGTCGGAGAGTGGGTTAGCGATGTCACACTCGGAGAGTGGGTTAGCGATGTCCCAGTCGGAGAGTGGGTTAGCGATGTCCCAGTCGGACAGTGTGTTAGCGATGACCCAGTCGGTGAGTGGGCTAGCGATGTCACAGTCGGAGAGTGGGTTAGCGATGTCACAGTCGGAGAGTGGGTTAGCGATGTCCCAATCGGAAAGTGGGTTAACGATGGCACAGTCGGAGAGTTGGTTAACAATGTCCCAGTCGGAGAGTGGGTTAGCGATGTCACAGTCGGAGAGTGGGTTAGCGATGTCCCAGTCGGAGAGTGGGTTAGCGATGTCACAGTCGGAGAGTGGGTTAGCGATGTCACAGTCGGAGAGTGGGTTAGCGATGTCCCAGTCGGAGAGTGGGTTAACGATGGCACAGTCGGAGAGTTGGTTAACAATGTCCCAGTCGGAGAGTGGGTTAGCGATGTCCCAGTCGGAGAGTGGGTTTGCGATGTCCCAATCGGAGAGTGGGTTAACGCTGGCACAGTCGGAGAGTGGGTTAACGATGGCACAGTCGGAGAGTGAATAGCGATGTCACAGACGGAGAGTGGGTTAGCGATGTCACAGTCGGAGAGTGGGTTTGCGATGTCACAGTCGGTGAGTGTGTTAGCGATGTCCCAGTCGGACAGTGTGTTAGCGATGTCCCAGTCGGAGAGTGGGTTAGCGATGTCCCAGTCGGAGAGTGGGTTAACGATGGCACAGTCGGAGAGTGGGTTAGCGATGTCACAGTCGGAGAGTGGGTTAACGATGGCACAGTCGGAGAGTGGGTTAGCGATGTCACAGTCGCAGAGTGGGTTAGCGATGGCACTGTCGGAGAGTGGGTTAGCGATGTCAGTCGGAGAGTGGGTTAATAACATCACCGTCGGAGAGTGGATTAGCGATGTCACAGTCGGAGAGTGGGTTAGCGATGTCCCAGTCGGAAAGTTGGTTTGCGATGTCCCAATCGGAGAGTGGGTTAACGATGGCACAGTCGGACAGTGGGTTAGCGATGTCACAGTCGGTGAGTGTGTTAGCGATGTCCCAGTCGGAGAGTGGGTTAACGATGGCACAGTCGGAGAGTGGGTTAGCGATGTCCCAGTCGGAGAGTGTGTTAGCGATGTCACAGTCGCAGAGTGGGTTAGCGATGTCACAGTCGGAGAGTGCGTTAGCGATGTCACAGTCGGGGAGTCGGTTTGCGATGTCCCAGTCGGAGAGTGGGTCCGCGATGTCACAGTCGGAGACTGGATTAGCGATGTCACAGTCGGTGACTGTGTTAGCGATGTCACAGTCAGAGAGTGGGTTAACGATGTCACAGTCGGAGAGTTGGTTAACAATGTCCCAGTCGGTGAGTGGGTTAGCGATGTCCCAGTCGGAGAGTGGGTTAGCGATGTCACACTCGGAGAGTGGGTTAGCGATGTCCCAGTCGGAGAGTGGGTTAGCGATGTCCCAGTCGGACAGTGTGTTAGCGATGACCCAGTCGGTGAGTGGGCTAGCGATGTCACAGTCGGAGAGTGGGTTAGCGATGTCACAGTCGGAGAGTGGGTTAGCGATGTCCCAATCGGAAAGTGGGTTAACGATGGCACAGTCGGAGAGTTGGTTAACAATGTCCCAGTCGGAGAGTGGGTTAGCGATGTCACAGTCGGAGAGTGGGTTAGCGATGTCCCAGTCGGAGAGTGGGTTAGCGTTGTCACAGTCGGAGAGTGGGTTAGCGATGTCACAGTCGGAGAGTGGGTTAGCGATGTCCCAGTCGGAGAGTGGGTTAAAGATGGCACAGTCGGAGAGTTGGTTAACAATGTCCCAGTCGGAGAGTGGGTTAGCGATGTCCCAGTCGGAGAGTGGGTTTGCGATGTCCCAATCGGAGAGTGGGTTAACGCTGGCACAGTCGGAGAGTGGGTTAACGATGGCACAGTCGGAGAGTGAATAGCGATGTCACAGTCGGAGAGTGGGTTAGCGATGTCACAGTCGGAGAGTGGGTTAGCGATGTCACAGTCGGTGAGTGGGTTAACGATGGCACAGTCGGAGAGTGGGTTAGCGATGTCCCAGTCGGACAGTGTGTTAGCGATGTCCCAGTTGGAGAGTGTGTTAGCGATGTCCCAGTCGGAGAGTGGGTTAACGATGGCACAGTCGGAGAGTGGGTTAGCGATGTCACAGTCGGAGAGTGGGTTAACGATGGCACAGTCGGAGAGTGGGTTAGCGATGTGACAGTCGCAGAGTGGGTTAGCGATGGCACAGTCGGAGAGTGGGTTAGCGATGTCAGTCGGAGAGTGGGTTAATGACATCACCGTCGGAGAGTTGATTAGCGATGTCACAGTCGGAGAGTGGGTTAGCGATGTCCCAGTCGGAAAGTTGGTTAGCGATGTCCCAATCGGAGAGTGGGTTAACGATGGCACAGTCGGAGAGTGTGTTAGCGATGTCACATTCGGTGAGTGTGTTAGCGATGTCCCAGTCGGAGAGTGGGTTAACGATGGCACAGTCGGAGAGTGGGTTAGCGATATCCCAGTCGCAGAGTGGGTTAACGATGGCACAGTCGGAGAGTGGGTTAGCTATGTCACAGTCGGTGAGTGTGTTAGCGATGTCCCAGTCGGAGAGTGGGTTCGCGATGTCACAGTCGGAGAGTGGGTTGGCGATGTCCCAGCCGGAGAGTGGGTTAACGATGACACAGTCGGAGAGTGAGTTAGCGATGTCCCAGTCGGAGAGTGGGTTAACGATGTCCCAGTCGGAGAGTGGGTTAGCGATGACCAAGTCGGTGAGTGGGCTAGCGATGTCACATTCGGTGAGTGGGTTAGCGATGTCGCAGTCGGAGAGTGGGTTAACGATGGCACAGTCGGAGAGTGAATAGCGATGTCCCAATCGGAGAGTGGGTTAACGATGGCACAGTCGGAGAGTGGGTTAGCGATGTCCAAGTCGGAGAGTTGGTTAACAATGTCCCAGTCGGAGAGTGGGTTAGCGATGTCCCAGTCGGAGAGTGGGTTAGCGATGTCACAGTTGGAGAGTGGGTTAGCGATGTCCCAGTCGGAGAGTGGGTTAGCGATGGCACAGTCGGAGAGTGCATTGCGATGTCCCAGTCGGAGAGTGGGTTAGCGATGTCCCAGTCGGAGAGTGGGTTAGCGATGGCACAGTTGGAGAGTGCATTGCGATGTCCCAGTCGGAGAGTGGGTTAGCGTTGTCCCAGTCCGAGAGTGGGTTAGCGATGGCACAGTCGGAGAGTGCATTGCGATGTCACAGTCGGAGAGTGGGTTAGCGATGGCCCAGTCGGTGAGTGGGCTAGCGATGTCACATTCGGAGAGTGGGTTAGCGATGTCACAGTCGGAGAGTGGGTTAGCGATGACCCAATCGGAGAGTGGGTTAACGATGGCACAGTCGGAGAGTGGGTTAGCGATGTAACAGCCCGAGAGTGGGTTAGCGATGTCACATTCGGAGAGTGGGTTAGCGATGTCACAGCCCGAGAGTGGGTTAACGATGGCACAGTCGGAGAGTGAATAGCGATGTCCCAGTCGGAGAGTGGGTTAACGATGGCACAGTCGGAGAGTTGGTTAACAATGTCCCAGTCGGAGAGTGGGTTAGCGATGTCCCAGTCGGAGAGTGGGTTAGTGATGTCACAGTCGGAGAGTGGGTTAGCGATGTCCCAGTCGGAGAGTGGGTTAGCGATGTCCCAGCCCGAGAGTGGGTTAACGATGGCACAGTCGGAGAGTGAATAGCGATGTCCCAGTCGGAGAGTGGGTTAACGATGGCACAGTCGGAGAGTGAATAGCGATGTCACAGCCCGAGAGTGGGTTAACGATGGCACAGTCGGAGAGTTGGTTAACAATGTCCCAGTCGGAGAGTGGGTTAGCGATGTTCCAGTCGGAGAGTGGGTTAGCGATGTCACAGTTGGAGAGTGTGTTAGCGATGGCACAGTCGGAGAGTGGGTTAACGATGTCCCAGTCGGAGAGTGGGTTAGCGATGTCCCAGTCGGAGAGTGGGTTAGCGATGTCCCAGTCGGAGAGTGGGTTAGCGATGTCCCAGCCCGAGAGTGGGTTAACGATGGCACAGTCGGAGAGTGAATAGCGATGTCCCAGTCGGAGAGTGGGTTAACGATGGCACAGTCGGAGAGTGAATAGCGATGTCACAGCCCGAGAGTGGGTTAACGATGGCACAGTCGGAGAGTTGGTTAACAATGTCCCAGTCGGAGAGTGGGTTAGCGATGTCCCAGTCGGAGAGTGGGTTAGCGATGTCACAGTTGGAGAGTGTGTTAGCGATGGCACAGTCGGTGAGTGGGTTAACGATGTCCCAGTCGGAGAGTGGGTTAGCGATGTCCCAGTCGGAGAGTGGGTTAGCGATGTCCCAGTCGGAGAGTGGGTTAGCGATGTCCCAGTCGGAGAGTGGGTTAGCGATGTCCCAGTCGCAGAGTGGGTTAGCGATGTCCCAGTCGGAGAGTGGGTTAGCGATGGCACAGTCGGAGAGTGGGTTAACGATGTCACAGTCGGAGAGTGGGTTAGCGATGTCACAGTCGCAGAGTGGGTTAGCGATGTCCCAGTCGCAGAGTGGGTTAGCGATGTCCCAGTCGGAGAGTGGGTTAGCGATGGCACAGTCGGAGAGTGGGTTAACGATGTCACAGTCGGAGAGTAGGTTAACGGTGTCCCAGCCGGAGAGTAGGTTAACGGTGTCCCAGTCGGAGAGTGGGTTAGCGATGTCACATTTGGAGAGTGGGTTAACGATGTCCCAGTCGGAGAGTAGGTTAACGGTGTCCCAGCCGGAGAGTGGGTTAGCGATGTCCCAGTCGGAGAGTGGGTTAGCGATGTCCCATTCGGAGAGTGGGTTAACGATGGCACAGTCGGAGAGTTGGTTAACAATGTCCCAGTCGGAGAGTGGGTTAGCGATGTCCCAGTCGGAGAGTGGGTTTGCGATGTCCCAATCGGAGAGTGGGTTAACGCTGGCACAGTCGGAGAGTGGGTTAACGATGGCACAGTCGGAGAGTGAATAGCGATGTCACAGTCGGAGAGTGGGTTAGCGATGTCACAGTCGGAGAGTCGGTTAGCGATGTCACAGTCGGTGAGTGTGTTCGCGATGTCCCAGTCGGATATTGTGTTAGCGATGTCCCAGTCGGAGAGTGGGTTAGCGATGTCCCAGTCGGAGAGTGGGTTAACGATGGCACAGTCGGAGAGTGGGTTATCGATGTCACAGTCGGAGAGTGGGGTAACGATGGCACAGTCGGAGAGTGGGTTAGCGATGTCACAGTCGCAGAGTGGGTTAGCGATGGCACAGTCGGAGAGTGGGTTAGCGATGTCAGTCGGAGAGTGGGTTAATGACATCACCGTCGGAGAGTGGATTAGCGATGTCACAGTCGGAGAGTGGGTTAGCGATGTCCCAGTCGGAAAGTTGGTTAGCGATGTCCCAATCGGAGAGTGGGTTAACGATGGCACAGTCGGAGAGTGGGTTAGCGATGTCACAGTCGGTGAGTGTGTTCGCGATGTCCCAGTCGGAGAGTGGGTTAACGATGGCACAGTCGGAGAGTGGGTTAGCGATGTCCCAGCCCGAGAGTGGGTTAACGATGGCACAGTCGGAGAGTGAATAGCGATGTCCCAGTCGGAGAGTGGGTTAACGATGGCACAGTCGGAGAGTGAATAGCGATGTCACAGCCCGAGAGTGGGTTAACGATGGCACAGTCGGAGAGTTGGTTAACAATGTCCCAGTCGGAGAGTGGGTTAGCGATGTCCCAGTCGGAGAGTGGGTTCGCGATGTCACAGTTGGAGAGTGTGTTAGCGATGGCACAGTCGGAGAGTGGGTTAACGATGTCCCAGTCGGAGAGTGGGTTAGCGATGTCCCAGTCGGAGAGTGGGTTAGCGATGTCCCAGTCGGAGAGTGGGTTAGCGATGTCCCAGTCGGAGAGTGGGTTAGCGATGTCCCAGTCGGAGAGTGGGTTAGCGATGTCCCAGTCGGAGAGTGGGTTAGCGATGTCCCAGTCGCAGAGTGGGTTAGCGATGTCCCAGTCGGAGAGTGGGTTAGCGATGGCACAGTCGGAGAGTGGGTTAACGATGTCACAGTCGGAGAGTGGGTTAGCGATGTCCCAGCCGGAGAGTGCATTGCGATGTCACAGTCGGAGAGTGGGTTAACGATGTCAAAGTCGGAGAGTGGGTTAACGATGTCACAGTCGGAGAGTGGGTTAAGATGTCCCAGCCGGAGAGTGCATTGCGATGTCACAGTCGGAGAGTGGGTTAACGCTGTCACAGTCGGAGAGTGGGTTAGCGATGTCCCAGTAGGAGAGTGGGTTAACGATGTCACAGTCGGAGAGTGGGTTAACGATGTCACAGTCGGAGAGTAGGTTAGCGGTGTCCCAGCCGGAGAGTGGGTTAGCGATGTCACAATCGGAGAGTGGGTTAGCGATGTCCCAATCGGAGTGTGGGTTAACGATGTCACAGTCGGAGAGTGGGTTAACGGTGTCCCAGCCGGAGAGTAGGTTAACGGTGTCCCAGCCGGGGAGTGGGTTAGCGATGTCACATTTGGAGAGTGGGTTAACGATGTCACAGTCGGAGAGTAGGTTAACGGTGTCCCAGCCGGAGAGTAGGTTAACGGTGTCCCAGTCGGAGAGTGGGTTAGCGATGTCACATTTGGAGAGTGGGTTAACGATGTCCCAGTCGGAGAAAAGGTTAACGGTGTCCCAGCCGGAGAGTGGGTTAGCGATGTCCCAGTCGAAGAGTGGGTTAGCGATGTCCCAGCCGGAGAGTGGGTTAGCGATGTCCCAGTCGGAGAGTGGGTTAACGATGGCACAGTAGGAGAGTTGGTTAACAATGTCCCAGTCGGAGAGTGGGTTAGCGATGTCCCAGTCGGTGAGTGGGTTTGCGATGTCCCAATCGGAGAGTGGGTTAACGCTGGCACAGTCGGAGAGTGGGTTAACGATGGCACAGTCGGAGAGTGAATAGCGATGTCACAGTTGGAGAGTGGGTTAGCGATGTCACAGTCGGGGAGTGGGTTAGCGATGTCACAGTCGGTGAGTGTGTTCGCGATGTCCCAGTCGGACATTGTGTTAGCGATGTCCCAGTCGGAGAGTGGGTTAGCGATGTCCCAGTCGGAGAGTGGGTTAACGATGGCACAGTCGGAGAGTGGATTAGCGATGTCACAGTCGGAGAGTGGGGTAACGATGGCACAGTCGGAGAGTGGGTTAGCGATGTCACAGTCGCAGAGTGGGTTAGCGATGGCACAGTCGGAGAGTGGGTTAGCGATGTCAGTCGGAGAGTGGGTTAATGACATCACCGTCGGAGAGTGGATTAGCGATGTCACAGTCGGAGAGTGGGTTAGCGATGTCCCAGTCGGAAAGTTGGTTAGCGATGTCCCAATCGGAGAGTGGGTTAACGATGGCACAGTCGGAGAGTGGGTTAGCGATGTCACAGTCGGTGAGTGTGTTAGCGATGTCCCAGTCGGAGAGTGGGTTAACGATGGCACAGTCGGAGAGTGGGTTAGCGATGTCCCAGTCGGAGAGTGGGTTTACGATGGCACAGTCGGACAGTGGGTTAGCGATGTCACAGTCGGTGAGTGTGTTAGCGATGTCCCAGTCGGAGAGTGGGTTCGCGATGTCACAGTCGGAGAGTGGGTTGGCGATGTCCCAGCCGGAGAGTGGGTTAACGATGACACAGTCGGAGAGTGAGTTAGCGATGTCCCAGTCGGAGAGTGGGTTAACGATGTCCCAGTCGGAGAGTGGGTTAGCGATGACCCAGTCGGTGAGTGGGCTAGCGATGTAACATTCGGAGAGTGGGTTAGCGATGTCGCAGTCGGAGAGTGGGTTAACGATGTCACAGCCCGAGAGTGGGTTAACGATGGCACAGTCGGAGAGTGAATAGCGATGTCCCAATCGGAGAGTGGGTTAACGATGGCACAGTCGGAGAGTGGGTTAGCGATGTCCAAGTCGGAGAGTTGGTTAACAATGTCCCAGTCGGAGAGTGGGTTAGCGATGTCCCAGTCGGAGAGTGGGTTAGCGATGTCACAGTTGGAGAGTGGGTTAGCGATGTCCCAGTCGGAGAGTGGGTTAGCGATGGCACAGTCGGAGAGTGCATTGCGATGTCCCAGTCGGAGAGTGGGTTAGCGATGTCCCAGTCGGAGAGTGGGTTAGCGATGGCACAGTCGGGGAGTGCATTGCGATGTCCCAGTCGGAGAGTGGGTTAGCGATGTCCCAGTCGGAGAGTGGGTTAGCGATGGCACAGTCGGAGAGTGCATTGCGATGTCACAGTCGGAGAGTGGGTTAGCGATGACCCAGTCGGTGAGTGGGCTAGCGATGTCACATTCGGAGAGTGGGTTAGCGATGTCACAGTCGGAGAGTGGGTTAGCGATGACCCAATCGGAGAGTGGGTTCGCGATGTCACAGTCGGAGAGTGGGTTGGCGATGTCCCAGCCGGAGAGTGTGTTAACGATGTCACAGTCGGAGAGTAGGTTAACGGTGTCCCAGCCGGAGAGTGGGTTAGCGATGTCACAATCGGAGAGTGGGTTAGCGATGTCCCAATCGGAGTGTGGGTTAACGATGTCACAGTCGGAGAGTGGGTTAACGGTGTCCCAGCCGGAGAGTAGGTTAACGGTGTCCCAGCCGGGGAGTGGGTTAGCGATGTCACATTTGGAGAGTGGGTTAACGATGTCACAGTCGGAGAGTAGGTTAACGGTGTCCCAGCCGGGGAGTGGGTTAGCGATGTCACATTTGGAGAGTAGGTTAACGGTGTCCCAGCCGGAGAGTAGGTTAACGGTGTCCCAGTCGGAGAGTGGGTTAGCGATGTCACATTTGGAGAGTGGGTTAACGATGTCCCAGTCGGAGAGTAGGTTAACGGTGTCCCAGCCGGAGAGTGGGTTAGCGATGTCCCAGTCGGAGAGTGGGTTAACGATGGCACAGTCGGAGAGTTGGTTAACAATGTCCCAGTCGGAGAGTGGGTTAGCGATGTCCCAGTCGGAGAGTGGGTTTGCGATGTCCCAATCGGAGAGTGGGTTAACGCTGGCACAGTCGGAGAGTGGGTTAGCGATGTGACAGTCGCAGAGTGGGTTAGCGATGGCACAGTCGGAGAGTGGGTTAGCGATGTCAGTCGGAGAGTGGGTTAATGACATCACCGTCGGAGAGTTGATTAGCGATGTCACAGTCGGAGAGTGGGTTAGCGATGTCCCAGTCGGAAAGTTGGTTAGCGATGTCCCAATCGGAGAGTGGGTTAACGATGGCACAGTCGGAGAGTGTGTTAGCGATGTCACATTCGGTGAGTGTGTTAGCGATGTCCCAGTCGGAGAGTGGGTTAACGATGGCACAGTCGGAGAGTGGGTTAGCGATGTCCCAGTCGCAGAGTGGGTTAACGATGGCACAGTCGGAGAGTGGGTTAGCTATGTCACAGTCGGTGAGTGTGTTAGCGATGTCCCAGTCGGAGAGTGGGTTCGCGATGTCACAGTCGGAGAGTGGGTTGGCGATGTCCCAGCCGGAGAGTGGGTTAACGATGACACAGTCGGAGAGTGAGTTAGCGATGTCCCAGTCGGAGAGTGGGTTAACGATGTCCCAGTCGGAGAGTGGGTTAGCGATGACCAAGTCGGTGAGTGGGCTAGCGATGTCACATTCGGTGAGTGGGTTAGCGATGTCGCAGTCGGAGAGTGGGTTAACGATGGCACAGTCGGAGAGTGAATAGCGATGTCCCAATCGGAGAGTGGGTTAACGATGGCACAGTCGGAGAGTGGGTTAGCGATGTCCAAGTCGGAGAGTTGGTTAACAATGTCCCAGTCGGAGAGTGGGTTAGCGATGTCCCAGTCGGAGAGTGGGTTAGCGATGTCACAGTTGGAGAGTGGGTTAGCGATGTCCCAGTCGGAGAGTGGGTTAGCGATGGCACAGTCGGAGAGTGCATTGCGATGTCCCAGTCGGAGAGTGGGTTAGCGATGTCCCAGTCGGAGAGTGGGTTAGCGATGGCACAGTTGGAGAGTGCATTGCGATGTCCCAGTCGGAGAGTGGGTTAGCGTTGTCCCAGTCCGAGAGTGGGTTAGCGATGGCACAGTCGGAGAGTGCATTGCGATGTCACAGTCGGAGAGTGGGTTAGCGATGACCCAGTCGGTGAGTGGGCTAGCGATGTCACATTCGGAGAGTGGGTTAGCGATGTCACAGTCGGAGAGTGGGTTAGCGATGACCCAATCGGAGAGTGGGTTAACGATGGCACAGTCGGAGAGTGGGTTAGCGATGTAACAGCCCGAGAGTGGGTTAGCGATGTCACATTCGGAGAGTGGGTTAGCGATGTCACAGCCCGAGAGTGGGTTAACGATGGCACAGTCGGAGAGTGAATAGCGATGTCCCAGTCGGAGAGTGGGTTAACGATGGCACAGTCGGAGAGTTGGTTAACAATGTCCCAGTCGGAGAGTGGGTTAGCGATGTCCCAGTCGGAGAGTGGGTTAGTGATGTCACAGTCGGAGAGTGGGTTAGCGATGTCCCAGTCGGAGAGTGGGTTAGCGATGTCCCAGCCCGAGAGTGGGTTAACGATGGCACAGTCGGAGAGTGAATAGCGATGTCCCAGTCGGAGAGTGGGTTAACGATGGCACAGTCGGAGAGTGAATAGCGATGTCACAGCCCGAGAGTGGGTTAACGATGGCACAGTCGGAGAGTTGGTTAACAATGTCCCAGTCGGAGAGTGGGTTAGCGATGTTCCAGTCGGAGAGTGGGTTAGCGATGTCACAGTTGGAGAGTGTGTTAGCGATGGCACAGTCGGAGAGTGGGTTAACGATGTCCCAGTCGGAGAGTGGGTTAGCGATGTCCCAGTCGGAGAGTGGGTTAGCGATGTCCCAGTCGGAGAGTGGGTTAGCGATGTCCCAGCCCGAGAGTGGGTTAACGATGGCACAGTCGGAGAGTGAATAGCGATGTCCCAGTCGGAGAGTGGGTTAACGATGGCACAGTCGGAGAGTGAATAGCGATGTCACAGCCCGAGAGTGGGTTAACGATGGCACAGTCGGAGAGTTGGTTAACAATGTCCCAGTCGGAGAGTGGGTTAGCGATGTCCCAGTCGGAGAGTGGGTTAGCGATGTCACAGTTGGAGAGTGTGTTAGCGATGGCACAGTCGGTGAGTGGGTTAACGATGTCCCAGTCGGAGAGTGGGTTAGCGATGTCCCAGTCGGAGAGTGGGTTAGCGATGTCCCAGTCGGAGAGTGGGTTAGCGATGTCCCAGTCGGAGAGTGGGTTAGCGATGTCCCAGTCGCAGAGTGGGTTAGCGATGTCCCAGTCGGAGAGTGGGTTAGCGATGGCACAGTCGGAGAGTGGGTTAACGATGTCACAGTCGGAGAGTGGGTTAGCGATGTCACAGTCGCAGAGTGGGTTAGCGATGTCCCAGTCGCAGAGTGGGTTAGCGATGTCCCAGTCGGAGAGTGGGTTAGCGATGGCACAGTCGGAGAGTGGGTTAACGATGTCACAGTCGGAGAGTAGGTTAACGGTGTCCCAGCCGGAGAGTAGGTTAACGGTGTCCCAGTCGGAGAGTGGGTTAGCGATGTCACATTTGGAGAGTGGGTTAACGATGTCCCAGTCGGAGAGTAGGTTAACGGTGTCCCAGCCGGAGAGTGGGTTAGCGATGTCCCAGTCGGAGAGTGGGTTAGCGATGTCCCATTCGGAGAGTGGGTTAACGATGGCACAGTCGGAGAGTTGGTTAACAATGTCCCAGTCGGAGAGTGGGTTAGCGATGTCCCAGTCGGAGAGTGGGTTTGCGATGTCCCAATCGGAGAGTGGGTTAACGCTGGCACAGTCGGAGAGTGGGTTAACGATGGCACAGTCGGAGAGTGAATAGCGATGTCACAGTCGGAGAGTGGGTTAGCGATGTCACAGTCGGAGAGTCGGTTAGCGATGTCACAGTCGGTGAGTGTGTTCGCGATGTCCCAGTCGGATATTGTGTTAGCGATGTCCCAGTCGGAGAGTGGGTTAGCGATGTCCCAGTCGGAGAGTGGGTTAACGATGGCACAGTCGGAGAGTGGGTTATCGATGTCACAGTCGGAGAGTGGGGTAACGATGGCACAGTCGGAGAGTGGGTTAGCGATGTCACAGTCGCAGAGTGGGTTAGCGATGGCACAGTCGGAGAGTGGGTTAGCGATGTCAGTCGGAGAGTGGGTTAATGACATCACCGTCGGAGAGTGGATTAGCGATGTCACAGTCGGAGAGTGGGTTAGCGATGTCCCAGTCGGAAAGTTGGTTAGCGATGTCCCAATCGGAGAGTGGGTTAACGATGGCACAGTCGGAGAGTGGGTTAGCGATGTCACAGTCGGTGAGTGTGTTCGCGATGTCCCAGTCGGAGAGTGGGTTAACGATGGCACAGTCGGAGAGTGGGTTAGCGATGTCCCAGCCCGAGAGTGGGTTAACGATGGCACAGTCGGAGAGTGAATAGCGATGTCCCAGTCGGAGAGTGGGTTAACGATGGCACAGTCGGAGAGTGAATAGCGATGTCACAGCCCGAGAGTGGGTTAACGATGGCACAGTCGGAGAGTTGGTTAACAATGTCCCAGTCGCAGAGTGGGTTAGCGATGTCCCAGTCGGAGAGTGGGTTAGCGATGTCCCAGTCGGAGAGTGGGTTAGCGATGTCCCAGTCGCAGAGTGGGTTAGCGATGTCCCAGTCGGAGAGTGGGTTAGCGATGGCACAGTCGGAGAGT
This sequence comes from Scyliorhinus torazame, assembly GCF_047496885.1. NCBI lineage: Eukaryota > Metazoa > Chordata > Chondrichthyes > Carcharhiniformes > Scyliorhinidae > Scyliorhinus > Scyliorhinus torazame. Next base: position 14,747,430 of record NC_092715.1, read on the forward strand.
GGGTTAACGATGTCACAGTCGGAGAGTGGGTTAGCGATGTCCCAGCCGGAGAGTGCATTGCGATGTCACAGTCGGAGAGTGGGTTAACGATGTCAAAGTCGGAGAGTGGGTTAACGATGTCACAGTCGGAGAGTGGGTTAAGATGTCCCAGCCGGAGAGTGCATTGCGATGTCACAGTCGGAGAGTGGGTTAACGCTGTCACAGTCGGAGAGTGGGTTAGCGATGTCCCAGTAGGAGAGTGGGTTAACGATGTCACAGTCGGAGAGTGGGTTAACGATGTCACAGTCGGAGAGTAGGTTAGCGGTGTCCCAGCCGGAGAGTGGGTTAGCGATGTCACAATCGGAGAGTGGGTTTGCGATGTCCCAATCGGAGAGTGGGTTAACGCTGGCACAGTCGGAGAGTGGGTTAACGATGGCACAGTCGGAGAGTGAATAGCGATGTCACAGTTGGAGAGTGGGTTAGCGATGTCACAGTCGGGGAGTGGGTTAGCGATGTCACAGTCGGTGAGTGTGTTCGCGATGTCCCAGTCGGACATTGTGTTAGCGATGTCCCAGTCGGAGAGTGGGTTAGCGATGTCCCAGTCGGAGAGTGGGTTAACGATGGCACAGTCGGAGAGTGGATTAGCGATGTCACAGTCGGAGAGTGGGGTAACGATGGCACAGTCGGAGAGTGGGTTAGCGATGTCACAGTCGCAGAGTGGGTTAGCGATGGCACAGTCGGAGAGTGGGTTAGCGATGTCAGTCGGAGAGTGGGTTAATGACATCACCGTCGGAGAGTGGATTAGCGATGTCACAGTCGGAGAGTGGGTTAGCGATGTCCCAGTCGGAAAGTTGGTTAGCGATGTCCCAATCGGAGAGTGGGTTAACGATGGCACAGTCGGAGAGTGGGTTAGCGATGTCACAGTCGGTGAGTGTGTTAGCGATGTCCCAGTCGGAGAGTGGGTTAACGATGGCACAGTCGGAGAGTGGGTTAGCGATGTCCCAGTCGGAGAGTGGGTTTACGATGGCACAGTCGGACAGTGGGTTAGCGATGTCACAGTCGGTGAGTGTGTTAGCGATGTCCCAGTCGGAGAGTGGGTTCGCGATGTCACAGTCGGAGAGTGGGTTGGCGATGTCCCAGCCGGAGAGTGGGTTAACGATGACACAGTCGGAGAGTGAGTTAGCGATGTCCCAGTCGGAGAGTGGATTAACGATGTCCCAGTCGGAGAGTGGGTTAGCGATGACCCAGTCGGTGAGTGGGCTAGCGATGTAACATTCGGAGAGTGGGTTAGCGATGTCGCAGTCGGAGAGTGGGTTAACGATGTCACAGCCCGAGAGTGGGTTAACGATGGCACAGTCGGAGAGTGAATAGCGATGTCCCAATCGGAGAGTGGGTTAACGATGGCACAGTCGGAGAGTGGGTTAGCGATGTCCAAGTCGGAGAGTTGGTTAACAATGTCCCAGTCGGAGAGTGGGTTAGCGATGTCCCAGTCGGAGAGTGGGTTAGCGATGTCACAGTTGGAGAGTGGGTTAGCGATGTCCCAGTCGGAGAGTGGGTTAGCGATGGCACAGTCGGAGAGTGCATTGCGATGTCCCAGTCGGAGAGTGGGTTAGCGATGTCCCAGTCGGAGAGTGGGTTAGCGATGGCACAGTCGGGGAGTGCATTGCGATGTCCCAGTCGGAGAGTGGGTTAGCGATGTCCCAGTCGGAGAGTGGGTTAGCGATGGCACAGTCGGAGAGTGCATTGCGATGTCACAGTCGGAGAGTGGGTTAGCGATGACCCAGTCGGTGAGTGGGCTAGCGATGTCACATTCGGAGAGTGGGTTAGCGATGTCACAGTCGGAGAGTGGGTTAGCGATGACCCAATCGGAGAGTGGGTTCGCGATGTCACAGTCGGAGAGTGGGTTGGCGATGTCCCAGCCGGAGAGTGTGTTAACGATGTCACAGTCGGAGAGTAGGTTAACGGTGTCCCAGCCGGAGAGTGGGTTAGCGATGTCACAATCGGAGAGTGGGTTAGCGATGTCCCAATCGGAGTGTGGGTTAACGATGTCACAGTCGGAGAGTGGGTTAACGGTGTCCCAGCCGGAGAGTAGGTTAACGGTGTCCCAGCCGGGGAGTGGGTTAGCGATGTCACATTTGGAGAGTGGGTTAACGATGTCACAGTCGGAGAGTAGGTTAACGGTGTCCCAGCCGGGGAGTGGGTTAGCGATGTCACATTTGGAGAGTAGGTTAACGGTGTCCCAGCCGGAGAGTAGGTTAACGGTGTCCCAGTCGGAGAGTGGGTTAGCGATGTCACATTTGGAGAGTGGGTTAACGATGTCCCAGTCGGAGAGTAGGTTAACGGTGTCCCAGCCGGAGAGTGGGTTAGCGATGTCCCAGTCGGAGAGTGGGTTAACGATGGCACAGTCGGAGAGTTGGTTAACAATGTCCCAGTCGGAGAGTGGGTTAGCGATGTCCCAGTCGGAGAGTGGGTTTGCGATGTCCCAATCGGAGAGTGGGTTAACGCTGGCACAGTCGGAGAGTGGGTTAACGATGGCACAGTCGGAGAGTGAATAGCGATGTCACAGTCGGAGAGTGGGTTAGCGATGTCACAGTCGGGGAGTGGGTTAGCGATGTCACAGTCGGTGAGTGTGTTCGCGATGTCCCAGTCGGACATTGTGTTAGCGATGTCCCAGTCGGAGAGTGGGTTAGCGAAGTCCCAGTCGGAGAGTGGGTTAACGATGGCACAGTCGGAGAGTGGGTTAGCGATGTCACAGTCGGAGAGTGGGGTAACGATGGCACAGTCGGAGAGTGGGTTAGCGATGTCACAGTCGCAGAGTGGGTTAGCGATGGCACAGTCGGAGAGTGGGTTAGCGATGTCAGTCGGAGAGTGGGTTAATGACATCACCGTCGGAGAGTGGATTAGCGATGTCACAGTCGGAGAGTGGGTTAGCGATGTCCCAGTCGGAAAGTTGGTTAGCGATGTCCCAATCGGAGAGTGGGTTAACGATGGCACAGTCGGAGAGTGGGTTAGCGATGTCACAGTCGGTGAGTGTGTTAGCGATGTCCCAGTCGGAGAGTGGGTTAACGATGGCACAGTCGGAGAGTGGGTTAGCGATGTCCCAGTCGGAGAGTGGGTTTACGATGGCACAGTCGGACAGTGGGTTAGCGATGTCACAGTCGGTGAGTGTGTTAGCGATGTCCCAGTCGGAGAGTGGGTTCGCGATGTCACAGTCGGAGAGTGGGTTGGCGATGTCCCAGCCGGAGAGTGGGTTAACGATGACACAGTCGGAGAGTGAGTTAGCGATGTCCCAGTCGGAGAGTGGGTTAACGATGTCCCAGTCGGAGAGTGGGTTAGCGATGACCCAGTCGGTGAGTGGGCTAGCGATGTCACATTCGGAGAGTGGGTTAGCGATGTCGCAGTCGGAGAGTGGGTTAACGATGTCACAGCCCGAGAGTGGGTTAACGATGGCACAGTCGGAGAGTGAATAGCGATGTCCCAATCGGAGAGTGGGTTAACGATGGCACAGTCGGAGAGTGGGTTAGCGATGTCCAAGTCGGAGAGTTGGTTAACAATGTCCCAGTCGGAGAGTGGGTTAGCGATGTCCCAGTCGGAGAGTGGGTTAGCGATGTCACAGTTGGAGAGTGGGTTAGCGATGTCCCAGTCGGAGAGTGGGTTAGCGATGGCACAGTCGGAGAGTGCATTGCGATGTCCCAGTCGGAGAGTGGGTTAGCGATGTCCCAGTCGGAGAGTGGGTTAGCGATGGCACAGTCGGAGAGTGCATTGCGATGTCCCAGTCGGAGAGTGGGTTAGCGATGTCCCAGTCGGAGAGTGGGTTAGCGATGGCACAGTCGGAGAGTGCATTGCGATGTCACAGTCGGAGAGTGGGTTAGCGATGACCCAGTCGGTGAATGGGCTAGCGATGTCACATTCGGAGAGTGGGTTAGCGATGTCACAGTCGGAGAGTGGGTTAGCGATGACCCAATCGGAGAGTGGGTTAACGATGGCACAGTCGGGGAGTGGGTTAGCGATGTAACAGCCCGAGAGTGGGTTAGCGATGTCACATTCGAAGAGTGGGTTAGCGATGTCACAGCCCGAGAGTGGGTTAACGATGGCACAGTCGGAGAGTGAATAGCGATGTCCCAGTCGGAGAGTGGGTTAATGATGGCACAGTCGGAGAGTTGATTAACAATGTCCCAGTCGGAGAGTGGGTTAGCGATGTCCCAGTCGGAGAGTGGGTTAGTGATGTCACAGTCGGAGAGTGGGTTAGCGATGTCCCAGTCGGAGAGTGGGTTAGCGATGTCCCAGCCCGAGAGTGGGTTAACGATGGCACAGTCGGAGAGTGAATAGCGATGTCCCAGTCGGAGAGTGGGTTAACGATGTCACATTCGGAGAGTGGGTTAGCGATGTCCCAGCCCGAGAGTGGGTTAACGATGGCACAGTCGGAGAGTGGGTTAGCGATGTCACAGTCGGAGAGTGGGGTAACGATGGCACAGTCGGAGAATGGGTTAGCGATGTCACAGTCGCAGAGTGGGTTAGCGATGGCACAGTCGGAGAGTGGGTTAGCGATGTCAGTCGGAGAGTGGGTTAATGACATCACCGTCGGAGAGTGGATTAGCGATGTCACAGTCGGAGAGTGGGTTAGCGATGTCCCAGTCGGAAAGTTGGTTAGCGATGTCCCAATCGGAGAGTGGGTTAACGATGGCACAGTCGGAGAGTGGGTTAGCGATGTCACAGTCGGTGAGTGTGTTAGCGATGTCCCAGTCGGAGAGTGGGTTAACGATGGCACAGTCGGAGAGTGGGTTAGCGATGTCCCAGTCGGAGAGTGGGTTTACGATGGCACAGTCGGACAGTGGGTTAGCGATGTCACAGTCGGTGAGTGTGTTAGCGATGTCCCAGTCGGAGAGTGGGTTCGCGATGTCACAGTCGGAGAGTGGGTTGGCGATGTCCCAGCCGGAGAGTGGGTTAACGATGACACAGTCGGAGAGTGAGTTAGCGATGTCCCAGTCGGAGAGTGGGTTAACGATGTCCCAGTCGGAGAGTGGGTTAGCGATGACCCAGTCGGTGAGTGGGCTAGCGATGTCACATTCGGAGAGTGGGTTAGCGATGTCGCAGTCGGAGAGTGGGTTAACGATGTCACAGCCCGAGAGTGGGTTAACGATGGCACAGTCGGAGAGTGAATAGCGATGTCCCAATCGGAGAGTGGGTTAACGATGGCACAGTCGGAGAGTGGGTTAGCGATGTCCAAGTCGGAGAGTTGGTTAACAATGTCCCAGTCGGAGAGTGGGTTAGCGATGTCCCAGTCGGAGAGTGGGTTAGCGATGTCACAGTTGGAGAGTGGGTTAGCGATGTCCCAGTCGGAGAGTGGGTTAGCGATGGCACAGTCGGAGAGTGCATTGCGATGTCCCAGTCGGAGAGTGGGTTAGCGATGTCCCAGTCGGAGAGTGGGTTAGCGATGGCACAGTCGGAGAGTGCATTGCGATGTCCCAGTCGGAGAGTGGGTTAGCGATGTCCCAGTCGGAGAGTGGGTTAGCGATGGCACAGTCGGAGAGTGCATTGCGATGTCACAGTCGGAGAGTGGGTTAGCGATGACCCAGTCGGTGAATGGGCTAGCGATGTCACATTCGGAGAGTGGGTTAGCGATGTCACAGTCGGAGAGTGGGTTAGCGATGACCCAATCGGAGAGTGGGTTAACGATGGCACAGTCGGGGAGTGGGTTAGCGATGTAACAGCCCGAGAGTGGGTTAGCGATGTCACATTCGAAGAGTGGGTTAGCGATGTCACAGCCCGAGAGTGGGTTAACGATGGCACAGTCGGAGAGTGAATAGCGATGTCCCAGTCGGAGAGTGGGTTAATGATGGCACAGTCGGAGAGTTGATTAACAATGTCCCAGTCGGAGAGTGGGTTAGCGATGTCCCAGTCGGAGAGTGGGTTAGTGATGTCACAGTCGGAGAGTGGGTTAGCGATGTCCCAGTCGGAGAGTGGGTTAGCGATGTCCCAGCCCGAGAGTGGGTTAACGATGGCACAGTCGGAGAGTGAATAGCGATGTCCCAGTCGGAGAGTGGGTTAACGATGTCACATTCGGAGAGTGGGTTAGCGATGTCACAGCCCGAGAGTGGGTTAACGATGGCACAGTCGGAGAGTGAATAGCGATGTCCCAGTCGGAGAGTGGGTTAATGATGGCACAGTCGGAGAGTTGGTTAACAATGTCCCAGTCGGAGAGTGGGTTAGCGATGTCCCAGTCGGAGAGTGGGTTAGTGATGTCACAGTCGGAGAGTGGGTTAGCGATGTCCCAGTCGGAGAGTGGGTTAGCGATGTCCCAGCCCGAGAGTGGGTTAACGATGGCACAGTCGGAGAGTGAATAGCGATGTCCCAGTCGGAGAGTGGGTTAACGATGGCACAGTCGGAGAGTGAATAGCGATGTCACAGCCCGAGAGTGGGTTAACGATGGCACAGTCGGAGAGTTGGTTTACAAACTCCCAGTCGGAGAGTGGGTTAGCGATGTCCCAGTCGGAGAGTGGGTTAGCGATGGCACAGTCGGAGAGTGTGTTAGCGATGTCACATTCGGTGAGTGTGTTAGCGATGTCCCAGTCGGAGAGTGGGTTAACGATGGCACAGTTGGAGAGTGGGTTAGCGATGTCCCAGTCGCAGAGTGGGTTAACGATGGCACAGTCGGAGAGTGGGTTAGCTATGTCACAGTCGGTGAGTGTGTTAGCGATGTCCCAGTCGGAGAGTGGGTTCGCGATGTCACAGTCGGAGAGTGGGTTGGCGATGTCCCAGCCGGAGAGTGGGTTAACGATGACACAGTCGGAGAGTGAGTTAGCGATGTCCCAGTCGGAGAGTGGGTTAACGATGTCCCAGTCGGAGAGTGGGTTAGCGATGACCAAGTCGGTGAGTGGGCTAGCGATGTCACATTCGGTGAGTGGGTTAGCGATGTCGCAGTCGGAGAGTGGGTTAACGATGGCACAGTCGGAGAGTGAATAGCGATGTCCCAATCGGAGAGTGGGTTAACGATGGCACAGTCGGAGAGTGGGTTAGCGATGTCCAAGTCGGAGAGTTGGTTAACAATGTCCCAGTCGGAGAGTGGGTTAGCGATGTCCCAGTCGGAGAGTGGGTTAGCGATGTCACAGTTGGAGAGTGGGTTAGCGATGTCCCAGTCGGAGAGTGGGTTAGCGATGGCACAGTCGGAGAGTGCATTGCGATGTCCCAGTCGGAGAGTGGGTTAGCGATGTCCCAGTCGGAGAGTGGGTTAGCGATGGCACAGTTGGAGAGTGCATTGCGATGTCCCAGTCGGAGAGTGGGTTAGCGTTGTCCCAGTCCGAGAGTGGGTTAGCGATGGCACAGTCGGAGACTGCATTGCGATGTCACAGTCGGAGAGTGGGTTAGCGATGACCCAGTCGGTGAGTGGGCTAGCGATGTCACATTCGGAGAGTGGGTTAGCGATGTCACAGTCGGAGAGTGGGTTAGCGATGACCCAATCGGAGAGTGGGTTAACGATGGCACAGTCGGAGAGTGGGTTAGCGATGTAACAGCCCGAGAGTGGGTTAGCGATGTCACATTCGGAGAGTGGGTTAGCGATGTCACAGCCCGAGAGTGGGTTAACGATGGCACAGTCGGAGAGTGAATAGCGATGTCCCAGTCGGAGAGTGGGTTAACGATGGCACAGTCGGAGAGTTGGTTAACAATGTCCCAGTCGGAGAGTGGGTTAGCGATATCCCAGTCGGAGAGTGGGTTAGTGATGTCACAGTCGGAGAGTGGGTTAGCGATGTCCCAGTCGGAGAGTGGGTTAGCGATGTCCCAGCCCGAGAGTGGGTTAACGATGGCACAGTCGGAGAGTGAATAGCGATGTCCCAGTCGGAGAGTGGGTTAACGATGGCACAGTCGGAGAGTGAATAGCGATGTCACAGCCCGAGAGTGGGTTAACGATGGCACAGTCGGAGAGTTGGTTAACAATGTCTCACTCGGAGAGTGGGTTAGCGATGTTCCAGTCGGAGAGTGGGTTAGCGATGTCACAGTTGGAGAGTGTGTTAGCGATGGCACAGTCGGAGAGTGGGTTAACGATGTCCCAGTCGGAGAGTGGGTTAGCGATGTCCCAGTCGGAGAGTGGGTTAGCGATGTCCCAGTCGGAGAGTGGGTTAGCGATGTCCCAGCCCGAGAGTGGGTTAACGATGGCACAGTCGGAGAGTGAATAGCGATGTCCCAGTCGGAGAGTGGGTTAACGATGGCACAGTCGGAGAGTGAATAGCGATGTCACAGCCCGAGAGTGGGTTAACAATGGCACAGTCGGAGAGTTGGTTAACAATGTCCCAGTCGGAGAGTGGGTTAGCGATGTCCCAGTCGGAGAGTGGGTTAGCGATGTCACAGTTGGAGAGTGTGTTAGCGATGGCACAGTCGGTGAGTGGGTTAACGATGTCCCAGTCGGAGAGTGGGTTAGCGATGTCCCAGTCGGAGAGTGGGTTAGCGATGTCCCAGTCGGAGAGTGGGTTAGCGATGTCCCAGTCGGAGAGTGGGTTAGCGATGTCCCAGTCGCAGAGTGGGTTAGCGATGTCCCAGTCGGAGAGTGGGTTAGCGATGGCACAGTCGGAGAGTGGGTTAACGATGTCACAGTCGGAGAGTGGGTTAGCGATGTCACAGTCGCAGAGTGGGTTAGCGATGTCCCAGTCGCAGAGTGGGTTAGCGATGTCCCAGTCGGAGAGTGGGTTAGCGATGGCACAGTCGGAGAGTGGGTTAACGATGTCACAGTCGGAGAGTAGGTTAACGGTGTCCCAGCCGGAGAGTAGGTTAACGGTGTCCCAGTCGGAGAGTGGGTTAGCGATGTCACATTTGGAGAGTGGGTTAACGATGTCCCAGTCGGAGAGTAGGTTAACGGTGTCCCAGCCGGAGAGTGGGTTAGCGATGTCCCAGTCGGAGAGTGGGTTAGCGATGTCCCATTCGGAGAGTGGGTTAACGATGGCACAGTCGGAGAGTTGGTTAACAATGTCCCAGTCGGAGAGTGGGTTAGCGATGTCCCAGTCGGAGAGTGGGTTTGCGATGTCCCAATCGGAGAGTGGGTTAACGCTGGCACAGTCGGAGAGTGGGTTAACGATGGCACAGTCGGAGAGTGAATAGCGATGTCACAGTCGGAGAGTGGGTTAGCGATGTCACAGTCGGAGAGTCGGTTAGCGATGTCACAGTCGGTGAGTGTGTTCGCGATGTCCCAGTCGGATATTGTGTTAGCGATGTCCCAGTCGGAGAGTGGGTTAGCGATGTCCCAGTCGGAGAGTGGGTTAACGATGGCACAGTCGGAGAGTGGGTTATCGATGTCACAGTCGGAGAGTGGGGTAACGATGGCACAGTCGGAGAGTGGGTTAGCGATGTTACAGTCGCAGAGTGGGTTAGCGATGGCACAGTCGGAGAGTGGGTTAGCGATGTCAGTCGGAGAGTGGGTTAATGACATCACCGTCGGAGAGTGGATTAGCGATGTCACAGTCGGAGAGTGGGTTAGCGATGTCCCAGTCGGAAAGTTGGTTAGCGATGTCCCAATCGGAGAGTGGGTTAACGATGGCACAGTCGGAGAGTGGGTTAGCGATGTCACAGTCGGTGAGTGTGTTCGCGATGTCCCAGTCGGAGAGTGGGTTAACGATGGCACAGTCGGAGAGTGGGTTAGCGATGTCCCAGCCCGAGAGTGGGTTAACGATGGCACAGTCGGAGAGTGAATAGCGATGTCCCAGTCGGAGAGTGGGTTAACGATGGCACAGTCGGAGAGTGAATAGCGATGTCACAGCCCGAGAGTGGGTTAACGATGGCACAGTCGGAGAGTTGGTTAACAATGTCCCAGTCGGAGAGTGGGTTAGCGATGTCCCAGTCGGAGAGTGGGTTCGCGATGTCACAGTTGGAGAGTGTGTTAGCGATGGCACAGTCGGAGAGTGGGTTAACGATGTCCCAGTCGGAGAGTGGGTTAGCGATGTCCCAGTCGGAGAGTGGGTTAGCGATGTCCCAGTCGGAGAGTGGGTTAGCGATGTCCCAGTCGGAGAGTGGGTTAGCGATGTCCCAGTCGGAGAGTGGGTTAGCGATGTCCCAGTCGCAGAGTGGGTTAGCGATGTCCCAGTCGGAGAGTGGGTTAGCGATGGCACAGTCGGAGAGTGGGTTAACGATGTCACAGTCGGAGAGTGGGTTAGCGATGTCCCAGCCGGAGAGTGCATTGCGATGTCACAGTCGGAGAGTGGGTTAACGATGTCACAGTCGGAGAGTGGGTTAACGATGTCACAGTCGGAGAGTGGGTTAAGATGTCCCAGCCGGAGAGTGCATTGCGATGTCACAGTCGGAGAGTGGGTTAACGCTGTCACAGTCGGAGAGTGGGTTAGCGATGTCCCAGTAGGAGAGTGGGTTAACGATGTCACAGTCGGAGAGTGGGTTAACGATGTCACAGTCGGAGAGTAGGTTAGCGGTGTCCCAGCCGGAGAGTGGGTTAGCGATGTCACAATCGGAGAGTGGGTTAGCGATGTCCCAATCGGAGTGTGGGTTAACGATGTCACAGTCGGAGAGTGGGTTAACGGTGTCCCAGCCGGAGAGTAGGTTAACGGTGTCCCAGCCGGGGAGTGGGTTAGCGATGTCACATTTGGAGAGTGGGTTAACGATGTCACAGTCGGAGAGTAGGTTAACGGTGTCCCAGCCGGAGAGTAGGTTAACGGTGTCCCAGTCGGAGAGTGGGTTAGCGATGTCACATTTGGAGAGTGGGTTAACGATGTCCCAGTCGGAGAAAAGGTTAACGGTGTCCCAGCCGGAGAGTGGGTTAGCGATGTCCCAGTCGAAGAGTGGGTTAGCGATGTCCCAGCCGGAGAGTGGGTTAGCGATGTCCCAGTCGGAGAGTGGGTTAACGATGGCACAGTAGGAGAGTTGGTTAACAATGTCCCAGTCGGAGAGTGGGTTAGCGATGTCCCAGTCGGTGAGTGGGTTTGCGATGTCCCAATCGGAGAGTGGGTTAACGCTGGCACAGTCGGAGAGTGGGTTAACGATGGCACAGTCGGAGAGTGAATAGCGATGTCACAGTTGGAGAGTGGGTTAGCGATGTCACAGTCGGGGAGTGGGTTAGCGATGTCACAGTCGGTGAGTGTGTTCGCGATGTCCCAGTCGGACATTGTGTTAGCGATGTCCCAGTCGGAGAGTGGGTTAGCGATGTCCCAGTCGGAGAGTGGGTTAACGATGGCACAGTCGGAGAGTGGATTAGCGATGTCACAGTCGGAGAGTGGGGTAACGATGGCACAGTCGGAGAGTGGGTTAGCGATGTCACAGTCGCAGAGTGGGTTAGCGATGGCACAGTCGGAGAGTGGGTTAGCGATGTCAGTCGGAGAGTGGGTTAATGACATCACCGTCGGAGAGTGGATTAGCGATGTCACAGTCGGAGAGTGGGTTAGCGATGTCCCAGTCGGAAAGTTGGTTAGCGATGTCCCAATCGGAGAGTGGGTTAACGATGGCACAGTCGGAGAGTGGGTTAGCGATGTCACAGTCGGTGAGTGTGTTAGCGATGTCCCAGTCGGAGAGTGGGTTAACGATGGCACAGTCGGAGAGTGGGTTAGCGATGTCCCAGTCGGAGAGTGGGTTTACGATGGCACAGTCGGACAGTGGGTTAGCGATGTCACAGTCGGTGAGTGTGTTAGCGATGTCCCAGTCGGAGAGTGGGTTCGCGATGTCACAGTCGGAGAGTGGGTTGGCGATGTCCCAGCCGGAGAGTGGGTTAACGATGACACAGTCGGAGAGTGAGTTAGCGATGTCCCAGTCGGAGAGTGGGTTAACGATGTCCCAGTCGGAGAGTGGGTTAGCGATGACCCAGTCGGTGAGTGGGCTAGCGATGTAACATTCGGAGAGTGGGTTAGCGATGTCGCAGTCGGAGAGTGGGTTAACGATGTCACAGCCCGAGAGTGGGTTAACGATGGCACAGTCGGAGAGTGAATAGCGATGTCCCAATCGGAGAGTGGGTTAACGATGGCACAGTCGGAGAGTGGGTTAGCGATGTCCAAGTCGGAGAGTTGGTTAACAATGTCCCAGTCGGAGAGTGGGTTAGCGATGTCCCAGTCGGAGAGTGGGTTAGCGATGTCACAGTTGGAGAGTGGGTTAGCGATGTCCCAGTCGGAGAGTGGGTTAGCGATGGCACAGTCGGAGAGTGCATTGCGATGTCCCAGTCGGAGAGTGGGTTAGCGATGTCCCAGTCGGAGAGTGGGTTAGCGATGGCACAGTCGGGGAGTGCATTGCGATGTCCCAGTCGGAGAGTGGGTTAGCGATGTCCCAGTCGGAGAGTGGGTTAGCGATGGCACAGTCGGAGAGTGCATTGCGATGTCACAGTCGGAGAGTGGGTTAGCGATGACCCAGTCGGTGAGTGGGCTAGCGATGTCACATTCGGAGAGTGGGTTAGCGATGTCACAGTCGGAGAGTGGGTTAGCGATGACCCAATCGGAGAGTGGGTTCGCGATGTCACAGTCGGAGAGTGGGTTGGCGATGTCCCAGCCGGAGAGTGTGTTAACGATGTCACAGTCGGAGAGTAGGTTAACGGTGTCCCAGCCGGAGAGTGGGTTAGCGATGTCACAATCGGAGAGTGGGTTAGCGATGTCCCAATCGGAGTGTGGGTTAACGATGTCACAGTCGGAGAGTGGGTTAACGGTGTCCCAGCCGGAGAGTAGGTTAACGGTGTCCCAGCCGGGGAGTGGGTTAGCGATGTAACATTTGGAGAGTGGGTTAACGATGTCACAGTCGGAGAGTAGGTTAACGGTGTCCCAGCCGGGGAGTGGGTTAGCGATGTCACATTTGGAGAGTAGGTTAACGGTGTCCCAGCCGGAGAGTAGGTTAACGGTGTCCCAGTCGGAGAGTGGGTTAGCGATGTCACATTTGGAGAGTGGGTTAACGATGTCCCAGTCGGAGAGTAGGTTAACGGTGTCCCAGCCGGAGAGTGGGTTAGCGATGTCCCAGTCGGAGAGTGGGTTAACGATGGCACAGTCGGAGAGTTGGTTAACAATGTCCCAGTCGGAGAGTGGGTTAGCGATGTCCCAGTCGGAGAGTGGGTTTGCGATGTCCCAATCGGAGAGTGGGTTAACGCTGGCACAGTCGGAGAGTGGGTTAACGATGGCACAGTCGGAGAGTGAATAGCGATGTCACAGTCGGAGAGTGGGTTAGCGATGTCACAGTCGGGGAGTGGGTTAGCGATGTCACAGTCGGTGAGTGTGTTAGCGATGTCCCAGTCGGACATTGTGTTAGCGATGTCCCAGTCGGAGAGTGGGCTAGCGAAGTCCCAGTCGGAGAGTGGGTTAACGATGGCACAGTCGGAGAGTGGGTTAGCGATGTCACAGTCGGAGAGTGGGGTAACGATGGCACAGTCGGAGAGTGGGTTAGCGATGTCACAGTCGCAGAGTGGGTTAGCGATGGCACAGTCGGAGAGTGGGTTAGCGATGTCAGTCGGAGAGTGGGTTAATGACATCACCGTCGGAGAGTGGATTAGCGATGTCACAGTCGGAGAGTGGGTTAGCGATGTCCCAGTCGGAAAGTTGGTTAGCGATGTCCCAATCGGAGAGTGGGTTAACGATGGCACAGTCGGAGAGTGGGTTAGCGATGTCACAGTCGGTGAGTGTGTTAGCGATGTCCCAGTCGGAGAGTGGGTTAACGATGGCACAGTCGGAGAGTGGGTTAGCGATGTCCCAGTCGGAGAGTGGGTTTACGATGGCACAGTCGGACAGTGGGTTAGCGATGTCACAGTCGGTGAGTGTGTTAGCGATGTCCCAGTCGGAGAGTGGGTTCGCGATGTCACAGTCGGAGAGTGGGTTGGCGATGTCCCAGCCGGAGAGTGGGTTAACGATGACACAGTCGGAGAGTGAGTTAGCGATGTCCCAGTCGGAGAGTGGGTTAACGATGTCCCAGTCGGAGAGTGGGTTAGCGATGACCCAGTCGGTGAGTGGGCTAGCGATGTCACATTCGGAGAGTGGGTTAGCGATGTCGCAGTCGGAGAGTGGGTTAACGATGTCACAGCCCGAGAGTGGGTTAACGATGGCACAGTCGGAGAGTGAATAGCGATGTCCCAATCGGAGAGTGGGTTAACGATGGCACAGTCGGAGAGTGGGTTAGCGATGTCCAAGTCGGAGAGTTGGTTAACAATGTCCCAGTCGGAGAGTGGGTTAGCGATGTCCCAGTCGGAGAGTGGGTTAGCGATGTCACAGTTGGAGAGTGGGTTAGCGATGTCCCAGTCGGAGAGTGGGTTAGCGATGGCACAGTCGGAGAGTGCATTGCGATGTCCCAGTCGGAGAGTGGGTTAGCGATGTCCCAGTCGGAGAGTGGGTTAGCGATGGCACAGTCGGAGAGTGCATTGCGATGTCCCAGTCGGAGAGTGGGTTAGCGATGTCCCAGTCGGAGAGTGGGTTAGCGATGGCACAGTCGGAGAGTGCATTGCGATGTCACAGTCGGAGAGTGGGTTAGCGATGACCCAGTCGGTGAGTGGGCTAGCGATGTCACATTCGGAGAGTGGGTTAGCGATGTCACAGTCGGAGAGTGGGTTAGCGATGACCCAATCGGAGAGTGGGTTAACGATGGCACAGTCGGGGAGTGGGTTAGCGATGTAACAGCCCGAGAGTGGGTTAGCGATGTCACATTCGAAGAGTGGGTTAGCGATGTCACAGCCCGAGAGTGGGTTAACGATGGCACAGTCGGAGAGTGAATAGCGATGTCCCAGTCGGAGAGTGGGTTAATGATGGCACAGTCGGAGAGTTGATTAACAATGTCCCAGTCGGAGAGTGGGTTAGCGATGTCCCAGTCGGAGAGTGGGTTAGTGATGTCACAGTCGGAGAGTGGGTTAGCGATGTCCCAGTCGGAGAGTGGGTTAGCGATGTCCCAGCCCGAGAGTGGGTTAACGATGGCACAGTCGGAGAGTGAATAGCGATGTCCCAGTCGGAGAGTGGGTTAACGATGTCACATTCGGAGAGTGGGTTAGCGATGTCACAGCCCGAGAGTGGGTTAACGATGGCACAGTCGGAGAGTGAATAGCGATGTCCCAGTCGGAGAGTGGGTTAATGATGGCACAGTCGGAGAGTTGGTTAACAATGTCCCAGTCGGAGAGTGGGTTAGCGATGTCCCAGTCGGAGAGTGGGTTAGTGATGTCACAGTCGGAGAGTGGGTTAGCGATGTCCCAGTCGGAGAGAGGGTTAGCGATGTCCCAGCCCGAGAGTGGGTTAACGATGGCACAGTCGGAGAGTGAATAGCGATGTCCCAGTCGGAGAGTGGGTTAACGATGGCACAGTCGGAGAGTGAATAGCGATGTCACAGCCCGAGAGTGGGTTAACGATGGCACAGTCGGAGAGTTGGTTTACAATCTCCCAGTCGGAGAGTGGGTTAGCGATGTCCCAGTCGGAGAGTGGGTTAGCGATGTCACAGTTGGAGAGTGTGTTAGCGATGGCACAGTCGGAGAGTGGGTTAACGATGTCCCAGTCGGAGAGTGGGTTAGCGATGTCCCAGTCGGAGAGTGGGTTAGCGATGTCCCAGTCGGAGAGTGGGTTAGCGATGTCCCAGTCGGAGAGTGGGTTAGCGATGTCCCAGTCGCAGAGTGGGTTAGCGATGTCCCAGTCGGAGAGTGGGTTAGCGATGGCACACTCGGAGAGTGGGTTAACGATGTCACAGTCGGAGAGTGGGTTAGCGATGTCACAGTTGCAGAGTGGGTTAGCGATGTCCCAGTCGGAGAGTGGGTTAGCGATGGCACAGTCGGAGAGTGGGTTAACGATGTCACAGTCGGAGAGTGGGTTAGCGATGTCCCAGCCGGAGAGTGCATTGCGATGTCACAGTCGGAGAGTGGGTTAACGATGTCACAGTCGGAGAGTGGGTTAACGATGTCACAGTCGGAGAGTGAGTTAACGATGTCCCAGCCGGAGAGTGCATTGCGATGTCACAGTCGGAGAGTGGGTTAACGATGTCACAGTCGGAGAGTGGGTTAGCGATGTCCCAGTTGGAGAGTGGGTTAACGATGTCACAGTCGGAGAGTGGGTTAACGATGTCACAGTCGGAGAGTAGGTTAACGGTGTCCCAGCCGGAGAGTGGGTTAGCGATGTCCCAATCGGAGAGTGGGTTAGCGATGTCCCAATCGGAGAGTGGGTTAACGATGTCACAGTCGGAGAGTGGGTTAACGGTGTCCCAGCCGGAGAGTAGGTTAACGGTGTCCCAGCCGGGGAGTGGGTTAGCGATGTCACATTTGGAGAGTGGGTTAACGATGTCACAGTCGGAGAGTAGGTTAACGGTGTCCCAGCCGGAGAGTAGGTTAACGGTGTCCCAGTCGGAGAGTGGGTTAGCGAAGTCACATTTGGAGAGTGGGTTAACGATGTCCCAGTCGGAGAGTAGGTTAACGGTGTCCCAGCCGGAGAGTGGGTTAGCGATGTCCCAGTCGGAGAGTGGGTTAGCGATGTCCCAGTCGGAGAGTGGGTTAACGATGGCACAGTCGGAGAGTTGGTTAACAATGTCCCAGTCGGAGAGTGGGTTAGCGATGTCCCAGTCGGAGAGTGGGTTTGCGATGTCCCAATCGGAGAGTGGGTTAACGCTGGCACAGTCGGAGAGTGGGTTAACGATGGCACAGTCGGAGAGTGAATAGCGATGTCACAGTCGGAGAGTGGGTTAGCGATGTCACAGTCGGAGAGTGGGTTAGCGATGTCACAGTCGGTGAGTGTGTTAGCGATGTCCCAGTCGGACAGTGTGTTAGCGATGTCCCAGTCGGAGAGTGGGTTAGCGATGTCCCAGTCGGAGAGTGGGTTAACGATGGCACAGTCGGAGAGTGGGTTAGCGATGTCACAGTCGGAGAGTGGGTTAACGATGGCACAGTCGGAGAGTGGGTTAGCGATGTCACAGTCGCAGAGTGGGTTAGCGATGGCACAGTCGGAGAGTGGGTTAGCGATGTCAGTCGGAGAGTGGGTTAATGACATCACCGTCGGAGAGTGGATTAGCGATGTCACAGTCGGAGAGTGGGTTAGCGATGTCCCAGTCGGAAAGTTGGTTAGCGATGTCCCAATCGGAGAGTGGGTTAACGATGGCACTGTCGGAGAGTGGGTTAGCGATGTCACAGTCGGTGAGTGTGTTAGCGATGTCCCAGTCGGAGAGTGGGTTAACGATGGCACTGTCGGAGAGTGGGTTAGCGATGTCCCAGTCGGAGAGTGGGTTAACGATGGCACAGTCGGAGAGTGGGTTAGCGATGTCACAGTCGGTGAGTGTGTTAGCGATGTCCCAGTCGGAGAGTGGGTTCGCGATGTCACAGTCGGAGAGTGGGTTGGCGATGTCCCAGCCGGAGAGTGTGTTAACGATGACACAGTCGGAGAGTGGGTTAGCGATGTCCCAGTCGGAGAGTGGGTTAATGACATCACCGTCGGAGAGTGGATTAGCGATGTCACAGTCGGAGAGTGGGTTAGCGATGTCCCAGTCGGAGAGTGGGTTAACGATGGCACAGTCGGAGAGTGGGTTAGCGATGTCACAGTCGGAGAGTGGGTTAACGATGGCACAGTCGGAGAGTGGGTTAGCGATGTCACAGTCGCAGAGTGGGTTAGCGATGGCACAGTCGGAGAGTGGGTTAGCGATGTCAGTCGGAGAGTGGGTTAATGACATCACCGTCGGAGAGTGGATTAGCGATGTCACAGTCGGAGAGTGGGTTAGCGATGTCCCAGTCGGAAAGTTGGTTAGCGATGTCCCAATCGGAGAGTGGGTTAACGATGGCACTGTCGGAGAGTGGGTTAGCGATGTCACAGTCGGTGAGTGTGTTAGCGATGTCCCAGTCGGAGAGTGGGTTAACGATGGCACTGTCGGAGAGTGGGTTAGCGATGTCCCAGTCGGAGAGTGGGTTAACGATGGCACAGTCGGAGAGTGGGTTAGCGATGTCACAGTCGGTGAGTGTGTTAGCGATGTCCCAGTCGGAGAGTGGGTTCGCGATGTCACAGTCGCAGAGTGGGTTGGCGATGTCCCAGCCGGAGAGTGTGTTAACGATGACACAGTCGGAGAGTGGGTTAGCGATGTCCCAGTCGGAGAGTGGGTTAACGATGTCCCAGTCGGAGAGTGGGTTAGCGATGACCCAGTCGGTGAGTGGGCTAGCGATGTCACATTCGGAGAGTGGGTTAGCGATGTCGCAGTCGGAGAGTGGGTTAACGATGTCACAGTCCGAGAGTGGGTTAACGATGGCACAGTCGGAGAGTGAATAGCGATGTCCCAATCGGAGAGTGGGTTAACGATGGCACAGTCGGAGAGTGGGCTAGCGATGTCCAAGTCGGAGAGTTGGTTAACAATGTCCCAGTCGGAGAGTGGGTTAGCGATGTCCCAGTCGGAGAGTGGGTTAGCGATGTCACAGTTGGAGAGTGGGTTAGCGATGTCCCAGTCGGAGAGTGGGTTAGCGATGGCACAGTCGGAGAGTGCATTGCGATTTCCCAGTCGGAGAGTGGGTTAGCGATGTCCCAGTCGGAGAGTGGGTTAGCGATGGCACAGTCGGAGAGTGCATTGCGATGTCCCAGTCGGAGAGTGGGTTAGCGATGTCCCAGTCGGAGAGTGGGTTAGCGATGGCACAGTCGGAGAGTGCATTGCGATGTCACAGTCGGAGAGTGGGTTAGCGATGACCCAGTCGGTGAGTGGGCTAGCGATGTCACATTCGGAGAGTGGGTTAGCGATGTCACAGTCGGAGAGTGGGTTAGCGATGACCCAATCGGAGAGTGGGTTAACGATGGCACAGTCGGGGAGTGGGTTAGCGATGTAACAGCCCGAGAGTGGGTTCGCGATGTCACATTCGGAGAGTGGGTTAGCGATGTCACAGCCCGAGAGTGGGTTAACGATGGCACAGTCGGAGAGTGAATAGCGATGTCCCAGTCGGAGAGTGGGTTAATGATGGCACAGTCGGAGAGTTGGTTAACAATGTCCCAGTCGGAGAGTGGGTTAGCGATGTCCCAGTCGGAGAGTGGGTTAGTGATGTCACAGTCGGAGAGTGGGTTAGCGATGTCCCAGTCGGAGAGTGGGTTAGCGATGTCACAGTTGGAGAGTGGGTTAGCGATGTCCCAGTCGGAGAGTGGGTTAGCGATGGCACAGTCGGAGAGTGCATTGCGATTTCCCAGTCGGAGAGTGGGTTAGCGATGTCCCAGTCGGAGAGTGGGTTAGCGATGGCACAGTCGGAGAGTGCATTGCGATGTCCCAGTCGGAGAGTGGGTTAGCGATGTCCCAGTCGGAGAGTGGGTTAGCGATGGCACAGTCGGAGAGTGCATTGCGATGTCACAGTCGGAGAGTGGGTTAGCGATGACCCAGTCGGTGAGTGGGCTAGCGATGTCACATTCGGAGAGTGGGTTAGCGATGTCACAGTCGGAGAGTGGGTTAGCGATGACCCAATCGGAGAGTGGGTTAACGATGGCACAGTCGGGGAGTGGGTTAGCGATGTAACAGCCCGAGAGTGGGTTCGCGATGTCACATTCGGAGAGTGGGTTAGCGATGTCACAGCCCGAGAGTGGGTTAACGATGGCACAGTCGGAGAGTGAATAGCGATGTCCCAGTCGGAGAGTGGGTTAATGATGGCACAGTCGGAGAGTTGGTTAACAATGTCCCAGTCGGAGAGTGGGTTAGCGATGTCCCAGTCGGAGAGTGGGTTAGTGATGTCACAGTCGGAGAGTGGGTTAGCGATGTCCCAGTCGGAGAGTGGGTTAGCGATGTCCCAGCCCGAGAGTGGGTTAACGATGGCACAGTCGGAGAGTGAATAGCGATGTGCCAGTCGGAGAGTGGGTTAACGATGGCACAGTCGGAGAGTGAAAAGCGATGTCACAGCCCGAGAGTGGGTTAACGATGGCACAGTCGGAGAGTTGGTTAACAATGTCCCAGTCGGAGAGTGGGTTAGCGATGTCCCAGTCGGAGAGTGGGTTAGCGATGTCACAGTTGGAGAGTGTGTTTGCGATGTCCCAGTCGGAGAGTGGGTTAACGATGTCCCAGTCGGAGAGTGGGTTAGCGATGTCCCAGTCGGAGAGTGGGTTAGCGATGTCCCAGTCGGAGAGTGGGTTAGCGATGTCCCAGTCGGAGAGTGGGTTAGCGATGTCCCAGTCGCAGAGTGGGTTAGCGATGTCCCAGTCGGAGAGTGGGTTAGCGATGGCACAGTCGGAGAGTGGGTTAACAATGTCACAGCCCGAGAGTGGGTTAACGATGGCACAGTCGGAGAGTGAATAGCGATGTCCCAGTCGGAGAGTGGGTTAACGATGGCACAGTCGGAGAGTTGGTTAATAATGTCCCAGTCGGAGAGTGGGTTAGCGATGTCCCAGTCGGAGAGTGGGTTAGTGATGTCACAGTTGGAGAGTGTGTTAGCGATGGCACAGTCGGAGAGTGGGTTAACGGTGTCCCTGTCGGAGAGTGGGTTAGCGATGGCACAGTCGGAGAGTGGGTTAGCGATGTCCCAGTCGGAGAGTGGGTTAACGATGGCACAGTCGGAAAGTGAATAGCGATGTCACAGCCCGAGAGTGGGTTAACGATGGCACAGTCGGAGAGTTGGTTAACAATGTCCCAGTCGGAGAGTGGGTTAGCGATGTCCCAGTCGGAGAGTGGGTTAGCGATGTCACAGTTGGAGAGTGTGTTAGCGATGGCACAGTCGGAGAGTGGGTTAACGATGTCCCAGTCGGAGAGTGGGTTAGCGATGTCCCAGTCGGAGAGTGGGTTAGCGATGTCCCAGTCGGAGAGTGGGTTAGCGATGTCCCAGTCGGAGAGTGGGTTAGCGATGTCCCAGTCGCAGAGTGGGTTAGCGATGTCCCAGTCGGAGAGTGGGTTAGCGATGGCACAGTCGGAGAGTGGGTTAACGATGTCACAGTCGGAGAGTGGGTTAGCGATGTCACAGTCGCAGAGTGGGTTAGCGATGTCCCAGTCGGAGAGTGGGTTAGCGATGTCCCAGTCGGAGAGTGGGTTAGCGATGTCCCAGTCGCAGAGTGGGTTAGCGATGTCCCAGTCGGAGAGTGGGTTAGCGATGGCACAGTCGGAGAGTGGGTTAACGATGTCACAGTCGGAGAGTGGGTTAGCGATGTCACAGTCGCAGAGTGGTTTAGCGATGTCCCAGTCGGAGAGTGGGTTAGCGATGGCACAGTCGGAGAGTGGGTTAACGATGTCACAGTCGGAGAGTGGGTTAGCGATGTCCCAGCCGGAGAGTGCATTGCGATGTCACAGTCGGAGAGTGGGTTAACGATGTCACAGTCGGAGAGTGGATTAACGATGTCACAGTCGGAGAGTGGGTTAACGATGTCCCAGCCGGAGAGTGCATTGCGATGTCACATTCGGAGAGTGGGTTAACGATGTCACAGTCGGAGAGTGTGTTAGCGATGTCCCAGTCGGCGAGTGGGTTAACGATGTCACAGTCGGAGAGTGGGTTAACGATGTCACAGTCGGAGAGTAGGTTAACGGTGTCCCAGCCGGAGAGTGGGTTAGCGATGTCCCAATCGGAGAGTGGGTTAGCGATGTCCCAGTCGGAGAGTGGGTTAGCGATGGCACAGTCGGAGAGTGCATTGCGATGTCCCAGTCGGAGAGTGGGTTAGCGATGTCCCAGTCGGAGAGTGGGTTAGCGATGGCACAGTTGGAGAGTGCATTGCGATGTCCCAGTCGGAGAGTGGGTTAGCGATGTCCCAGTCCGAGAGTGGGTTAGCGATGGCACAGTCGGAGAGTGCATTGCGATGTCACAGTCGGAGAGTGGGTTAGCGATGACCCAGTCGGTGAGTGGGCTAGCGATGTCACATTCGGAGAGTGGGTTAGCGATGTCACAGTCGGAGAGTGGGTTAGCGATGACCCAATCGGAGAGTGGGTTAACGATGGCACAGTCGGAGAGTGGGTTAGCGATGTAACAGCCCGAGAGTGGGTTAGCGATGTCACATTCGGAGAGTGGGTTAGCGATGTCACAGCCCGAGAGTGGGTTAACGATGGCACAGTCGGAGAGTGAATAGCGATGTCCCAGTCGGAGAGTGGGTTAACGATGGCACAGTCGGAGAGTTGGTTAACAATGTCCCAGTCGGAGAGTGGGTTAGCGATGTCCCAGTCGGAGAGTGGGTTAGTGATGTCACAGTCGGAGAGTGGGTTAGCGATGTCCCAGTCGGAGAGTGGGTTAGCGATGTCCCAGCCCGAGAGTGGGTTAACGATGGCACAGTTGGAGAGTGAATAGCGATGTCCCAGTCGGAGAGTGGGTTAACGATGGCACAGTCGGAGAGTGAATAGCGATGTCACAGCCCGAGAGTGGGTTAACGATGGCACAGTCGGAGAGTTGGTTAACAATGTCCCAGTCGGAGAGTGGGTTAGCGATGTCCCAGTCGGAGAGTGGGTTAGCGATGTCACAGTTGGAGAGTGTGTTAGCGATGGCACAGTCGGAGAGTGGGTTAACGATGTCCCAGTCGGAGAGTGGGTTAGCGATGTCCCAGTCGGAGAGTGGGTTAGCGATGTCCCAGTCGGAGAGTGGGTTAGCGATGTCCCAGCCCGAGAGTGGGTTAACGATGGCACAGTCGGAGAGTGAATAGCGATGTCCCAGTCGGAGAGTGGGTTAACGATGGCACAGTCGGAGAGTGAATAGCGATGTCACAGCCCGAGAGTGGGTTAACGATGGCACAGTCGGAGAGTTGGTTAACAATGTCCCAGTCGGAGAGTGGGTTAGCGATGTCCCAGTCGGAGAGTGGGTTAGCGATGTCACAGTTGGAGAGTGTGTTAGCGATGGCACAGTCGGAGAGTGGGTTAACGATGTCCCAGTCGGAGAGTGGGTTAGCGATGTCCCAGTCGGAGAGTGGGTTAGCGATGTCCCAGTCGGAGAGTGGGTTAGCGATGTCCCAGTCGGAGAGTGGGTTAGCGATGTCCCAGTCGCAGAGTGGGTTAGCGATGTCCCAGTTGGAGAGTGGGTTAGCGATGGCACAGTCGGAGAGTGGGTTAACGATGTCACAGTCGGAGAGTGGGTTAGCGATGTCACAGTCGCAGAGTGGGTTAGCGATGTCCCAGTCGGAGAGTGGGTTAGCGATGGCAAAGTCGGAGAGTGGGTTAACGATGTCACAGTCAGAGAGTAGGTTAACGGTGTCCCAGCCGGAGAGTAGGTTAACGGTGTCCCAGTCGGAGAGTGGGTTAGCGATGTCACATTTGGAGAGTGGGTTAACGATGTCCCAGTCGGAGAGTAGGTTAACGGTGTCCCAGCCGGAGAGTGGGTTAGCGATGTCCCAGTCGGAGAGTGGGTTAGCGATGTCCCATTCGGAGAGTGGGTTAACGATGGCACAGTCGGAGAGTTGGTTAACAATGTCCCAGACGGAGAGTGGGTTAGCGATGTCCCAGTCGGAGAGTGGGTTTGCGATGTCCCAATCGGAGAGTGGATTAACGCTGGCACAGTCGGAGAGTGGGTTAACGATGGCACAGTCGGAGAGTGAATAGCGATGTCACAGTCGGAGAGTGGGTTAGCGATGTCACAGTCGGAGAGTGGTTTAGCGATGTCACAGTCGGTGAGTGTGTTCGCGATGTCCCAGTCGGATATTGTGTTAGCGATGTCCCAGTTGGAGAGTGGGTTAGCGATGTCCCAGTCGGAGAGTGGGTTAACGATGGCACAGTCGGAGAGTGGGTTAGCGATGTCACAGTCGGAGAGTGGGGTAACGATGGCACAGTCGGAGAGTGGGTTAGCGATGTCACAGTCGCAGAGTGGGTTAGCGATGGCACAGTCGGAGAGTGGGTTAGCGATGTCATTAGGAGAGTGGGTTAATGACATCACCGTCGGAGAGTGGATTAGCGATGTCACAGTCGGAGAGTGGGTTAGCGATGTCCCAGTCGGAAAGTTGGTTAGCGATGTCCCAATCGGAGAGTGGGTTAACGATGGCACAGTCGGAGAGTGGGTTAGCGATGTCACAGTCGGTGAGTGTGTTCGCGATGTCCCAGTCGGAGAGTGGGTTAACGATGGCACAGTCGGAGAGTGGGTTAGCGATGTCCCAGCCCGAGAGTGGGTTAACGATGGCACAGTCGGAGAGTGAATAGCGATGTCCCAGTCGGAGAGTGGGTTAACGATGGCACAGTCGGAGAGTGAATAGCGATGTCACAGCCCGAGAGTGGGTTAACGATGGCACAGTCGGAGAGTTGGTTAACAATGTCCCAGTCGGAGAGTGGGTTAGCGATGTCCCAGTCGGAGAGTGGGTTCGCGATGTCACAGTTGGAGAGTGTGTTAGCGATGGCACAGTCGGAGAGTGGGTTAACGATGTCCCAGTCGGAGAGTGGGTTAGCGATGTCCCAGTCGGAGAGTGGGTTAGCGATGTCCCAGTCGGAGAGTGGGTTAGCGATGTCCCAGTCGGAGAGTGGGTTAGCGATGTCCCAGTCGGAGAGTGGGTTAGCGATGTCCCAGTCGCAGAGTGGGTTAGCGATGTCCCAGTCGGAGAGTGGGTTAGCGATGGCACAGTCGGAGAGTGGGTTAACGATGTCACAGTCGGAGAGTGGGTTAGCGATGTCCCAGCCGGAGAGTGCATTGCGATGTCACAGTCGGAGAGTGGGTTAATGATGTCACAGTCGGAGAGTGGGTTAACGATGTCACAGTCGGAGAGTGGGTTAAGATGTCCCAGCCGGAGATGCATTGCGATGTCACAGTCGGAGAGTGGGTTAACGCTGTCACAGTCGGAGAGTGGGTTAGCGATGTCCCAGTCGGAGAGTGGGTTAACGATGTCACAGTCGGAGAGTGGGTTAACGATGTCACAGTCGGAGAGTAGGGTAGCGGTGTCCCAGCCGGAGAGTGGGTTAGCGATGTCACAATCGGAGAGTGGGTTAGCGATGTCCCAATCGGAGTGTGGGTTAACGATGTCACAGTCGGAGAGTGGGTTAACGGTGTCCCAGCCGTAGAGTAGGTTAACGGTGTCCCAGCCGGGGAGTGGGTTAGCGATGTCACATTTGGAGAGTGGGTTAACGATGTCACAGTCGGAGAGTAGGTTAACGGTGTCCCAGCCGGAGAGTAGGTTAACGGTGTCCCAGTCGGAGAGTGGGTTAGCGATGTCACATTTGGAGAGTGGGTTAACGATGTCCCAGTCGGAGAAAAGGTTAACGGTGTCCCAGCCGGAGAGTGGGTTAGCGATGTCCCAGTCGAAGAGTGGGTTAGCGATGTCCCAGCCGGAGAGTGGGTTAGCGATGTCCCAGTCGGAGAGTGGGTTAACGATGGCACAGTAGGAGAGTTGGTTAACAATGTCCCAGTCGGAGAGTGGGTTAGCGATGTCCCAGTCGGAGAGTGGGTTTGCGATGTACCAATCGGAGAGTGGGTTAACGCTGGCACAGTCGGAGAGTGGGTTAACGATGGCACAGTCGGAGAGTGAATAGCGATGTCACAGTCGGAGAGTGGGTTAGCGATGTCACAGTCGGGGAGTGGGTTAGCGATGTCACAGTCGGTGAGTGTGTTCGCGATGTCCCAGTCGGACATTGTGTTAGCGATGTCCCAGTCGGAGAGTGGGTTAGCGATGTCCCAGTCGGAGAGTGGGTTAACGATGGCACAGTCGGAGAGTGGGTTAGCGATGTCACAGTCGGAGAGTGGGGTAACGATGGCACAGTCGGAGAGTGGGTTAGCGATGTCACAGTCGCAGAGTGGGTTAGCGATGGCACAGTCGGAGAGTGGGTTAGCGATGTCAGTCGGAGAGTGGGTTAATGACATCACCGTCGGAGAGTGGATTAGCGATGTCACAGTCGGAGAGTGGGTTAGCGATGTCCCAGTCGGAAAGTTGGTTAGCGATGTCCCAATCGGAGAGTGGGTTAACGATGGCACAGTCGGAGAGTGGGTTAGCGATGTCCCAGTCGGAGAGTGGGTTAACGATGGCACAGTCGGAGAGTGGGTTAGCGATGTCCCAGTCGGAGAGTGGGTTTACGATGGCACAGTCGGACAGTGGGTTAGCGATGTCACAGTCGGTGAGTGTGTTAGCGATGTCCCAGTCGGAGAGTGGGTTCGCGATGTCACAGTCGGAGAGTGGGTTGGCGATGTCCCAGCCGGAGAGTGGGTTAACGATGACACAGTCGGAGAGTGAGTTAGCGATGTCCCAGTCGGAGAGTGGGTTAACGATGTCCCAGTCGGAGAGTGGGTTAGCGATGACCCAGTCGGTGAGTGGGCTAGCGATGTAACATTCGGAGAGTGGGTTAGCGATGTCGCTGTCGGAGAGTGGGTTAACGATGTCACAGCCCGAGAGTGGGTTAACGATGGCACAGTCGGAGAGTGAATAGCGATGTCCCAATCGGAGAGTGGGTTAACGACGGCACAGTCGGAGAGTGGGTTAGCGATGTCCAAGTCGGTGAGTTGGTTAACAATGTCCCAGTCGGAGAGTGGGTTAGCGATGTCCCAGTCGGAGAGTGGGTTAGCGATGTCACAGTTGGAGAGTGGGTTAGCGATGTCCCAGTCGGAGAGTGGGTTAGCGATGGCACAGTCGGAGAGTGCATTGCGATGTCCCAGTCGGAGAGTGGGTTAGCGATGTCCCAGTCGGAGAGTGGGTTAGCGATGGCACAGTCGGAGAGTGCATTGCGATGTCCCAGTCGGAGAGTGGGTTAGCGATGTCCCAGTCGGAGAGTGGGTTAGCGATGGCACAGTCGGAGAGTGCATTGCGATGTCACAGTCGGAGAGTGGGTTAGCGATGACCCAGTCGGTGAGTGGGCTAGCGATGTCACATTCGGAGAGTGGGTTAGCGATGTCACAGTCGGAGAGTGGGTTAGCGATGACCCAATCGGAGAGTGGGTTCGCGATGTCACAGTCGGAGAGTGGGTTGGCGATGTCCCAGCCGGAGAGTGTGTTAACGATGTCACAGTCGGAGAGTAGGTTAACGGTGTCCCAGCCGGAGAGTGGGTTAGCGATGTCACAATCGGAGAGTGGGTTAGCGATGTCCCAATCGGAGTGTGGGTTAACGATGTCACAGTCGGAGAGTGGGTTAACGGTGTCCCAGCCGGAGAGTAGGTTAACGGTGTCCCAGCCGGGGAGTGCGTTAGCGATGTCACATTTGGAGAGTGGGTTAACGATGTCACAGTCGGAGAGTAGGTTAACGGTGTCCCAGCCGGAGAGTAGGTTAACGGTGTCCCAGTCGGAGAGTGGGTTAGCGATGTCACATTTGGAGAGTGGGTTAACGATGTCCCAGTCGGAGAGTAGGTTAACGGTGTCCCAGCCGGAGAGTGGGTTAGCGATGTCCCAGTCGGAGAGTGGGTTAACGATGGCACAGTCGGAGAGTTGGTTAACAATGTCCCAGTCGGAGAGTGGGTTTGCGATGTCCCAATCGGAGAGTGGGTTAACGCTGGCACAGTCGGAGAGTGGGTTAACGATGGCACAGTCGGAGAGTGAATAGCGATGTCACAGTCGGAGAGTGGGTTAGCGATGTCACAGTCGGGGAGTGGGTTAGCGATGTCACAGTCGGTGAGTGTGTTCGCAATGTCCCAGTCGGACATTGTGTTAGCGATGTCCCAGTCGGAGAGTGGGTTAGCGAAGTCCCAGTCGGAGAGTGGGTTAACGATGGCACAGTTGGAGAGTGGGTTAGCGATGTCACAGTCGAAGAGTGGGGTAACGATGGCACAGTCGGAGAGTGGGTTAGCGATGTCACAGTCGCAGAGTGGGTTAGCGATGGCACAGTCGGAGAGTGGGTTAGCGATGTCAGTCGGAGAGTGGGTTAATGACATCACCGTCGGAGAGTGGATTAGCGATGTCACAGTCGGAGAGTGGGTTAGCGATGTCCCAGTCGGAAAGTTGGTTAGCGATGTCCCAATCGGAGAGTGGGTTAACGATGGCACAGTCGGAGAGTGGGTTAGCGATGTCACAGTCGGTGAGTGTGTTAGCGATGTCCCAGTCGGAGAGTGGGTTAACGATGGCACAGTCGGAGAGTGGGTTAGCGATGTCCCAGTCGGAGAGTGGGTTTACGATGGCACAGTCGGACAGTGGGTTAGCGATGTCACAGTCGGTGAGTGTGTTAGCGATGTCCCAGTCGGAGAGTGGGTTCGCGATGTCACAGTCGGAGAGTGGGTTGGCGATGTCCCAGCCGGAGAGTGGGTTAACGATGACACAGTCGGAGAGTGAGTTAGCGATGTCCCAGTCGGAGAGTGGGTTAACGATGTCCCAGTCGGAGAGTGGGTTAGCGATGACCCAGTCGGTGAGTGGGCTAGCGATGTCACATTCGGAGAGTGGGTTAGCGATGTCGCAGTCGGAGAGTGGGTTAACGATGTCACAGCCCGAGAGTGGGTTAACGATGGCACAGTCGGAGAGTGAATAGCGATGTCCCAATCGGAGAGTGGGTTAACGATGGCACAGTCGGAGAGTGGGTTAGCGATGTCCAAGTCGGAGAGTTGGTTAACAATGTCCCAGTCGGAGAGTGGGTTAGCGATGTCCCAGTCGGAGAGTGGGTTAGCGATGTCACAGTTGGAGAGTGGGTTAGCGATGTCCCAGTCGGAGAGTGGGTTAGCGATGGCACAGTCGGAGAGTGCATTGCGATGTCCCAGTCGGAGAGTGGGTTAGCGATGTCCCAGTCGGAGAGTGGGTTAGCGATGGCACAGTCGGAGAGTGCATTGCGATGTCCCAGTCGGAGAGTGGGTTAGCGATGTCCCAGTCGGAGAGTGGGTTAGCGATGGCACAGTCGGAGAGTGCATTGCGATGTCACAGTCGGAGAGTGGGTTAGCGATGACCCAGTCGGTGAGTGGGCTAGCGATGTCACATTCGGAGAGTGGGTTAGCGATGTCACAGTCGGAGAGTGGGTTAGCGATGACCCAATCGGAGAGTGGGTTAACGATGGCACAGTCGGGGAGTGGGTTAGCGATGTAACAGCCCGAGAGTGGGTTAGCGATGTCACATTCGAAGAGTGGGTTAGCGATGTCACAGCCCGAGAGTGGGTTAACGATGGCACAGTCGGAGAGTGAATAGCGATGTCCCAGTCGGAGAGTGGGTTAATGATGGCACAGTCGGAGAGTTGATTAACAATGTCCCAGTCGGAGAGTGGGTTAGCGATGTCCCAGTCGGAGAGTGGGTTAGTGATGTCACAGTCGGAGAGTGGGTTAGCGATGTCCCAGTCGGAGAGTGGGTTAGCGATGTCCCAGCCCGAGAGTGGGTTAACGAT
The DNA here is from genome assembly GCF_047496885.1 of Scyliorhinus torazame. Taxonomy (NCBI): domain Eukaryota; kingdom Metazoa; phylum Chordata; class Chondrichthyes; order Carcharhiniformes; family Scyliorhinidae; genus Scyliorhinus; species Scyliorhinus torazame. Next base: position 14,776,400 of record NC_092715.1, read on the forward strand.
GGCACAGTCGGAGAGTGAATAGCGATGTCCCAGTCGGAGAGTGGGTTAACGATGTCACATTCGGAGAGTGGGTTAGCGATGTCACAGCCCGAGAGTGGGTTAACGATGGCACAGTCGGAGAGTGAATAGCGATGTCCCAGTCGGAGAGTGGGTTAATGATGGCACAGTCGGAGAGTTGGTTAACAATGTCCCAGTCGGAGAGTGGGTTAGCGATGTCCCAGTCGGAGAGTGGGTTAGTGATGTCACAGTCGGAGAGTGGGTTAGCGATGTCCCAGTCGGAGAGTGGGTTAGCGATGTCCCAGCCCGAGAGTGGGTTAACGATGGCACAGTCGGAGAGTGAATAGCGATGTCCCAGTCGGAGAGTGGGTTAACGATGGCACAGTCGGAGAGTGAATAGCGATGTCACAGCCCGAGAGTGGGTTAACGATGGCACAGTCGGAGAGTTGGTTTACAAACTCCCAGTCGGAGAGTGGGTTAGCGATGTCCCAGTCGGAGAGTGGGTTAGCGATGTCACAGTTGGAGAGTGTGTTAGCGATGGCACAGTCGGAGAGTGGGTTAACGATGTCCCAGTCGGAGAGTGGGTTAGCGATGTCCCAGTCGGAGAGTGGGTTAGCGATGTCCCAGTCGGAGAGTGGGTTAGCGATGTCCCAGTCGGAGAGTGGGTTAGCGATGTCCCAGTCGCAGAGTGGGTTAGCGATGTCCCAGTCGGAGAGTGGGTTAGCGATGGCACAGTCGGAGAGTGGGTTAACGATGTCACAGTCGGAGAGTGGGTTAGCGATGTCACAGTTGCAGAGTGGGTTCGCGATGTCCCAGTCGGAGAGTGGGTTAGCGATGGCACAGTCGGAGAGTGGGTTAACGATGTCACAGTCGGAGAGTGGGTTAGCGATGTCCCAGCCGGAGAGTGCATTGCGATGTCACAGTCGGAGAGTGGGTTAACGATGTCACAGTCGGAGAGTGGGTTAACGATGTCACAGTCGGAGAGTGGGTAAACGATGTCCCAGCCGGAGAGTGCATTGCGATGTCACAGTCGGAGAGTGGGTTAACGATGTCACAGTCGGAGAGTGGGTTAGCGATGTCCCAGTTGGAGAGTGGGTTAACGATGTCACAGTCGGAGAGTGGGTTAACGATGTCACAGTCGGAGAGTAGGTTAACGGTGTCCCAGCCGGAGAGTGGGTTAGCGATGTCCCAATCGGAGAGTGGGTTAGCGATGTCCCAATCGGAGAGTGGGTTAACGATGTCACAGTCGGAGAGTAGGTTAACGTTGTCCCAGCCGGAGAGTGGGTTAGCGATGTCCCAATCGGAGAGTGGGTTAGCGATGTCCCAATCGGAGAGTGGGTTAACGATGTCACAGTCGGAGAGTGGGTTAACGGTGTCCATGCCGGAGAGTAGGTTAACGGTGTCCCAGCCGGGGAGTGGGTTAGCGATGTCACATTTGGAGAGTGGGTTAACGATGTCACAGTCGGAGAGTAGGTTAACGGTGTCCCAGCCGGAGAGTAGGTTAACGGTGTCCCAGTCGGAGAGTGGGTTAGCGAAGTCACATTTGGAGAGTGGGTTAACGATGTCCCAGTCGGAGAGTAGGTTAACGGTGTCCCAGCCGGAGAGTGGGTTAGCGATGTCCCAGTCGGAGAGTGGGTTAGCGATGTCCCAGTCGGAGAGTGGGTTAACGATGGCACAGTCGGAGAGTTGGTTAACAATGTCCCAGTCGGAGAGTGGGTTAGCGATGTCCCAGTCGGAGAGTGGGTTTGCGATGTCCCAATCGGAGAGTGGGTTAACGCTGGCACAGTCGGAGACTGGGTTAACGATGGCACAGTCGGAGAGTGAATAGCGATGTCACAGTCGGAGAGTGGGTTAGCGATGTCACAGTCGGAGAGTGGGTTAGCGATGTCACAGTCGGTGAGTGTGTTAGCGATGTCCCAGTCGGACAGTGTGTTAGCGATGTCCCAGTCGGAGAGTGGGTTAGCGATGTCCCAGTCGGAGAGTGGGTTAACGATGGCACAGTCGGAGAGTGGGTTAGCGATGTCACAGTCGGAGAGTGGGTTAACGATGGCACAGTCGGAGAGTGGGTTAGCGATGTCACAGTCGCAGAGTGGGTTAGCGATGGCACAGTCGGAGAGTGGGTTAGCGATGTCAGTCGGAGAGTGGGTTAATGACATCACCGTCGGAGAGTGGATTAGCGATGTCACAGTCGGAGAGTGGGTTAGCGATGTCCCAGTCGTAAAGTTGGTTAGCGATGTCCCAATCGGAGAGTGGGTTAACGATGGCACTGTCGGAGAGTGGGTTAGCGATGTCACAGTCGGTGAGTGTGTTAGCGATGTCCCAGTCGGAGAGTGGGTTAACGATGGCACTGTCGGAGAGTGGGTTAGCGATGTCCCAGTCGGAGAGTGGGTTAACGATGGCACAGTCGGAGAGTGGGTTAGCGATGTCACAGTCGGTGAGTGTGTTAGCGATGTCCCAGTCGGAGAGTGGGTTCGCGATGTCACAGTCGGAGAGTGGGTTGGCGATGTCCCAGCCGGAGAGTGTGTTAACGATGACACAGTCGGAGAGTGGGTTAGCGATGTCCCAGTCGGAGAGTGGGTTAACGATGTCCCAGTCGGAGAGTGGGTTAGCGATGACCCAGTCGGTGAGTGGGCTAGCGATGTCACATTCGGAGAGTGGGTTAGCGATGTCGCAGTCGGAGAGTGGGTTAACGATGTCACAGTCCGAGAGTGGGTTAACGATGGCACAGTCGGAGAGTGAATAGCGATGTCCCAATCGGAGAGTGGGTTAACGATGGCACAGTCGGAGAGTTGGCTAGCGATGTCCAAGTCAGAGAGTTGGTTAACAATGTCCCAGTCGGAAAGTGGGTTAGCGATGTCCCAGTCGGAGAGTGGGTTAGCGATGTCACAGTTGGAGAGTGGGTTAGCGATGTCCCAGTCGGAGAGTGGGTTAGCGATGGCACAGTCGGAGAGTGCATTGCGATGTCCCAGTCGGAGAGTGGGTTACCGATGTCCCAGTCGGAGAGTGGGTTAGCGATGGCACAGTCGGAGAGTGCATTGCGATGTCCCAGTCGGAGAGTGGGTTAGCGATGTCCCAGTCGGAGAGTGGGTTAGCGATGGCACAGTCAGAGAGTGCATTGCGATGTCACAGTCGGAGAGTGGGTTAGCGATGACCCAGTCGGTGAGTGGGCTAGCGATGTCACATTCGGAGAGTGGGTTAGCGATGTCACAGTCGGAGAGTGAGTTAGCGATGGCCCAATCGGAGAGTGGGTTAACGATGGCACAGTCGGGGAGTGGGTTAGCGATGTAACAGCCCGAGAGTGGGTTCGCGATGTCACATTCGGAGAGTGGGTTAGCGATGTCACAGCCCGAGAGTGGGTTAACGATGGCACAGTCGGAGAGTGAATAGCGATGTCCCAGTCGGAGAGTTGGTTAACGATGGTACAGTCGGAGAGTTGGTTAACGATGTCCCAGTCGGAGAGTGGGTTAGCGATGTCCCAGTCGGAGAGTGGGTTAACGATGTCCCAGTCGGAGAGTGGGTTAGCGATGTCCCAGTCGGAGAGTGGGTTAACGATGTCCCAGTCGGAGAGTGGGTTAGCGATGTCCCAGTCGGAGAGTGGGTTAGCGATGTCCCAGTCGGAGAGTGGGTTAGCGATGTCCCAGCCCGAGAGTGGGTTAACGATGGCACAGTCGGAAAGTGAATAGCGATGTGCCAGTCGGAGAGTGGGTTAACGATGGCACAGTCGGAGAGTGAATAGCGATGTCACAGCCCGAGAGTGGGTTAACGATGGCACAGTCGGAGAGTTGGTTAACAATGTCCCAGTCGGAGAGTGGGTTAGCGATGTCCCAGTCGGAGAGTGGGTTAGCGATGTCACAGTTGGAGAGTGTGTTAGCGATGGCACAGTCGGAGAGTGGGTTAACGATGTCCCAGTCGGAGAGTGGGTTAGCGATGTCCCAGTCGGAGAGTGGGTTAGCGATGTCCCAGTCGGAGAGTGGGTTAGCGATGTCCCAGTCGCAGAGTGGGTTAGCGATGTCCCAGTCGGAGAGTGGGTTAGCGATGGCACAGTCGGAGAGTGGGTTAACAATGTCACAGCCCGAGAGTGGGTTAACGATGGCACAGTCGGAGAGTGAATAGCGATGTCCCAGTCGGAGAGTGGGTTAACGATGGCACAGTCGGAGAGTTGGTTAATAATGTCCCAGTCGGAGAGTGGGTTAGCGATGTCCCAGTCGGAGAGTGGGTTAGTGATGTCACAGTTGGAGAGTGTGTTAGCGATGGCACAGTCGGAGAGTGGGTTAACGGTGTCCCTGTCGGAGAGTGGGTTAGCGATGGCACAGTCGGAGAGTGGGTTAGCGATGTCCCAGTCGGAGAGTGGGTTAACGATGGCACAGTCGGAGAGTGAATAGCGATGTCACAGCCCGAGAGTGGGTTAACGATGGCACAGTCGGAGAGTTGGTTAACAATGTCCCAGTCGGAGAGTGGGTTAGCGATGTCCCAGTCGGAGAGTGGGTTAGCGATGTCACAGTTGGAGAGTGTGCTAGCGATGGCACAGTCGGAGAGTGGGTTAACGATGTCCCAGTCGGAGAGTGGGTTAGCGATGTCCCAGTCGGAGAGTGGGTTAGCGATGTCCCAGTCGGAGAGTGGGTTAGCGATGTCCCAGTCGGAGAGTGGGTTAGCGATGTCCCAGTCGCAGAGTGGGTTAGCGATGTCCCAGTCGGAGAGTGGGTTAGCGATGTCACAGTCGGAGAGTGGGTTAGCGATGTCCCAGTCGGAGAGTGGGTTAGCGATGTCCCAGTCGGAGAGTGGGTTAGCGATGTCCCAGTCGCAGAGTGGGTTAGCGATGTCCCAGTCGGAGAGTGGGTTAGCGATGGCACAGTCGGAGAGTGGGTTAACGATGTCACAGTCGGAGAGTGGGTTAGCGATGTCACAGTCGCAGAGTGGTTTAGCGATGTCCCAGTCGGAGAGAGGGTTAGCGATGGCACAGTCGGAGAGTGGGTTAACGATGTCACAGTCGGAGAGTGGGTTAGCGATGTCCCAGCCGGAGAGTGCATTGCGATGTCACAGTCGGAGAGTGGGTTAACGATGTCACAGTCGGAGAGTGGGTTAACGATGTCACAGTCGGAGAGTGGGTTAACGATGTCCCAGCCGGAGAGTGCATTGCGATGTCACAGTCGGAGAGTGGGTTAACGATGTCACAGTCGGAGAGTGTGTTAGCGATGTCCCAGTCGGAGAGTGGGTTAACGATGTCACAGTCGGAGAGTGGGTTAACGATGTCACAGTCGGAGAGTAGGTTAACGGTGTCCCAGCCGGAGAGTGGGTTAGCGATGTCCCAATCGGAGAGTGGGTTAGCGATGTCCCAATCGGAGAGTGGGTTAACGATGTCACAGTCGGAGAGTGGGTTAACGGTGTCCCAGCCGGAGAGTAGGTTAACGGTGTCCCAGCCGGGGAGTGGGTTAGCGATGTCACATTTGGAGAGTGGGTTAACGATGTCACAGTCGGAGAGTAGGTTAACGGTGTCCCAGCCGGAAAGTAGGTTAACGGTGTCCCAGTCGGAGAGTGGGTTAGCGATGTCACATTTGGAGAGTGGGTTAACGATGTCCCAGCCGGAGAGTGCATTGCGATGTCACAGTCGGAGAGTGGGTTAACGATGTCACAGTCGGAGAGTAGGTTAACGGTGTCCCAGCCGGAGAGTAGGTTAACGGTGTCCCAGCCGGAGAGTGGGTTAGCGATGTCACAGTCGGAGAGTGGGTTAGCGATGTCCCAGTCGGAGAGTGGGTTAGCGATGTCACAGTCGGAGAGTGGGTTAGCGATGTCCCATTCGGAGAGTGGGTTAGCGATGTCACAGTCGGAGAGTGGGTTAGCGATGTCAGTCGGAGAGTGGGTTAGCGATGTCGCAGTCGGAGAGTGGGTTAGCGATGTCACAGTCGGAGAGTTGGTTTGCGATGTCACAGTCGGAGAGTGGGTTAGCGATGTCCCAGTCGGAGAGTGGGTTAGCGATGGCACAGTCGGAGAGTTGGTTAACGATGTCCCAGTCGGAGAGTGGGTTAGCGATGTCACAGTCGGAGAGTGGGTTAGCGATGGCACAGTCGGAGAGTGGGTTAGCGATGTCCCAGTCGGTGAGTGGGTTAGCGATGTCCCAGTCGGAGAGTGGGTTAGCGATGTCCCAGTCGGAGAGTGGGTTAGCGATGTCCCAGTCGGAGAGTGGGCTAGCGATGTCACAGTCGGAGAGTGGTTTAGCAATGTCCCAGTCGGAGAGTGGGTTAGCGATGTCCCAGTCGGAGAGTGGGTTAGCGATGTCCCAGTCGGAAAGTGGGCTAACGATGTAACAGTCGGTGAGTGGGTTTGCGATGTCAAAGTCGGAGAGTGGGTTAGCGATGTCCCAATCGGAGAGTGGGTTAGTGATGGCACAGTCGGAGAGTGGGTTAGCGATGTCCCAGTCGGAGAGTGGGTTAGCGATGTCACAGTCGGAGAGTGGGTTAACGGTGTCCCAGTCGGAGAGTGGGTTAGCGATGTCCCAGTCGGAGAGTGGGTTAACGATGTCACAGTCGGAGAGTGGGTTTGCGATGTCCCAGTCGGAGAGTTGGTTAGCGATGGCACAGTCGGAGAGTGGGTTAGTGATGGCACAGTCGGAGAGTGGGTTAGCGATGTCCAAGTCGGAGAGTGGGTTAGTGATGGCACAGTCGGAGAGTGGGTTAGCGATGTCCCAGTCGGAGAGTGGGTTAGCGATGTCCCAATCGGATAGTGGGTTAGCGATGTCACGGTCGGAGAGTGGGTTTGCGATGTCACAGTCGGAGAGTGTGTTAGCGATGTCCCAGTCGGTGAGTGGGTTAACGATGTCCCAGTCGGAGAGTGGGTTAGCGATGTCCCAGTCGGAGAGTGGGTTAGCGATGTCCCATTCCGAGAGTGGGTTAGCGATGTCCCAGTCGGAGAGTGGGTTAGCGATGTCCCAGTCGGAGAGTGGGTTAGCGATGTCACAGTCGGAGAGTGGGTTAGCGATGTCCCAGTCGGAGAGTGGGTTTGCGATGTCACAGTCGGAGAGTGGGTTAGTGATGGCACAGTCGGAGAGTGGGTTAGCGATGTCCCATTCGGAGAGTGGGTTTGCGATGTCACAGTCGGAGAGTGGGTTAGAGATGGCACAGTCGGAGAGTGGGTTAGCGATGTCCCAGTCGGAGAGTGGGTTTGCGATGTCACAGTCGGAGAGTGGGTTAGTGATGGCACAGTCGGAGAGTGGGTTAGCGATGTCCCAGACGGAGAGTGGGTTTGCGATGTCACAGTCGGAGAGTGGGTTAGTGATGGCACAGTCGGAGAGTGGGTTTGCGATGTCACAGTCGGAGAGTGGGTTAGTGATGGCACAGTCGGAGAGTGGGTTAGTGATGGCACAGTCGGAGAGTGGGTTAGCGATGTCCCATTCGGAGAGTGGGTTAGCGATGTCACAGTCGGAGTGTGGGTTTGCGATGTCACAGTCGGAGAGTGGTTTAGTGATGGCACAGTCGGAGAGTGGGTTAGCGATGTCCCATTCGGAGAGTGGGTTAGCGATGTCCCAGTCGGAGAGTGGGTTAGCGATGTCCCAGTCGGAGAGTGGGTTAGCGATGTCACATTCGGAGAGTGTGTTAGCGATGTCACAGTCGGAGAGTGGGTTTGCGATGTCCCATTCGGAGAGAGGGTTAGTGATGGCACAGTCGGAGAGTGGGTTAGCGATGTCACAGTCGGAGAGTGGGTTAGCGATGTCACATTCGGAGAGTGTGTTAGCGATGTCACAGTCGGAGAGTGGGTTTGCGATGTCCCACTCGGAGAGTGGATTTGCGATGTCCCAATCGGAGAGTGGGTTAGCGATGTCCCATTCGGAGAGTGGGTTATCGATGTCACAGTCGGAGAGTGGGTTAGCGATGTCACAGTCGGAGAGTGGGTTAACGGCATCACAGTCGGAGAGTGGGTTAACGTGTGCACAGTCGGAGAGTTGGTTAACAATGTCCCAGTCGGTGAGTGGGTTAGCGATGTCCCAGTCGGAGAGTGGGTTAGCGATGTCCCATTCGGAGAGTGGGTTAGCGATGTCCCATTCGGAGAGTGGGTTAGCGATGTCACAGTCGGAGAGTGGGTTAGCGATGTCACAGTCGGAGAGTGGGTTAGCGATGTCCCAGTCGGAGAGTGGGTTAGCGATGTCACAGTTGGAGAGTGGGTTAGCGATGTCCCAGTCGGAGAGTGGGTTAGCGATGGCACAGTCGGAGAGTGCATTGCGATGTCCCAGTCGGAGAGTGGGTTAGCGATGTCCCAGTCGGAGAGTGGGTTAGCGATGGCACAGTCGGAGAGTGCATTGCGATGTCCCAGTCGGAGAGTGGGTTAGCGATGTCCCAGTCGGAGAGTGGGTTAGCGATGGCACAGTCGGAGAGTGCATTGCGATGTCACAGTCGGAGAGTGGGTTAGCGATGACCCAGTCGGTGAGTGGGCTAGCGATGTCACATTCGGAGAGTGGGTTAGCGATGACCCAATCGGAGAGTGGGTTAACGATGGCACAGTCGGGGAGTGGGTTAGCGATGTAACAGCCCGAGAGTGGGTTCGCGATGTCACATTCGGAGAGTGGGTTAGCGATGTCACAGCCCGAGAGTGGGTTAACGATGGCACAGTCGGAGAGTGAATAGCGATGTCCCAGTCGGAGAGTGGGTTAACGATGGCACAGTCGGAGAGTTGGTTAACAATGTCCCAGTCGGAGAGTGGGTTAGCGATGTCCCAGTCGGAGAGTGGGTTAGTGATGTCACAGTCGGAGAGTGGGTTAGCGATGTCCCAGTCGGAGAGTGGGTTAGCGATGTCCCAGCCCGAGAGTGGGTTAACGATGGCACAGTCGGAGAGTGAATAGCGATGTCACAGCCCGAGAGTGGGTTAACGATGGCACAGTCGGAGAGTTGGTTAACAATGTCCCAGTCGGAGAGTGGGTTAGCGATGTCCCAGTCGGAGAGTGGGTTAGCGATGTCCCAGTCGCAGAGTGGGTTAGCGATGTCCCAGTCGGAGAGTGGGTTAGCGATGGCACAGTCGGAGAGTGGGTTAACAATGTCACAGCCCGAGAGTGGGTTAACGATGGCACAGTCGGAGAGTGAATAGCGATGTCCCAGTCGGAGAGTGGGTTAACGATGGCACAGTCGGAGAGTTGGTTAATAATGTCCCAGTCGGAGAGTGGGTTAGCGATGTCCCAGTCGGAGAGTGGGTTAGTGATGTCACAGTTGGAGAGTGTGTTAGCGATGGCACAGTCGGAGAGTGGGTTAACGGTGTCCCTGTCGGAGAGTGGGTTAGCGATGGCACAGTCGGAGAGTGGGTTAGCGATGTCCCAGTCGGAGAGTGGGTTAACGATGGCACAGTCGGAGAGTGAATAGCGATGTCACAGCCCGAGAGTGGGTTAACGATGGCACAGTCGGAGAGTTGGTTAACAATGTCCCAGTCGGAGAGTGGGTTAGCGATGTCCCAGTCGGAGAGTGGGTTAGCGATGTCACAGTTGGAGAGTGTGCTAGCGATGGCACAGTCGGAGAGTGGGTTAACGATGTCCCAGTCGGAGAGTGGGTTAGCCATGTCCCAGTCGGAGAGTGGGTTAGCGATGTCCCAGTCGGAGAGTGGGTTAGCGATGTCCCAGTCGGAGAGTGGGTTAGCGATGTCCCAGTCGCAGAGTGGGTTAGCGATGTCCCAGTCGGAGAGTGGGTTAGCGATGTCACAGTCGGAGAGTGGGTTAGCGATGTCCCAGTCGGAGAGTGGGTTAGCGATGTCCCAGTCGGAGAGTGGGTTAGCGATGTCCCAGTCGCAGAGTGGGTTAGCGATGTCCCAGTCGGAGAGTGGGTTAGCGATGGCACAGTCGGAGAGTGGGTTAACGATGTCACAGTCGGAGAGTGGGTTAGCGATGTCACAGTCGCAGAGTGGTTTCGCGATGTCCCAGTCGGAGAGAGGGTTAGCGATGGCACAGTCGGAGAGTGGGTTAACGATGTCACAGTCGGAGAGTGGGTTAGCGATGTCCCAGCCGGAGAGTGCATTGCGATGTCACAGTCGGAGAGTGGGTTAACGATGTCACAGTCGGAGAGTGGGTTAACGATGTCACAGTCGGAGAGTGGGTTAACGATGTCCCAGCCGGAGAGTGCATTGCGATGTCACAGTCGGAGAGTGGGTTAACGATGTCACAGTCGGAGAGTGTGTTAGCGATGTCCCAGTCGGAGAGTGGGTTAACGATGTCACAGTCGGAGAGTGGGTTAACGATGTCACAGTCGGAGAGTAGGTTAACGGTGTCCCAGCCGGAGAGTGGGTTAGCGATGTCCCAATCGGAGAGTGGGTTAGCGATGTCCCAATCGGAGAGTGGGTTAACGATGTCACAGTCGGAGAGTGGGTTAACGGTGTCCCAGCCGGAGAGTAGGTTAACGGTGTCTCAGCCGGGGAGTGGGTTAGCGATGTCACATTTGGAGAGTGGGTTAACGATGTCACAGTCGGAGAGTAGGTTAACGGTGTCCCAGCCGGAAAGTAGGTTAACGGTGTCCCAGTCGGAGAGTGGGTTAGCGATGTCACATTTGGAGAGTGGGTTAACGATGTCCCAGCCGGAGAGTGCATTGCGATGTCACAGTCGGAGAGTGGGTTAACGATGTCACAGTCGGAGAGTAGGTTAACGGTGTCCCAGCCGGAGAGTAGGTTAACGGTGTCCCAGCCGGAGAGTGGGTTAGCGATGTCACAGTCGGAGAGTGGGTTAGCGATGTCCCAGTCGGAGAGTGGGTTAGCGATGTCACAGTCGGAGAGTGGGTTAGCGAAGTCCCATTCGGAGAGTGGGTTTGCGATGTCACAGTCGGAGAGTGGGTTAGCGATGTCAGTCGGAGAGTGGGTTAGCGATGTCGCAGTCGGAGAGTGGGTTAGCGATGTCACAGTCGGAGAGTTGGTTTGCGATGTCACAGTCAGAGAGTGGGTTAGCGATGTCCCAGTCGGAGAGTGGGTTAGCGATGGCACAGTCGGAGAGTTGGTTAACGATGTCCCAGTCGGAGAGTGGGTTAGCGATGTCACAGTCGGAGAGTGGGTTAGCGATGGCACAGTCGGAGAGTGGGTTAGCGATGTCCCAGTCGGTGAGTGGGTTAGCGATGTCCCAGTCGGAGAGTGGGTTAGCGATGTCCCAGTCGGAGAGTGGGTTAGCGATGTCCCAGTCGGAGAGTGGGCTAGCGATGTCACAGTCGGAGAGTGGTTTAGCAATGTCCCAGTCGGAGAGTGGGTTAGCGATGTCCCAGTCGGAGAGTGGGTTAGCGATGTCCCAGTCGGAAAGTGGGCTAACGATGTAACAGTCGGTGAGTGGGTTTGCGATGTCAAAGTCGGAGAGTGGGTTAGCGATGTCCCAATCGGAGAGTGGGTTAGTGATGGCACAGTCGGAGAGTGGGTTAGCGATGTCCCAGTCGGAGAGTGGGTTAGCGATGTCACAGTCGGAGAGTGGGTTAACGGTGTCCCAGTCGGAGAGTGGGTTAGCGATGTCCCAGTCGGAGAGTGGGTTAACGATGTCACAGTCGGAGAGTGGGTTTGCGATGTCCCAGTCGGAGAGTTGGTTAGCGATGTCCCAGTCGGAGAGTGGGTTAGCGATGTCCCAGTCGGAGAGTGGGTTAGCGATGGCACAGTCGGAGAGTGCATTGCGATGTCCCAGTCGGAGAGTGGGTTAGCGATGTCCCAGTCGGAGAGTGGGTTAGCGATGGCACAGTCGGAGAGTGCATTGCGATGTCACAGTCGGAGAGTGGGTTAGCGATGACCCAGTCGGTGAGTGGGCTAGCGATGTCACATTCGGAGAGTGGGTTAGCGATGTCACAGTCGGAGAGTGGGTTAGCGATGACCCAATCGGAGAGTGGGTTAACGATGGCACAGTCGGGGAGTGGGTTAGCGATGTAACAGCCCGAGAGTGGGTTCGCGATGTCACATTCGGAGAGTGGGTTAGCGCTGTCACAGCCCGAGATTGGGTTAACGATGGCACAGTCGGAGAGTGAATAGCGATGTCCCAGTCGGAGAGTGGGTTAACGATGTCCCAGTCGGAGAGTTGGTTAACAATGTCCCAGTCGGAGAGTGGGTTAGCGATGTCCCAGTCGGAGAGTGGGTTAGCGATGTCCCAGCCCGAGAGTGGGTTAGTGATGTCACAGTCGGAGAGTGGGTTAGCGATGTCACAGTCGGAGAGTGGGTTAGCGATGTCCCAGCCCGAGAGTGGGTTAACGATGGCACAGTCGGAGAGTGAATAGCGATGTCCCAGCCCGAGAGTGGGTTAACGATGGCACAGTCGGAGAGTGAATAGCGATGTGCCAGTCGGAGAGTGGGTTAGCGATGTCCCAGCCCGAGAGTGGGTTAGCGATGTCCCAGTCGGAGAGTGAATAGCGATGTCCCAGTCGGAGAGTGGGTTAACGATGGCACAGTCGGAGAGTTGGTTAACAATGTCCCAGTCGGAGAGTGGGTTAGCGATGTCCCAGTCGGAGAGTGGGTTAGCGATGTCCCAGTCGGAGAGTGGGTTAGCGATGGCACAGTCGGAGAGTGGGTTAACGATGTCCCAATCGGAGAGTGGGTTAGCGATGTCCCAATCGGAGAGTGGGTTAACGATGTCACAGTCGGAGAGTGGGTTAGCGATGTCACAATCGGAGAGTGGGTTAGCGATGTCACAATCGGAGAGTGGGTTAACGATGTCCCAATCGGAGAGTGGGTTAGCGATGTCCCAATCGGAGAGTGGGTTAACGGTGTCCCAGCCGGAGAGTGGGTTAGCGATGTCCCAGTCGCAGAGTGGGTTAGCGATGTCCCAGTCGGAGAGTGGGTTAGCGATGGCACAGTCGGAGAGTGGGTTAACAATGTCACAGCCCGAGAGTGGGTTAACGATGGCACAGTCGGAGAGTGAATAGCGATGTCCCAGTCGGAGAGTGGGTTAACGATGGCACAGTCGGAGAGTTGGTTAATAATGTCCCAGTCGGAGAGTGGGTTAGCGATGTCCCAGTCGGAGAGTGGGTTAGTGATGTCACAGTTGGAGAGTGTGTTAGCGATGGCACAGTCGGAGAGTGGGTTAACGGTGTCCCTGTCGGAGAGTGGGTTAGCGATGGCACAGTCGGAGAGTGGGTTAGCGATGTCCCAGTCGGAGAGTGGGTTAACGATGGCACAGTCGGAGAGTGAATAGCGATGTCACAGCCCGAGAGTGGGTTAACGATGGCACAGTCGGAGAGTTGGTTAACAATGTCCCAGTCGGAGAGTGGGTTAGCGATGTCCCAGTCGGAGAGTGGGTTAGCGATGTCACAGTTGGAGAGTGTGCTAGCGATGGCACAGTCGGAGAGTGGGTTAACGATGTCCCAGTCGGAGAGTGGGTTAGCGATGTCCCAGTCGGAGAGTGGGTTAGCGATGTCCCAGTCGGAGAGTGGGTTAGCGATGTCCCAGTCGGAGAGTGGGTTAGCGATGTCCCAGTCGCAGAGTGGGTTAGCGATGTCCCAGTCGGAGAGTGGGTTAGCGATGTCACAGTCGGAGAGTGGGTTAGCGATGTCCCAGTCGGAGAGTGGGTTAGCGATGTCCCAGTCGGAGAGTGGGTTAGCGATGTCCCAGTCGCAGAGTGGGTTAGCGATGTCCCAGTCGGAGAGTGGGTTAGCGATGGCACAGTCGGAGAGTGGGTTAACGATGTCACAGTCGGAGAGTGGGTTAGCGATGTCACAGTCGCAGAGTGGTTTAGCGATGTCCCAGTCGGAGAGAGGGTTAGCGATGGCACAGTCGGAGAGTGGGTTAACGATGTCACAGTCGGAGAGTGGGTTAGCGATGTCCCAGCCGGAGAGTGCATTGCGATGTCACAGTCGGAGAGTGGGTTAACGATGTCACAGTCGGAGAGTGGGTTAACGATGTCACAGTCGGAGAGTGGGTTAACGATGTCCCAGCCGGAGAGTGCATTGCGATGTCACAGTCGGAGAGTGGGTTAACGATGTCACAGTCGGAGAGTGTGTTAGCGATGTCCCAGTCGGAGAGTGGGTTAACGATGTCACAGTCGGAGAGTGGGTTAACGATGTCACAGTCGGAGAGTAGGTTAACGGTGTCCCAGCCGGAGAGTGGGTTAGCGATGTCCCAATCGGAGAGTGGGTTAGCGATGTCCCAATCGGAGAGTGGGTTAACGATGTCACAGTCGGAGAGTGGGTTAACGGTGTCCCAGCCGGAGAGTAGGTTAACGGTGTCCCAGCCGGGGAGTGGGTTAGCGATGTCACATTTGGAGAGTGGGTTAACGATGTCACAGTCGGAGAGTAGGTTAACGGTGTCCCAGCCGGAAAGTAGGTTAACGGTGTCCCAGTCGGAGAGTGGGTTAGCGATGTCACATTTGGAGAGTGGGTTAACGATGTCCCAGCCGGAGAGTGCATTGCGATGTCACAGTCGGAGAGTGGGTTAACGATGTCACAGTCGGAGAGTAGGTTAACGGTGTCCCAGCCGGAGAGTAGGTTAACGGTGTCCCAGCCGGAGAGTGGGTTAGCGATGTCACAGTCGGAGAGTGGGTTAGCGATGTCCCAGTCGGAGAGTGGGTTAGCGATGTCACAGTCGGAGAGTGGGTTAGCGATGTCCCATTCGGAGAGTGGGTTAGCGATGTCACAGTCGGAGAGTGGGTTAGCGATGTCAGTCGGAGAGTGGGTTAGCGATGTCGCAGTCGGAGAGTGGGTTAGCGATGTCACAGTCGGAGAGTTGGTTTGCGATGTCACAGTCAGAGAGTGGGTTAGCGATGTCCCAGTCGGAGAGTGGGTTAGCGATGGCACAGTCGGAGAGTTGGTTAACGATGTCCCAGTCGGAGAGTGGGTTAGCGATGTCACAGTCGGAGAGTGGGTTAGCGATGGCACAGTCGGAGAGTGGGTTAGCGATGTCCCAGTCGGTGAGTGGGTTAGCGATGTCCCAGTCGGAGAGTGGGTTAGCGATGTCCCAGTCGGAGAGTGGGTTAGCGATGTCCCAGTCGGAGAGTGGGCTAGCGATGTCACAGTCGGAGAGTGGTTTAGCAATGTCCCAGTCGGAGAGTGGGTTAGCGATGTCCCAGTCGGAGAGTGGGTTAGCGATGTCCCAGTCGGAAAGTGGGCTAACGATGTAACAGTCGGTGAGTGGGTTTGCGATGTCAAAGTCGGAGAGTGGGTTAGCGATGTCCCAATCGGAGAGTGGGTTAGTGATGGCACAGTCGGAGAGTGGGTTAGCGATGTCCCAGTCGGAGAGTGGGTTAGCGATGTCACAGTCGGAGAGTGGGTTAACGGTGTCCCAGTCGGAGAGTGGGTTAGCGATGTCCCAGTCGGAGAGTGGGTTAACGATGTCACAGTCGGAGAGTGGGTTTGCGATGTCCCAGTCGGAGAGTTGGTTAGCGATGGCACAGTCGGAGAGTGGGTTAGTGATGGCACAGTCGGAGAGTGGGTTAGCGATGTCCAAGTCGGAGAGTGGGTTAGTGATGGCACAGTCGGAGAGTGGGTTAGCGATGTCCCAGTCGGAGAGTGGGTTAGCGATGTCCCAGTCGGAGAGTGGGTTAGCGATGTCACGGTCGGAGAGTGGGTTTGCGATGTCACAGTCGGAGAGTGTGTTAGCGATGTCCCAGTCGGTGAGTGGGTTAACGATGTCCCAGTCGGAGAATGGGTTAGCGATGTCCCAGTCGGAGAGTGGGTTAGCGATGTCCCATTCCGAGAGTGGGTTAGCGATGTCCCAGTCGGAGAGTGGGTTAGCGATGTCCCAGTCGGAGAGTGGGTTAGCGATGTCACAGTCGGAGAGTGGGTTAGCGATGTCCCAGTCGGAGAGTGGGTTTGCGATGTCACAGTCGGAGAGTGGGTTAGTGATGGCACAGTCGGAGAGTGGGTTAGCGATGTCCCATTCGGAGAGTGGGTTTGCGATGTCACAGTCGGAGAGTGGGTTAGTGATGGCACAGTCGGAGAGTGGGTTAGCGATGTCCCAGTCGGAGAGTGGGTTTGCGATGTCACAGTCGGAGAGTGGGTTAGTGATGGCACAGTCGGAGAGTGGGTTAGCGATGTCCCACACGGAGAGTGGGTTTGCGATGTCACAGTCGGAGAGTGGGTTAGTGATGGCACAGTCGGAGAGTGGGTTTGCGATGTCACAGTCGGAGAGTGGGTTAGTGATGGCACAGTCGGAGAGTGGGTTAGTGATGGCACAGTCGGAGAGTGGGTTAGCGATGTCCCATTCGGAGAGTGGGTTAGCGATGTCACAGTCGGAGTGTGGGTTTGCGATGTCACAGTCGGAGAGTGGTTTAGTGATGGCACAGTCGGAGAGTGGGTTAGCGATGTCCCATTCGGAGAGTGGGTTAGCGATGTCCCAGTCGGAGAGTGGGTTAGCGATGTCCCAGTCGGAGAGTGGGTTAGCGATGTCACATTCGGAGAGTGTGTTAGCGATGTCACAGTCGGAGAGTGGGTTTGCGATGTCCCATTCGGAGAGAGGGTTAGTGATGGCACAGTCGGAGAGTGGGTTAGCGATGTCACAGTCGGAGAGTGGGTTAGCGATGTCACATTCGGAGAGTGTGTTAGCGATGTCACAGTCGGAGAGTGGGTTTGCGATGTCCCACTCGGAGAGTGGATTTGCGATGTCCCAATCGGAGAGTGGGTTAGCGATGTCCCATTCGGAGAGTGGGTTATCGATGTCACAGTCGGAGAGTGGGTTAGCGATGTCACAGTCGGAGAGTGGGTTAACGGCATCACAGTCGGAGAGTGGGTTAACGTGTGCACAGTCGGAGAATTGGTTAACAATGTCCCAGTCGGTGAGTGGGTTAGCGATGTCCCAGTCGGAGAGTGGGTTAGCGATGTCCCATTCGGAGAGTGGGTTAGCGATGTCCCATTCGGAGAGTGGGTTAGCGATGTCACAGTCGGAGAGTGGGTTAGCGATGTCACAGTCGGAGAGTGGGTTAGCGATGTCCCAGTCGGAGAGTGGGTTAGCGATGTCACAGTTGGAGAGTGGGTTAGCGATGTCCCAGTCGGAGAGTGGGTTAGCGATGGCACAGTCGGAGAGTGCATTGCGATGTCCCAGTCGGAGAGTGGGTTAGCGATGTCCCAGTCGGAGAGTGGGTTAGCGATGGCACAGTCGGAGAGTGCATTGCGATGTCCCAGTCGGAGAGTGGGTTAGCGATGTCCCAGTCGGAGAGTGGGTTAGCGATGGCACAGTCGGAGAGTGCATTGCGATGTCACAGTCGGAGAGTGGGTTAGCGATGACCCAGTCGGTGAGTGGGCTAGCGATGTCACATTCGGAGAGTGGGTTAGCGATGTCACAGTCGGAGAGTGGGTTAGCGATGACCCAATCGGAGAGTGGGTTAACGATGGCACAGTCGGGGAGTGGGTTAGCGATGTAACAGCCCGAGAGTGGGTTCGCGATGTCACATTCGGAGAGTGGGTTAGCGATGTCACAGCCCGAGAGTGGGTTAACGATGGCACAGTCGGAGAGTGAATAGCGATGTCCCAGTCGGAGAGTGGGTTAACGATGGCACAGTCGGAGAGTTGGTTAACAATGTCCCAGTCGGAGAGTGGGTTAGCGATGTCCCAGTCGGAGAGTGGGTTAGTGATGTCACAGTCGGAGAGTGGGTTAGCGATGTCCCAGTCGGAGAGTGGGTTAGCGATGTCCCAGCCCGAGAGTGGGTTAACGATGGCACAGTCGGAGAGTGAATAGCGATGTGCCAGTCGGAGAGTGGGTTAACGATGGCACAGTCGGAGAGTGAATAGCGATGTCACAGCCCGAGAGTGGGTTAACGATGGCACAGTCGGAGAGTTGGTTAACAATGTCCCAGTCGGAGAGTGGGTTAGCGATGTCCCAGTCGGAGAGTGGGTTAGCGATGTCACAGTTGGAGAGTGTGTTAGCGATGGCACAGTCGGAGAGTGGGTTAACGATGTCCCAGTCGGAGAGTGGGTTAGCGATGTCCCAGTCGGATAGTGGGTTAGCGATGTCCCAGTCGGAGAGTGGATTAGCGATGGCACAGTCGGAGAGTGCATTGCGATGTCCCAGTCGCAGAGTGGGTTAGCGATGTCCCAGTCGGAGAGTGGGTTAGCGATGGCACAGTCGGAGAGTGGGTTAACAATGTCACAGCCAGAGACTGGGTTAACGATGGCACAGTCGGAGAGTGAATAGCGATGTCCCAGTCGGAGAGTGGGTTAACGATGGCACAGTCGGAGAGTTGGTTAATAATGTCCCAGTCGGAGAGTGGGTTAGCGATGTCCCAGTCGGAGAGTGGGTTAGTGATGTCACAGTTGGAGAGTGTGTTAGCGATGGCACAGTCGGAGAGTGGGTTAACGATGTCCCTGTCGGAGAGTGGGTTAGCGATGGCACAGTCGGAGAGTGGGTTAGCGATGTCCCAGTCGGAGAGTGGGTTAACGATGGCACAGTCGGAGAGTGAATAGCGATGTCACAGCCCGAGAGTGGGTTAACGATGGCACAGTCGGAGAGTTGGTTAACAATGTCCCAGTCGGAGAGTGGGTTAGCGATGTCCCAGTCGGAGAGTGGGTTAGCGATGTCACAGTTGGAGAGTGTGTTAGCGATGGCACAGTCGGAGAGTGGGTTAACGATGTCCCAGTCGGAGAGTGGGTTAGCGATGTCCCAGTCGGAGAGTGGGTTAGCGATGTCCCAGTCGGAGAGTGGGTTAGCGATGTCCCAGTCGCAGAGTGGGTTAGCGATGTCCCAGTCGGAGAGTGGGTTAGCGATGGCACAGTCGGAGAGTGGGTTAACGATGTCACAGTCGGAGAGTGGGTTAGCGATGTCACAGTCGCAGAGTGGGTTAGCGATGTCCCAGTCGGAGAGTGGGTTAGCGATGTCCCAGTCGGAGAGTGGGTTAGCGATGTCCCAGTCGCAGAGTGGGTTAGCGATGTCCCAGTCGGAGAGTGGGTTAGCGATGGCACAGTCGGAGAGTGGGTTAACGATGTCACAGTCGGAGAGTGGGTTAGCGATGTCACAGTCGCAGAGTGGCTTAGCGATGTCCCAGTCGGAGAGTGGGGTAGCGATGGCACAGTCGGAGAGTGGGTTAACGATGTCACAGTCGGAGAGTGGGTTAGCGATGTCCCAGCCGGAGAGTGCATTGCGATGTCACAGTCGGAGAGTGGGTTAACGATGTCACAGTCGGAGAGTGGGTTAACGATGTCACAGTCTGAGAGTGGGTTAACGATGTCCCAGCCGGAGAGTGCATTGCGATGTCACAGTCGGAGAGTGGGTTAACGATGTCACAGTCGGAGAGTGTGTTAGCGATGTCCCAGTCGGAGAGTGGGTTAACGATGTCACAGTCGGAGAGTGGGTTAACGATGTCACAGTCGGAGAGTAGGTTAACGGTGTCCCAGCCGGAGAGTGGGTTAGCGATGTCCCAATCGGAGAGTGGGTTAGCGATGTCCCAATCGGAGAGTGGGTTAACGATGTCACAGTCGGAGAGTGGGTTAACGGTGTCCCAGCCGGAGAGTAGGTTAACGGTGTCCCAGCCGGGGAGTGGGTTAGCGATGTCACATTTGGAGAGTGGGTTAACGATGTCACAGTCGGAGAGTAGGTTAACGGTGTCCCAGCCGGAAAGTAGGTTAACGGTGTCCCAGTCGGAGAGTGGGTTAGCGATGTCACATTAGGAGAGTGGGTTAACGATGTCCCAGCCGGAGAGTGCATTGCGATGTCACAGTCGGAGAGTGGGTTAACGATGTCACAGTTGGAGAGTAGGTTAACGGTGTCCCAGCCGGAGAGTAGGTTAACGGTGTCCCAGCCGGAGAGTGGGTTAGCGATGTCACAGTCGGAGAGTGGGTTAGCGACGTCCCAGTCGGAGAGTGGGTTAGCGATGTCACAGTCGGAGAGTGGGTTAGCGATGTCCCATTCGGAGAGTGGGTTAGCGATGTCACAGTCGGAGAGTGGGTTAGCGATGTCAGTCGGAGAGTGGGTTAGCGATGTCCCAGTCGGAGAGTGGGTTAGCGATGTCACAGTCGGAGAGTTGGTTTGCGATGTCACAGTCGGAGAGTGGGTTAGCGATGTCCCAGTCGGAGAGTGGGTTAGCGATGGCACAGTCGGAGAGTTGGTTAACAATGTCCCAGTCGGAGAGTGGGTTAGCGATGTCACAGTCGGAGAGTGGGTTAGCGATGGCACAGTCGGAGAGTGGGTTAGCGATGTCCCAGTCGGTGAGTGGGTTAGCGATGTCCCAGTCGGAGAGTGGGTTAGCGATGTCCCAGTCGGAGAGTGGGTTAGCGATGTCCCAGTCGGAGAGTGGGCTAGCGATGTCACAGTCGGAGAGTGGTTTAGCAATGTCCCAGTCGGAGAGTGGGTTAGCGATGTCCCAGTCGGAGAGTGGGTTAGCGATGTCCCAGTCGGAGAGTGGGCTAACGATGTAACAGTCGGTGAGTGGGTTAGTGATGGCACAGTCGGAGAGTGGGTTAGCGATGTCCCAGTCGGAGAGTGGGTTAGCGATGTCCCAGTCGGTGAGTGGGCTAGCGATGTCCCAGTCGGAGAGTGGGTTAGCGATGTCACAGTCGGAGAGTGGGTTAGCGATGTCACAGTCGGAGAGTGGGTTAGCGATGTCCCAGTCGGAGAGTGGGTTAGCGATGTCACAGTCGGAGAGTGGGTTAGCGATGTCCCAGTCGGAGAGTGGGTTTGCGATGTCCCAGTCGGAGAGTGGGTTTGCGATGTCACAGTCGGAGAGTGGGTTAGCGATCTCCCAATCGGAGAGTGGGTTAGTGATGGCACAGTCGGAGAGTGGGTTAGCGATGTCCCAGTCGGAGAGTGGGTTAGCGATGTCACAGTCGGAGAGTGGGTTAACGGTGTCCCAGTCGGAGAGTGGGTTAGCGATGTCCCAGTCGGAGAGTGGGTTAACGATGTCACAGTCGGAGAGTGGGTTTGCGATGTCCCAGTCGGAGAGTGGGTTAGCGATGGCACAGTCGGAGAGTGGGTTAGTGATGGCACAGTCGGAGAGTGGGTTAGCGATGTCCCAGTCGGAGAATGGAGTAGTGATGGCACAGTCGGAGAGTGGGTTAGCGATGTCCCAGTCGGAGAGTGGGTTAGCGATGTCCCAGTCGGAGAGTGGGTTAGCGATGGCACAGTCGGAGAGTGCATTGCGATGTCACAGTCGGAGAGTGGGTTAGCGATGACCCAGTCGGTGAGTGGGCTAGCGATGTCACATTCGGAGAGTGGGTTAGCGATGTCACAGTCGGAGAGTGGGTTAGCGATGACCCAATCGGAGAGTGGGTTAACGATGGCACAGTCGGGGAGTGGGTTAGCGATGTAACAGCCCGAGAGTGGGTTCGCGATGTCACATTCGGAGAGTGGGTTAGCGATGTCACAGCCCGAGAGTGGGTTAACGATGGCACAGTCGGAGAGTGAATAGCGATGTCCCAGTCGGAGAGTGGGTTAACGATGGCACAGTCGGAGAGTTGGTTAACAATGTCCCAGTCGGAGAGTGGGTTAGCGATGTCCCAGTCGGAGAGTGGGTTAGTGATGTCACAGTCGGAGAGTGGGTTAGTGATGTCACAGTCGGAGAGTGGGTTAGCGATGTCCCAGTCGGAGAGTGGGTTAGCGATGTCCCAGCCCGAGAGTGGGTTAACGATGGCACAGTCGGAGAGTGAATAGCGATGTGCCAGTCGGAGAGTGGGTTAACGATGGCACAGTCGGAGAGTGAATAGCGATGTCACAGCCCGAGAGTGGGTTAACGATGGCACAGTCGGAGAGTTGGTTAACAATGTCCCAGTCGGAGAGTGGGTTAGCGATGTCCCAGTCGGAGAGTGGGTTAGCGATGTCACAGTTGGAGAGTGTGTTAGCGATGGCACAGTCGGAGAGTGGGTTAACGATGTCCCAGTCGGAGAGTGGGTTAGCGATGTCCCAGTCGGAGAGTGGGTTAGCGATGTCCCAGTTGGAGAGTGGGTTAGCGATGTCCCAGTCGGAGAGTGGGTTAGCGATGTCCCAGTCGCAGAGTGGGTTAGTGATGTCCCAGTCGGAGAGTGGGTTAGCGATGGCACAGTCGGAGAGTGGGTTAACAATGTCACAGCCCGAGAGTGGGTTAACGATGGCACAGTCGGAGAGTGAATAGCGATGTCCCAGTCGGAGAGTGGGTTAACGATGGCACAGTCGGAGAGTTGGTTAATAATGTCCCAGTCGGAGAGTGGGTTAGCGATGTCCCAGTCGGAGAGTGGGTTAGTGATGTCACAGTTGGAGAGTGTGTTAGCGATGACACAGTCGGAGAGTGGGTTAACGATGTCCCTGTCGGAGAGTGGGTTAGCGATGGCACAGTCGGAGAGTGGGTTAGCGATGTCCCAGTCGGAGAGTGGGTTAACGATGGCACAGTCGGAGAGTGAATAGCGATGTCACAGCCCGAGAGTGGGTTAACGATGGCACAGTCGGAGAGTTGGTTAACAATGTCCCAGTCGGAGAGTGGGTTAGCGATGTCCCAGTCGGAGAGTGGGTTAGCGATGTCACATTTGGAGAGTGTGTTAGCGATGGCACAGTCGGAGAGTGGGTTAACGATGTCCCAGTCGGAGAGTGGGTTAGCGATGTCCCAGTCGGAGAGTGGGTTAGCGATGTCCCAGTCGGAGAGTGGGTTAGCGATGTCCCAGTCGGAGAGTGGGTTAGCGATGTCCCAGTCGCAGCGTGGGTTAGCGATGTCCCAGTCGGAGAGTGGGTTAGCGATGGCACAGTCGGAGAGTGGGTTAACGATGTCACAGTCGGAGAGTGGGTTAGCGATGTCACAGTCGCAGAGTGGGTTAGCGATGTCCCAGTCGGATAGTGGGTTAGCGATGTCCCAGTCGGAGAGTGGGTTAGCGATGTCCCAGTCGCAGAGTGGGTTAGCGATGTCCCAGTCGGAGAGTGGGTTAGCGATGGCACAGTCGGAGAGTGGGTTAACGATGTCACAGTCGGAAAGTGGGTTAGCGATGTCACAGTCGCAGAGTGGTTTAGCGATGTCCCAGTTGGAGAGTGGGTTAGCGATGGCACAGTCGGAGAGTGGGTTAACGATGTCACAGTCGGAGAGTGGGTTAGCGATGTCCCAGCCGGAGAGTGCATTGCGATGTCACAGTCGGAGAGTGGGTTAACGATGTCACAGTCGGAGAGTGGGTTAACGATGTCACAGTCGGAGAGTGGGTTAACGATGTCCCAGCCGGAGAGTGCATTGCGATGTCACAGTCGGAGAGTGGGTTAACGATGTCACAGTCGGAGAGTGTGTTAGCGATGTCCCAGTCGGAGAGTGGGTTAACGATGTCACAGTTTTTAGAGTGGGTTAACGATGTCACAGTCGGAGAGTAGGTTAACGGTGTCCCAGCCGGAGAGTGGGTTAGCGATGTCCCAATCGGAGAGTGGGTTAGCGATGTCCCAATCGGAGAGTGGGTTAACGATGTCACAGTCGGAGAGTGGGTTAACGGTGTCCCAGCCGGAGAGTAGGTTAACGGTGTCCCAGCCGGGGAGTGGGTTAGCGATGTCACATTTGGAGAGTGGGTTAACGATGTCACAGTCGGAGAGTAGGTTAACGGTGTCCCAGCCGGAAAGTAGGTTAACGGTGTCCCAGTCGGAGAGTGGGTTAGCGATGTCACATTTGGAGAGTGGGTTAACGATGTCCCAGCCGGAGAGTGCATTGCGATGTCACAGTCGGAGAGTGGGTTAACGATGTCACAGTCGGAGAGTAGGTTAACGGTGTCCCAGCCGGAGAGTAGGTTAACGGTGTCCCAGCCGGAGAGTGGGTTAGCGATGTCACAGTCGGAGAGTGGGTTAGCGACGTCCCAGTCGGAGAGTGGGTTAGCGATGTCACAGTCGGAGAGTGGGTTAGCGATGTCCCATTCGGAGAGTGGGTTAGCGATGTCACAGTCGGAGAGTGGGTTAGCGATGTCAGTCGGAGAGTGGGTTAGCGATGTCCCAGTCGGAGAGTGGGTTAGCGATGTCACAGTCGGAGAGTTGGTTTGCGATGTCACAGTCGGAGAGTGGGTTAGCGATGTCCCAGTCGGAGAGTGGGTTAGCGATGGCACAGTTGGAGAGTTGGTTAACAATGTCCCAGTCGGAGAGTGGGTTAGCGATGTCACAGTCGGAGAGTGGGTTAGCGATGGCACAGTCGGAGAGTGGGTTAGCGATGTCCCAGTCGGTGAGTGGGTTAGCGATGTCCCAGTCGGAGAGTGGGTTAGCGATGTCCCAGTTGGAGAGTGGGTTAGCGATGTCCCAGTCGGAGAGTGGGCTAGCGATGTCCCAGTCGGAGAGTGGGCTAGCGATGTCCCAGTCGGAGAGTGGGTTAGCGATGTCACAGTCGGAGAGTGGGTTAGCGATGTCCCATTCGGAGAGTGGGTTAGCGATGTCACAGTCGGAGAGTGGGTTAGCGATGTCAGTCGGAGAGTGGGTTAGCGATGTCCCAGTCGGAGAGTGGGTTAGCGATGTCACAGTCGGAGAGTGGGTTAGCGATGGCACAGTCGGAGAGTTGGTTAACAATGTCCCAGTCGGAGAGTGGGTTAGCGATGTCCCAGTCGGAGAGTGGGTTAGCGATGTCCCAGTCGGAGAGTGGGTTAGCGATGTCCCAGTCGGAGAGTGGGCTAGCGATGTCACAGTCGGAGAGTGGTTTAGCAATGTCCCAGTCGGAGAGTGGGTTAGCGATGTCCCAGTCGGAGAGTGGGTTAGCGATGTCCCAGTCGGAGAGTGGGCTAACGATGTAACAGTCGGTGAGTGGGTTAGTGATGGCACAGTCGGAGAGTGGGTTAGCGATGTCCCAGTCGGAGAGTGGGTTAGCGATGTCCCAGTCGGTGAGTGGGCTAGCGATGTCCCAGTCGGAGAGTGGGTTAGCGATGTCACAGTCGGAGAGTGGGTTAGCGATGTCACAGTCGGAGAGTGGGTTAGCGATGTCCCAGTCGGAGAGTGGGTTAGCGATGTCACAGTCGGAGAGTGGGTTAGCGATGTCCCAGTCGGAGAGTGGGTTTGCGATGTCCCAGTCGGTGAGTGGGTTTGCGATGTCACAGTCGGAGAGTGGGTTAGCGATGTCCCAATCGGAGAGTGGGTTAGTGATGGCACAGTCGGAGAGTGGGTTAGCGATGTCCCAGTCGGAGGGTGGGTTAGCGATGTCACAGTCGGAGAGTGGGTTAACGGTGTCCCAGTCGGAGAGTGGGTTAACGATGGCACAGTCGGAGAGTGGGTTTGCGATGTCACAGTCGGAGAGTGGGTTTGCGATGTCCCAGTCGGAGAGTAGGTTAGCGATGTCACAGTCGGAGAGTGGGTTAACGGCATCACAGTCGGAGAGTGGGTTAGCGATGTCCCAGTCGGTGAGTGTGCTAGCGATGTCACATTCGGAGAGTGGGTTAGTGATGTCCCAGTCGGACAGTGCGTTAGCGATGTCACAGTCGGAGAGTGGGTTAGCGATGTCACAGTCGGAGAGTGGGTTAGCGATGTCCCAGTCGGAGAGTGCGTTAGCGATGTCACAGTCGGAGAGTGGGTTAGCGATGTCACAGTCGGAGAGTGTGCTAGCGATGTCACATTCGGAGAGTGGGTTAGTGATGTCCCAGTCGGAGAGTGGGTTAGCGATGTCACAGTCGCAGAGTGGGTTAGCGATGTCCCAGTCGGAGAGTGGGTTAGCGATGTCCCATTCGGAGAGTGGGTTAACGATGGCACAGTCGGAGAGTTGGTTAACAATGTCCCAGTCGGAGAGTGGGTTAGCGATGTCCCAGTCGGAGAGTGGGTTTGCGATGTCCCAATCGGAGAGTGGGTTAACGCTGGCACAGTCGGAGAGTGGGTTAACGATGGCACAGTCGGAGAGTGAATAGCGATGTCACAGTCGGAGAGTGGGTTAGCGATGTCACAGTCGGAGAGTGGGTTAGCGATGTCACAGTCGGTGAGTGTGTTCGCGATGTCCCAGTCGGACATTGTGTTAGCGATGTCCCAGTCGGAGAGTGGGTTAGCGATGTCCCAGTCGGAGAGTGGGTTAACGATGGCACAGTCGGAGAGTGGGTTAGCGATGTCACAGTCGGAGAGTGGGGTAACGATGGCACAGTCGGAGAGTGGGTTAGCGATGTCACAGTCGCAGAGTGGGTTAGCGATGGCACAGTCGGAGAGTGGGTTAGCGATGTCAGTCGGAGAGTGGGTTAATGACATCACCGTCGGAGAGTGGATTAGCGATGTCACAGTCGGAGAGTGGGTTAGCGATGTCCCAGTCGGAAAGTTGGTTAGCGATGTCCCAATCGGAGAGTGGGTTAACGATGGCACAGTCGGAGAGTGGGTTAGCGATGTCACAGTCGGTGAGTGTGTTAGCGATGCCCCAGTCGGAGAGTGGGTTAACGATGGCACAGTCGGAGAGTGGGTTAGCGATGTCCCAGTCGGAGAGTGGGTTTACGATGGCACAGTCGGACAGTGGGTTAGCGATGTCACAGTCGGTGAGTGTGTTAGCGATGTCCCAGTCGGAGAGTGGGTTCGCGATGTCACAGTCGGAGAGTGGGTTCGCGATGTCACAGTCGGAGAGTGGGTTGGCGATGTCCCAGCCGGAGAGTGGGTTAACGATGACACAGTCGGAGAGTGAGTTAGCGATGTCCCAGTCGGAGAGTGGGTTAACGATGTCCCAGTCGGAGAGTGGGTTAGCGATGTCACATTCGGAGAGTGGGTTAGCGATGTCGCAGTCGGAGAGTGGGTTAACGATGTCACAGCCCGAGAGTGGGTTAACGATGGCACAGTCGGAGAGTGAATAGCGATGTCCCAATCGGAGAGTGGGTTAACGATGGCACAGTCGGAGAGTGGGTTAGCGATGTCCAAGTCGGAGAGTTGGTTAACAATGTCCCAGTCGGAGAGTGGGTTAGCGATGTCCCAGTCGGAGAGTGGGTTAGCGATGTCACAGTTGGAGAGTGGGTTAGCGATGTCCCAGTCGGAGAGTGGGTTAGCGATGGCACAGTCGGAGAGTGCATTGCGATGTCCCAGTCGGAGAGTGGGTTAGCGATGTCCCAGTCGGAGAGTGGGTTAGCGATGGCACAGTCGGAGAGTGCATTGCGATGTCCCAGTCGGAGAGTGGGTTAGCGATGTCCCAGTCGGAGAGTGGGTTAACGATGGCACAGTCGGAGAGTGCATTGCGATGTCACAGTCGGAGAGTGGGTTAGCGATGACCCAGTCGGTGAGTGGGCTAGCAATGTCACATTCGGAGAGTGGGTTAGCGATGTCACAGTCGGAGAGTGGGTTAGCGATGACCCAATCGGAGAGTGGGTTAACGATGGCACAGTCGGGGAGTGGGTTAGCGATGTAACAGCCCGAGTGTGGGTTAGCGATGTCACATTCGGAGAGTGGGTTAGCGATGTCACAGCCCGAGAGTGGGTTAACGATGGCACAGTCGGAGAGTGAATAGTGATGTCCCAGTCGGAGAGTGGGTTAATGATGGCACAGTCGGAGAGTTGGTTAACAATGTCCCAGTCGGAGAGTGGGTTAGCGATGTCCCAGCCCGAGAGTGGGTTAACGATGGCACAGTCGGAGAGTGAATAGCGATGTCCCAGTCGGAGAGTGGGTTAACGATGTCACATTCGGAGAGTGGGTTAGCGATGTCACAGCCCGAGAGTGGGTTAACGATGGCACAGTCGGAGAGTGAATAGCGATGTCCCAGTCGGAGAGTGGGTTAATGATGGCACAGTCGGAGAGTTGGTTAACAATGTCCCAGTCGGAGAGTGGGTTAGCGATGTCCCAGTCGGAGAGTGGGTTAGTGATGTCACAGTCGGAGAGTGGGTTAGCGATGTCCCAGTCGGAGAGTGGGTTAGCGATGTCCCAGCCCGAGAGTGGGTTAACGATGGGCCCAGTCGGAGAGTGAATAGCGATGTCCCAGTCGGAGAGTGGGTTAACGATGGCACAGTCGGAGAGTGAATAGCGATGTCACAGCCCGAGAGTGGGTTAACGATGGCACAGTCGGAGAGTTGGTTAACAATGTCCCAGTCGGAGAGTGGGTTAGCGATGTCCCAGTCGGAGAGTGGGTTAGCGATGTGACAGTTGGAGAGTGTGTTAGCGATGGCACAGTCGGAGAGTGGGTTAACGATGTCCCAGTCGGAGAGTGGGTTAGCGATGTCCCAGTCGGAGAGTGGGTTAGCGATGTCCCAGTCGGAGAGTGGGTTAGCGATGTCCCAGTCGGAGAGTGGGTTAGCGATGTCCCAGTCGCAGAGTGGGTTAGCGATGTCCGAGTCGGAGAGTGGGTTAGCGATGGCACAGTCGGAGAGTGGGTTAACGATGTCACAGTCGGAGAGTGGGTTAGCGATGTCACAGTCGCAGATTTCGTTAGCGATGTCCCAGTCGGAGAGTGGGTTAGCGATGGCACAGTCGGAGAGTGGGTTAACGATGTCACAGTCGGAGAGTGGGTTAGCGATGTCCCAGCCGGAGAGTGCATTGCGATGTCACAGTCGGATAGTGGGTTAACGATGTCACAGTCGGAGAGTGGGTTAACGATGTCACAGTCGGAGAGTGGGTTAACGATGTCCCAGCCGGAGAGTGCATTGCGATGTCACACTCGGAGAGTGGGTTAACGATGTCACAGTCGGAGAGTGGGTTAGCGATGTCCCAGTCGGAGAGTGGGTTAACGATGTCACAGTCGGAGAGTGGGTTAACGATGTCACAGTCGGAGAGTAGGTTAACGGTGTCCCAGCCGGAGAGTGGGTTAGCGATGTCCCAATCGGAGAGTGGGTTAGCGATGTCCCAATCGGAGAGTGGGTTAACGATGTCACAGTCGGAGAGTAGGTTAACGGTGTCCCAGCCGGAGAGTGGGTTAGCGATGTCCCAATCGGAGAGTGGGTTAGCGATGTCCCAATCGGAGAGTGGGTTAACGATGTCACATTCGGAGAGTTGGTTAACGGTGTCCCAGCCGGAGAGTAGGTTAACGGTGTCCCAGCCGGGGAGTGGGTTAGCGATGTCACATTTGGAGAGTGGGTTAACGATGTCACAGTCGGAGAGGAGGTTAACGGTGTCCCAGCCGGAGAGTGGGTTAGCGATGTTCCAGTCGGAGAGTGGGTTAGCGATGTCCCAGTCGGAGAGTGGGTTAACGATGGCACAGTCGGAGAGTTGGTTAACAATGTCCCAGTCGGAGAGTGGGTTAGCGATGTCCCAGTCGGAGAGTGGGTTTGCGATGTCCCAATCGGAGAGTGGGTTAACGCTGGCACAGTCGGAGAGTGGGTTAACGATGGCACAGTCGGAGAGTGAATAGCGATGTCACAGTCGGAGAGTGGGTTAGCGATGTCACAGTCGGAGAGTGGGTTAGCGATGTCACAGTCGGTGAGTGTGTTAGCGATGTCCCAGTCGGACAGTGTGTTAGCGATGTCCCAGTCGTAGAGTGGGTTAGCGATGTCCCAGTCGGAGAGTGGGTTAACGATGGCACAGTCGGAGAGTGGGTTAGCGATGTCACAGTCGGAGAGTGGGTTAACGATGGCACAGTCGGAGAGTGGGTTAGCGATGTCACAGTCGCAGAGTGGGTTAGCGATGGCACAGTCGGAGAGTGGGTTCGCGATGTCAGTCGGAGAGTGGGTTAATGACATCACCGTCGGAGAGTGGATTAGCGATGTCACAGTCGGAGAGTGGGTTAGCGATGTCCCAGTCGGAAAGTTGGTTAGCGATGTCCCAATCGGAGAGTGGGTTAACGATGTCACAGTCGGAGAGTGGGTTAACGATGTCCCAGCCGGAGAGTGCATTGCGATGTCACACTCGGAGAGTGGGTTAACGATGTCACAGTCGGAGAGTGGGTTAGCGATGTCCCAGTCGGAGAGTGGGTTAACGATGTCACAGTCGGAGAGTGGGTTAACGATGTCACAGTCGGAGAGTAGGTTAACGGTGTCCCAGCCGGAGAGTGGGTTAGCGATGTCCCAATCGGAGAGTGGGTTAGCGATGTCCCAATCGGAGAGTGGGTTAACGATGTCACAGTCGGAGAGTAGGTTAACGGTGTCCCAGCCGGAGAGTGGGTTAGCGATGTCCCAATCGGAGAGTGGGTTAGCGATGTCCCAATCGGAGAGTGGGTTAACGATGTCACATTCGGAGAGTTGGTTAACGGTGTCCCAGCCGGAGAGTAGGTTAACGGTGTCCCAGCCGGGGAGTGGGTTAGCGATGTCACATTTGGAGAGTGGGTTAACGATGTCCCAGTCGGAGAGTAGGTTAACGGTGTCCCAGCCGGAGAGTGGGTTAGCGATGTTCCAGTCGGAGAGTGGGTTAGCGATGTCCCAGTCGGAGAGTGGGTTAACGATGGCACAGTCGGAGAGTTGGTTAACAATGTCCCAGTCGGAGAGTGGGTTAGCGATGTCCCAGTCGGAGAGTGGGTTTGCGATGTCCCAATCGGAGAGTGGGTTAACGCTGGCACAGTCGGAGAGTGGGTTAACGATGGCACAGTCGGAGAGTGAATAGCGATGTCACAGTCGGAGAGTGGGTTAGCGATGTCACAGTCGGAGAGTGGGTTAGCGATGTCACAGTCGGTGAGTGTGTTAGCGATGTCCCAGTCGGACAGTGTGTTAGCGATGTCCCAGTCGTAGAGTGGGTTAGCGATGTCCCAGTCGGAGAGTGGGTTAACGATGGCACAGTCGGAGAGTGGGTTAGCGATGTCACAGTCGGAGAGTGGGTTAACGATGGCACAGTCGGAGAGTGGGTTAGCGATGTCACAGTCGCAGAGTGGGTTAGCGATGGCACAGTCGGAGAGTGGGTTCGCGATGTCAGTCGGAGAGTGGGTTAATGACATCACCGTCGGAGAGTGGATTAGCGATGTCACAGTCGGAGAGTGGGTTAGCGATGTCCCAGTCGGAAAGTTGGTTAGCGATGTCCCAATCGGAGAGTGGGTTAACGATGGCACTGTCGGAGAGTGGGTTAGCGATGTCACAGTCGGTGAGTGTGTTAGCGATGTCCCAGTCGGAGAGTGGGTTAACGATGGCACAGTCGGAGAGTGGGTTAGCGATGTCACAGTCGGTGAGTGTGTTAGCGATGTCCCAGTCGGAGAGTGGGTTCGCGATGTCACAGTCGGAGAGTGGGTTGGCGATGTCCCAGCCGGAGAGTGTGTTAACGATGACACAGTCGGAGAGTGGGTTAGCGATGTCCCAGTCGGAGAGTGGGTTAACGATGTCCCAGTCGGAGAGTGGGTTAGCGATGACCCAGTCAGTGAGTGGGCTAGCGATGTCACATTCGGAGAGTGGGTTAGCGATGTCGCAGTCGGAGAGTGGGTTAACGATGTCACAGCCCGAGAGTGGGTTAACGATGGCACAGTCGGAGAGTGAATAGCGATGTCCCAATCGGAGAGTGGGTTAACGATGGCACAGTCGGAGAGTGGGCTAGCGATGTCCAAGTCGGAGAGTTGGTTAACAATGTCCCAGTCGGAGAGTGGGTTAGCGATGTCCCAGTCGGAGAGTGGGTTAGCGATGTCACAGTTGGAGAGTGGGTTAGCGATGTCCCAGTCGGAGAGTGGGTTAGCGATGGCACAGTCGGAGAGTGCATTGCGATGTCCCAGTCGGAGAGTGGGTTAGCGATGTCCCAGTAGGAGAGTGGGTTAGCGATGGCACAGTCGGAGAGTGCATTGCGATGTCCCAGTCGGAGAGTGGGTTAGCGATGTCCCAGTCGGAGAGTGGGTTAGCGATGGCACAGTCGGAGAGTGCATTGTGATGTCACAGTCGGAGAGTGGGTTAGCGATGACCCAGTCGGTGAGTGGGCTAGCGATGTCACATTCGGAGAGTGGGTTAGCGATGTCACAGTCGGAGAGTGGGTTAGCGATGACCCAATCGGAGAGTGTGTTAACGATGGCACAGTCGGGGAGTGGGTTAGCGATGTAACAGCCCGAGAGTGGGTTAGCGATGTCACATTCGGAGAGTGGGTTAGCGATGTCACAGCCCGAGAGTGGGTTAACGATGGCACAGTCGGAGAGTGAATAGCGATGTCCCAGTCGGAGAGTGGGTTAACGATGGCACAGTCGGAGAGTTGGTTAACAATGTCCCAGTCGGAGAGTGGGTTAGCGATGTCCCAGTCGGAGAGTGGGTTAGCGATGTCACAGTCGGAGAGTGGGTTAGCGATGTCCCAGTCGGAGAGTGGGTTAGTGATGTCACAGTCGGAGAGTGGGTTAGCGATGTCCCAGTCGGAGAGTGGGTTAGCGATGTCCCTGCCCGAGAGTGGGTTAACGATGGCACAGTCGGAGAGTGAATAGCGATGTGCCAGTCGGAGAGTGGGTTAGCGATGTCCCTGCCCGAGAGTGGGTTAACGATGGCACAGTCGGAGAGTGAATAGCGATGTCACAGCCCGAGAGTGGGTTAACGATGGCACAGTCGGAGAGTGAATAGCGATGTCACAGCCCGAGAGTGGGTTAACGATGGCACAGTCGGAGAGTTGGTTAACAATGTCCCAGTCGGAGAGTGGGTTAGCGATGTCCCAGTCGGAGAGTGGGTTAGCGATGTCCCAGTCGGAGAGTGGGTTAGCGATGTCCCAGTCGGAGAGTGGGTTAGCGATGTCCCAGTCGCAGAGTGGGTTAGCGATGTCCCAGTCGGAGAGTGGGTTAGCGATGGCACAGTCGGAGAGTGGGTTAACGATGTCACAGCCCGAGAGTGGGTTAACGATGGCACAGTCGGAGAGTGAATAGCGATGTCCCAGTCGGAGAGTGGGTTAACGATGGCACAGTCGGAGAGTTGGTTAACAATGTCCCAGTCGGAGAGTGGGTTAGCGATGTCCCAGTCGGAGAGTGGGTTAGTGATGTCACAGTTGGAGAGTGTGTTAGCGATGGCACAGTCGGAGAGTGGGTTAACGATGTCCCAGTCGGAGAGTGGGTTAGCGATGTCCCAGTCGGAGAGTGGGTTAACGATGGCACAGTCGGAGAGTGAATAGCGATGTCACAGCCCGAGAGTGGGTTAACGATGGCACAGTCGGAGAGTTGGTTAACAATGTCCCAGTCGAAGAGTGGGTTAGCGATGTCC
Organism: Scyliorhinus torazame; assembly: GCF_047496885.1. Lineage (NCBI taxonomy): Eukaryota > Metazoa > Chordata > Chondrichthyes > Carcharhiniformes > Scyliorhinidae > Scyliorhinus > Scyliorhinus torazame. The sequence goes on from NC_092715.1 coordinate 14,809,132, forward strand.
CAGGCGGAGAGTGGGTTAGCGATGTCACAGTTGGAGAGTGTGTTAGCGATGGCACAGTCGGAGAGTGGGTTAACGATGTCCCAGTCGGAGAGTGGGTTAGCGATGTCCCAGTCGGAGAGTGGGTTAGCGATGTCCCAGTCGGAGAGTGGGTTAGCGATGTCCCAGTCGGAGAGTGGGTTAGCGATGTCCCAGTCGCAGAGTGGGTTAGCAATGTCCCAGTCGGAGAGTGGGTTAGCGATGGCACAGTCGGAGAGTGGGTTAACGATGTCACAGTCGGAGAGTGGGTTAGCGATGTCACAGTCGCAGAGTGGGTTAGCGATGTCCCAGTCGGAGAGTGGGTTAGCGATGTCCCAGTCGGAGAGTGGGTTAGCGATGTCCCAGTCGCATAGTGGTTTAGCGATGTCCCAGTCGGAGAGTGGGTTAGCGATGGCACAGTCGGAGAGTGGGTTAACGATGTCACAGTCGGAGAGTGGGTTAGCGATGTCACAGTCGCAGAGTGGTTTAGCGATGTCCCAGTCGGAGAGTGGGTTAGCGATGGCACAGTCGGAGAGTGGGTTAACGATGTCACAGTCGGAGAGTGGGTTAGCGATGTCCCAGCCGGAGAGTGCATTGCGATGTCACAGTCGGAGAGTGGGTTAACGATGTCACAGTCGGAGAGTGGGTTCACGATGTCACAGTCGGAGAGTGGGTTAACGATGTCCCAGCCGGAGAGTGCATTGCGATGTCACAGTCGGAGAGTGGGTTAACGATGTCACAGTCGGAGAGTGGGTTAGCGATGTCCCAGTCGGAGAGTGGGTTAAAATGTCACAGTCGGAGAGTGGGTTTGCGATGTCCCAGTCGGAGAGTGGGTTAGCGATGTCCCAGTCGGAGAGTGGGTTAGCGATGTCCCAGTCGGAGAGTGGGTTAGCGATGTCCCAGTCGCAGAGTGGGTTAGCGATGTCCCAGTCGGAGAGTGGGTTAGCGATGGCACAGTCGGAGAGTGGGTTAACGATGTCACAGCCCGAGAGTGGGTTAACGATGGCACAGTCGGAGAGTGAATAGCGATGTCCCAGTCGGAGAGTGGGTTAACGATGGCACAGTCGGAGAGTTGGTTAACAATGTCCCAGTCGGAGAGTGGGTTAGCGATGTCCCAGTCGGAGAGTGGGTTAGTGATGTCACAGTTGGAGAGTGTGTTAGCGATGGCACAGTCGGAGAGTGGGTTAACGATGTCCCAGTCGGAGAGTGGGTTAGCGATGGCACAGTCGGAGAGTGAATAGCGATGTCACAGCCCGAGAGTGGGTTAACGATGGCACAGTCGGAGAGTGGGTTTGCGATGTCACAGTCGGAGAGTGGGTTTGCGATGTCCCAGTCGGAGAGTAGGTTAGCGATGTCACAGTCGGAGAGTGGGTTAACGGCATCACAGTCGGAGAGTGGGTTAGCGATGTCCCAGTCGGTGAGTGTGCTAGCGATGTCACATTCGGAGAGTGGGTTAGTGATGTCCCAGTCGGACAGTGCGTTAGCGATGTCACAGTCGGAGAGTGGGTTAGCGATGTCACAGTCGGAGAGTGGGTTAGCGATGTCCCAGTCGGAGAGTGCGTTAGCGATGTCACAGTCGGAGAGTGGGTTAGCGATGTCACAGTCGGAGAGTGTGCTAGCGATGTCACATTCGGAGAGTGGGTTAGTGATGTCCCAGTCGGAGAGTGGGTTAGCGATGTCACAGTCGGAGAGTGGGTTAGCGATGTCCCAGTCGGAGAGTGGGTTAGCGATGTCCCATTCGGAGAGTGGGTTAACGATGGCACAGTCGGAGAGTTGGTTAACAATGTCCCAGTCGGAGAGTGGGTTAGCGATGTCCCAGTCGGAGAGTGGGTTTGCGATGTCCCAATCGGAGAGTGGGTTAACGCTGGCACAGTCGGAGAGTGGGTTAACGATGGCACAGTCGGAGAGTGAATAGCGATGTCACAGTCGGAGAGTGGGTTAGCGATGTCACAGTCGGAGAGTGGGTTAGCGATGTCACAGTCGGTGAGTGTGTTCGCGATGTCCCAGTCGGACATTGTGTTAGCGATGTCCCAGTCGGAGAGTGGGTTAGCGATGTCCCAGTCGGAGAGTGGGTTAACGATGGCACAGTCGGAGAGTGGGTTAGCGATGTCACAGTCGGAGAGTGGGGTAACGATGGCACAGTCGGAGAGTGGGTTAGCGATGTCACAGTCGCAGAGTGGGTTAGCGATGGCACAGTCGGAGAGTGGGTTAGCGATGTCAGTCGGAGAGTGGGTTAATGACATCACCGTCGGAGAGTGGATTAGCGATGTCACAGTCGGAGAGTGGGTTAGCGATGTCCCAGTCGGAAAGTTGGTTAGCGATGTCCCAATCGGAGAGTGGGTTAACGATGGCACAGTCGGAGAGTGGGTTAGCGATGTCACAGTCGGTGAGTGTGTTAGCGATGTCCCAGTCGGAGAGTGGGTTAACGATGGCACAGTCGGAGAGTGGGTTAGCGATGTCCCAGTCGGAGAGTGGGTTTACGATGGCACAGTCGGACAGTGGGTTAGCGATGTCACAGTCGGTGAGTGTGTTAGCGATGTCCCAGTCGGAGAGTGGGTTCGCGATGTCACAGTCGGAGAGTGGGTTCGCGATGTCACAGTCGGAGAGTGGGTTGGCGATGTCCCAGCCGGAGAGTGGGTTAACGATGACACAGTCGGAGAGTGAGTTAGCGATGTCCCAGTCGGAGAGTGGGTTAACGATGTCCCAGTCGGAGAGTGGGTTAGCGATGTCACATTCGGAGAGTGGGTTAGCGATGTCGCAGTCGGAGAGTGGGTTAACGATGTCACAGCCCGAGAGTGGGTTAACGATGGCACAGTCGGAGAGTGAATAGCGATGTCCCAATCGGAGAGTGGGTTAACGATGGCACAGTCGGAGAGTGGGTTAGCGATGTCCAAGTCGGAGAGTTGGTTAACAATGTCCCAGTCGGAGAGTGGGTTAGCGATGTCCCAGTCGGAGAGTGGGTTAGCGATGTCACAGTTGGAGAGTGGGTTAGCGATGTCCCAGTCGGAGAGTGGGTTAGCGATGGCACAGTCGGAGAGTGCATTGCGATGTCCCAGTCGGAGAGTGGGTTAGCGATGTCCCAGTCGGAGAGTGGGTTAGCGATGGCACAGTCGGAGAGTGCATTGCGATGTCCCAGTCGGAGAGTGGGTTAGCGATGTCCCAGTCGGAGAGTGGGTTAACGATGGCACAGTCGGAGAGTGCATTGCGATGTCACAGTCGGAGAGTGGGTTAGCGATGACCCAGTCGGTGAGTGGGCTAGCAATGTCACATTCGGAGAGTGGGTTAGCGATGTCACAGTCGGAGAGTGGGTTAGCGATGACCCAATCGGAGAGTGGGTTAACGATGGCACAGTCGGGGAGTGGGTTAGCGATGTAACAGCCCGAGTGTGGGTTAGCGATGTCACATTCGGAGAGTGGGTTAGCGATGTCACAGCCCGAGAGTGGGTTAACGATGGCACAGTTGGAGAGTGAATAGTGATGTCCCAGTCGGAGAGTGGGTTAATGATGGCACAGTCGGAGAGTTGGTTAACAATGTCCCAGTCGGAGAGTGGGTTAGCGATGTCCCAGCCCGAGAGTGGGTTAACGATGGCACAGTCGGAGAGTGAATAGCGATGTCCCAGTCGGAGAGTGGGTTAACGATGTCACATTCGGAGAGTGGGTTAGCGATGTCACAGCCCGAGAGTGGGTTAACGATGGCACAGTCGGAGAGTGAATAGCGATGTCCCAGTCGGAGAGTGGGTTAATGATGGCACAGTCGGAGAGTTGGTTAACAATGTCCCAGTCGGAGAGTGGGTTAGCGATGTCCCAGTCGGAGAGTGGGTTAGTGATGTCACAGTCGGACAGTGGGTTAGCGATGTCCCAGTCGGAGAGTGGGTTAGCGATGTCCCAGCCCGAGAGTGGGTTAACGATGGGACAGTCGGAGAGTGAATAGCGATGTCCCAGTCGGAGAGTGGGTTAACGATGGCACAGTCGGAGAGTGAATAGCGATGTCACAGCCCGAGAGTGGGTTAACGATGGCACAGTCGGAGAGTTGGTTAACAATGTCCCAGTCGGAGAGTGGGTTAGCGATGTCCCAGTCGGAGAGTGGGTTAGCGATGTGACAGTTGGAGAGTGTGTTAGCGATGGCACAGTCGGAGAGTGGGTTAACGATGTCCCAGTCGGAGAGTGGGTTAGCGATGTCCCAGTCGGAGAGTGGGTTAGCGATGTCCCAGTCGGAGAGTGGGTTAGCGATGTCCCAGTCGGAGAGTGGGTTAGCGATGTCCCAGTCGCAGAGTGGGTTAGCGATGTCCGAGTCGGAGAGTGGGTTAGCGATGGCACAGTCGGAGAGTGGGTTAACGATGTCACAGTCGGAGAGTGGGTTAGCGATGTCACAGTCGCAGATTTCGTTAGCGATGTCCCAGTCGGAGAGTGGGTTAGCGATGGCACAGTCGGAGAGTGGGTTAACGATGTCACAGTCGGAGAGTGGGTTAGCGATGTCCCAGCCGGAGAGTGCATTGCGATGTCACAGTCGGATAGTGGGTTAACGATGTCACAGTCGGAGAGTGGGTTAACGATGTCACAGTCGGAGAGTGGGTTAACGATGTCCCAGCCGGAGAGTGCATTGCGATGTCACACTCGGAGAGTGGGTTAACGATGTCACAGTCGGAGAGTGGGTTAGCGATGTCCCAGTCGGAGAGTGGGTTAACGATGTCACAGTCGGAGAGTGGGTTAACGATGTCACAGTCGGAGAGTAGGTTAACGGTGTCCCAGCCGGAGAGTGGGTTAGCGATGTCCCAATCGGAGAGTGGGTTAGCGATGTCCCAATCGGAGAGTGGGTTAACGATGTCACAGTCGGAGAGTAGGTTAACGGTGTCCCAGCCGGAGAGTGGGTTAGCGATGTCCCAATCGGAGAGTGGGTTAGCGATGTCCCAATCGGAGAGTGGGTTAACGATGTCACATTCGGAGAGTTGGTTAACGGTGTCCCAGCCGGAGAGTAGGTTAACGGTGTCCCAGCCGGGGAGTGGGTTAGCGATGTCACATTTGGAGAGTGGGTTAACGATGTCACAGTCGGAGAGGAGGTTAACGATGTCCCAGCCGGAGAGTAGGTTAACGGTGTCCCAGTCGGAGAGTGGGTTAGCGATGTCACATTTGGAGAGTGGGTTAACGATGTCCCAGTCGGAGAGTAGGTTAACGGTGTCCCAGCCGGAGAGTGGGTTAGCGATGTTCCAGTCGGAGAGTGGGTTAGCGATGTCCCAGTCGGAGAGTGGGTTAACGATGGCACAGTCGGAGAGTTGGTTAACAATGTCCCAGTCGGAGAGTGGGTTAGCGATGTCCCAGTCGGAGAGTGGGTTTGCGATGTCCCAATCGGAGAGTGGGTTAACGCTGGCACAGTCGGAGAGTGGGTTAACGATGGCACAGTCGGAGAGTGAATAGCGATGTCACAGTCGGAGAGTGGGTTAGCGATGTCACAGTCGGAGAGTGGGTTAGCGATGTCACAGTCGGTGAGTGTGTTAGCGATGTCCCAGTCGGACAGTGTGTTAGCGATGTCCCAGTCGTAGAGTGGGTTAGCGATGTCCCAGTCGGAGAGTGGGTTAACGATGGCACAGTCGGAGAGTGGGTTAGCGATGTCACAGTCGGAGAGTGGGTTAACGATGGCACAGTCGGAGAGTGGGTTAGCGATGTCACAGTCGCAGAGTGGGTTAGCGATGGCACAGTCGGAGAGTGGGTTCGCGATGTCAGTCGGAGAGTGGGTTAATGACATCACCGTCGGAGAGTGGATTAGCGATGTCACAGTCGGAGAGTGGGTTAGCGATGTCCCAGTCGGAAAGTTGGTTAGCGATGTCCCAATCGGAGAGTGGGTTAACGATGGCACTGTCGGAGAGTGGGTTAGCGATGTCACAGTCGGTGAGTGTGTTAGCGATGTCCCAGTCGGAGAGTGGGTTAACGATGGCACAGTCGGAGAGTGGGTTAGCGATGTCACAGTCGGTGAGTGTGTTAGCGATGTCCCAGTCGGAGAGTGGGTTCGCGATGTCACAGTCGGAGAGTGGGTTGGCGATGTCCCAGCCGGAGAGTGTGTTAACGATGACACAGTCGGAGAGTGGGTTAGCGATGTCCCAGTCGGAGAGTGGGTTAACGATGTCCCAGTCGGAGAGTGGGTTAGCGATGACCCAGTCAGTGAGTGGGCTAGCGATGTCACATTCGGAGAGTGGGTTAGCGATGTCGCAGTCGGAGAGTGGGTTAACGATGTCACAGCCCGAGAGTGGGTTAACGATGGCACAGTCGGAGAGTGAATAGCGATGTCCCAATCGGAGAATGGGTTAACGATGGCACAGTCGGAGAGTGGGCTAGCGATGTCCAAGTCGGAGAGTTGGTTAACAATGTCCCAGTCGGAGAGTGGGTTAGCGATGTCCCAGTCGGAGAGTGGGTTAGCGATGTCACAGTTGGAGAGTGGGTTAGCGATGTCCCAGTCGGAGAGTGGGTTAGCGATGGCACAGTCGGAGAGTGCATTGCGATGTCCCAGTCGGAGAGTGGGTTAGCGATGTCCCAGTCGGAGAGTGGGTTAGCGATGGCACAGTCGGAGAGTGCATTGCGATGTCCCAGTCGGAGAGTGGGTTAGCGATGTCCCAGTCGGAGAGTGGGTTAGCGATGGCACAGTCGGAGAGTGCATTGCGATGTCACAGTCGGAGAGTGGGTTAGCGATGACCCAGTCGGTGAGTGGGCTAGCGATGTCACATTCGGAGAGTGGGTTAGCGATGTCACAGTCGGAGAGTGGGTTAGCGATGACCCAATCGGAGAGTGGGTTAACGATGGCACAGTCGGGGAGTGGGTTAGCGATGTAACAGCCCGAGAGTGGGTTAGCGATGTCACATTCGGAGAGTGGGTTAGCGATGTCACAGCCCGAGAGTGGGTTAACGATGGCACAGTCGGAGAGTGAATAGCGATGTCCCAGTCGGAGAGTGGGTTAACGATGGCACAGTCGGAGAGTTGGTTAACAATGTCCCAGTCGGAGAGTGGGTTAGCGATGTCCCAGTCGGAGAGTGGGTTAGTGATGTCACAGTCGGAGAGTGGGTTAGCGATGTCCCAGTCGGAGAGTGGGTTAGCGATGTCCCTGCCCGAGAGTGGGTTAACGATGGCACAGTCGGAGAGTGAATAGCGATGTGCCAGTCGGAGAGTGGGTTAACGATGGCACAGTCGGAGAGTGAATAGCGATGTCACAGCCCGAGAGTGGGTTAACGATGGCACAGTCGGAGAGTTGGTTAACAATGTCCCAGTCGGAGAGTGGGTTAGCGATGTCCCAGTCGGAGAGTGGGTTAGCGATGTCCCAGTCGGAGAGTGGGTTAGCGATGTCACAGTTGGAGAGTGGGTTAGCGATGGCACAGTCGGAGAGTGGGTTAACGATGTCCCAGTCGGAGAGTGGGTTAGCGATGTCCCAGTCGGAGAGTGGGTTAGCGATGTCCCAGTCGGAGAGTGGGTTAGCGATATCCCAGTCGGAGAGTGGGTTAGCGATGTCCCAGTCGCAGAGTGGGTTAGCGATGTCCCAGTCGGAGAGTGGGTTAGCGATGGCACAGTCGGAGAGTGGGTTAACGATGTCACAGCCCGAGAGTGGGTTAACGATGGCACAGTCGGAGAGTGAATAGCGATGTCCCAGTCGGAGAGTGGGTTAACGATGGCACAGTCGGAGAGTGGGTTAACGATGTCCCAGTCGGAGAGTGGGTTAGCGATGTCCCAGTCGGAGAGTGGGTTAGCGATGTCCCAGTCGGAGAGTGGGTTAGCGATGGCACAGTCGGAGAGTGGGTTAACGATGTCCCAGTCGGAGAGTGGGTTAGCGATGTCCCAGTCGGAGAGTGGGTTAGCGATGTCCCAGTCGGAGAGTGGGTTAGCGATATCCCAGTCGGAGAGTGGGTTAGCGATGTCCCAGTCGCAGAGTGGGTTAGCGATGTCCCAGTCGGAGAGTGGGTTAGTGATGTCACAGTTGGAGAGTGTGTTAGCGATGGCACAGTCGGAGAGTGGGTTAACGATGTCCCAGTCGGAGAGTGGGTTAGCGATGTCCCAGTCGGAGAGTGGGTTAACGATGGCACAGTCGGAGAGTGAATAGCGATGTCACAGCCCGAGAGTGGGTTAACGATGGCACAGTCGGAGAGTTGGTTAACAATGTCCCAGTCGAAGAGTGGGTTAGCGATGTCCCAGGCGGAGAGTGGGTTAGCGATGTCACAGTTGGAGAGTGTGTTAGCGATGGCACAGTCGGAGAGTGGGTTAACGATGTCCCAGTCGGAGAGTGGGTTAGCGATGTCCCAGTCGGAGAGTGGGTTAGCGATGTCCCAGTCGGAGAGTGGGTTAGCGATGTCCCAGTCGGAGAGTGGGTTAGCGATGTCCCAGTCGCAGAGTGGGTTAGCAATGTCCCAGTCGGAGAGTGGGTTAGCGATGGCACAGTCGGAGAGTGGGTTAACGATGTCACAGTCGGAGAGTGGGTTAGCGATGTCACAGTCGCAGAGTGGGTTAGCGATGTCCCAGTCGGAGAGTGGGTTAGCGATGTCCCAGTCGGAGAGTGGGTTAGCGATGTCCCAGTCGCAGAGTGGTTTAGCGATGTCCCAGTCGGAGAGTGGGTTAGCGATGGCACAGTCGGAGAGTGGGTTAACGATGTCACAGTCGGAGAGTGGGTTAGCGATGTCACAGTCGCAGAGTGGTTTAGCGATGTCCCAGTCGGAGAGTGGGTTAGCGATGGCACAGTCGGAGAGTGGGTTAACGATGTCACAGTCGGAGAGTGGGTTAGCGATGTCCCAGCCGGAGAGTGCATTGCGATGTCACAGTCGGAGAGTGGGTTAACGATGTCACAGTCGGAGAGTGGGTTCACGATGTCACAGTCGGAGAGTGGGTTAACGATGTCCCAGCCGGAGAGTGCATTGCGATGTCACAGTCGGAGAGTGGGTTAACGATGTCACAGTCGGAGAGTGGGTTAGCGATGTCCCAGTCGGAGAGTGGGTTAAAATGTCACAGTCGGAGAGTGGGTTTGCGATGTCCCAATCGGAGAGTGGGTTAGCGATGTCCCAGTCGGAGAGTGGGTTAGCGATGTCCCAGTCGGAGAGTGGGTTAGCGATGTCCCAGTCGCAGAGTGGGTTAGCGATGTCCCAGTCGGAGAGTGGGTTAGCGATGGCACAGTCGGAGAGTGGGTTAACGATGTCACAGCCCGAGAGTGGGTTAACGATGGCACAGTCGGAGAGTGAATAGCGATGTCCCAGTCGGAGAGTGGGTTAACGATGGCACAGTCGGAGAGTTGGTTAACAATGTCCCAGTCGGAGAGTGGGTTAGCGATGTCCCAGTCGGAGAGTGGGTTAGTGATGTCACAGTTGGAGAGTGTGTTAGCGATGGCACAGTCGGAGAGTGGGTTAACGATGTCCCAGTCGGAGAGTGGGTTAGCGATGGCACAGTCGGAGAGTGAATAGCGATGTCACAGCCCGAGAGTGGGTTAACGATGGCACAGTCGGAGAGTTGGTTAACAATGTCCCAGTCGGAGAGTGGGTTAGCGATGTCCCAGTCGGAGAGTGGGTTAGCGATGTCACAGTTGGAGAGTGTGTTAGCGATGGCACAGTCGGAGAGTGGGTTAACGATGTCCCAGTCGGAGAGTGGGTTAGCGATGGCACAGTCGGAGAGTGGGTTAACGATGTCACAGTCGGAGAGTGTGTTAGCGATGTCCCAGCCGGAGAGTGCATTGCGATGTCACAGTCGGAGAGTGGGTTAACGATGTCACAGTCGGAGAGTGGGTTCACGATGTCACAGTCGGAGAGTGGGTTAACGATGTCCCAGCCGGAGAGTGCATTGCGATGTCACAGTCGGAGAGTGGGTTAACGATGTCACAGTCGGAGAGTGGGTTAGCGATGTCCCAGTCGGAGAGTGGGTTAACGATGTCACAGTCGGAGAGTGGGTTTGCGATGTCCCAGTCGGAGAGTGGGTTAGCGATGTCCCAGTCGGAGAGTGGGTTAGCGATGTCCCAGTCGGAGAGTGGGTTAGCGATGTCCCAGTCGCAGAGTGGGTTAGCGATGTCCCAGTCGGAGAGTGGGTTAACGATGTCACAGTCGGAGAGTGGGTTTGCGATGTCCCAGTCGGAGAGTGGGTTAGCGATGTCCCAGTCGGAGAGTGGGTTAGCGATGTCCCAGTCGGAGAGTGGGTTAGCGATGTCCCAGTCGCAGAGTGGGTTAGCGATGTCCCAGTCGGAGAGTGGGTTAGCGATGGCACAGTCGGAGAGTGGGTTAACGATGTCACAGCCCGAGAGTGGGTTAACGATGGCACAGTCGGAGAGTGAATAGCGATGTCCCAGTCGGAGAGTGGGTTAACGATGGCACAGTCGGAGAGTTGGTTAACAATGTCCCAGTCGGAGAGTGGGTTAGCGATGTCCCAGTCGGAGAGTGGATTAGCGATGTCCCAGTCGGAGAATGGGTTAACGATGGCACAGTCGGAGAGTGAATAGCGATGTCACAGCCCGAGAGTGGGTTAACGATGGCACAGTCGGAGAGTTGGTTAACAATGTCCCAGTCGGAGAGTGGGTTAGCGATGTCCCAGTCGGAGAGTGGGTTAGCGATGTCACAGTTGGAGAGTGTGTTAGCGATGGCACAGTCGGAGAGTGGGTTAACGATGTCCCAGTCGGAGAGTGGGTTAGCGATGTCCCAGTCGGAGAGTGGGTTAGCGATGTCCCAGTCGGAGAGTGGGTTAGCGATGTCCCAGTCGGAGAGTGGGTTAGCGATGTCCCAGTCGCAGAGTGGGTTAGCGATGTCCCAGTCGGAGAGTGGGTTAGCGATGTCCCAGTCGCAGAGTGGGTTAGCGATGTCCCAGTCGGAGAGTGGGTTAGCGATGGCACAGTCGGAGAGTGGGTTAACGATGTCACAGCCCGAGAGTGGGTTAACGATGGCACAGTCGGAGAGTGAATAGCGATGTCCCAGTCGGAGAGTGGGTTAACGATGGCACAGTCGGAGAGTTGGTTAACAATGTCCCAGTCGGAGAGTGGGTTAGCGATGTCCCAGTCGGAGAGTGGATTAGCGATGTCCCAGTCGGAGAATGGGTTAACGATGGCACAGTCGGAGAGTGAATAGCGATGTCACAGCCCGAGAGTGGGTTAACGATGGCACAGTCGGAGAGTTGGTTAACAATGTCCCAGTCGGAGAGTGGGTTAGCGATGTCCCAGTCGGAGAGTGGGTTAGCGATGTCACAGTTGGAGAGTGTGTTAGCGATGGCACAGTCGGAGAGTGGGTTAACGATGTCCCAGTCGGAGAGTGGGTTAGCGATGTCCCAGTCGGAGAGTGGGTTAGCGATGTCCCAGTCGGAGAGTGGGTTAGCGATGTCCCAGTCGGAGAGTGGGTTAGCGATGTCCCAGTCGCAGAGTGGGTTAGCGATGTCCCAGTCGGAGAGTGGGTTAGCGATGGCACAGTCGGAGAGTGGGTTAACGATGTCACAGTCGGAGAGTGGGTTAGCGATGTCACAGTCGCAGAGTGGGTTAGCGATGTCCCAGTCGGAGAGTGGGTTAGCGATGTCCCAGTCGGAGAGTGGGTTAGCGATGTCCCAGTCGCAGAGTGGTTTAGCGATGTCCCAGTCGGAGAGTGGGTTAGCGATGGCACAGTCGGAGAGTGGGTTAACGATGTCACAGTCGGAGAGTGGGTTAGCGATGTCACAGTCGCAGAGTGGTTTAGCGATGTCCCAGTCGGAGAGTGGGTTAGCGATGGCACAGTCGGAGAGTGGGTTAACGATGTCACAGTCGGAGAGTGGGTTAGCGATGTCCCAGCCGGAGAGTGCATTGCGATGTCACAGTCGGAGAGTGGGTTAACGATGTCACAGTCGGAGAGTGGGTTCACGATGTCACAGTCGGAGAGTGGGTTAACGATGTCCCAGCCGGAGAGTGCATTGCGATGTCACAGTCGGAGAGTGGGTTAACGATGTCACAGTCGGAGAGTGGGTTAGCGATGTCCCAGTCGGAGAGTGGGTTAACGATGTCACAGTCGGAGAGTGGGTTAACGATGTCACAGTCGGAGAGTAGGTTAACGGTGTCCCAGCCGGAGAGTGGGTTAGCGATGTCCCAATCGGAGAGTGGGTTAGCGATGTCCCAATCGGAGAGTGGGTTAACGATGTCACAGTCAGAGAGTGGGTTAACGGTGTCCCAGCCGGAGAGTAGGTTAACGGTGTCCCAGCCGGGGAGTGGGTTAGCGATGTCACATTTGGAGTGTGGGTTAACAATGTCACAGTCGGAGAGTAGGTTAACGGTGTCCCAGCCGGAAAGTAGGTTAACGGTGTCCCAGTCGGAGAGTGGGTTAGCGATGTCACATTTGGAGAGTGGGTTAACGATGTCCCAGCCGGAGAGTGCATTGCGATGTCACAGTCGGAGAGTGGGTTAACGATGTCACAGTCGGAGAGTAGGTTAACGGTGTCCCAGCCGGAGAGTAGGTTAACGGTGTCCCAGCCGGAGAGTGGGTTAGCGATGTCACAGTCGGAGAGTGTGTTAGCGATGTCCCAGTCGGAGAGTGGGTTCGCGATGTCACAGTCGGAGAGTGGGTTGGCGATGTCCCAGCCGGAGAGTGTGTTAACGATGACACAGTCGGAGAGTGGGTTAGCGATGTCCCAGTCGGAGAGTGGGTTAACGATGTCCCAGTCGGAGAGTGGGTTAGCGATGACCCAGTCAGTGAGTGGGCTAGCGATGTCACATTCGGAGAGTGGGTTAGCGATGTCGCAGTCGGAGAGTGGGTTAACGATGTCACAGCCCGAGAGTGGGTTAACGATGGCACAGTCGGAGAGTGAATAGCGATGTCCCAATCGGAGAGTGGGTTAACGATGGCACAGTCGGAGAGTGGGCTAGCGATGTCCAAGTCGGAGAGTTGGTTAACAATGTCCCAGTCGGAGAGTGGGTTAGCGATGTCCCAGTCGGAGAGTGGGTTAGCGATGTCACAGTTGGAGAGTGGGTTAGCGATGTCCCAGTCGGAGAGTGGGTTAGCGATGGCACAGTCGGAGAGTGCATTGCGATGTCCCAGTCGGAGAGTGGGTTAGCGATGTCCCAGTCGGAGAGTGGGTTAGCGATGGCACAGTCGGAGAGTGCATTGCGATGTCCCAGTCGGAGAGTGGGTTAGCGATGTCCCAGTCGGAGAGTGGGTTAGCGATGGCACAGTCGGAGAGTGCATTGCGATGTCACAGTCGGAGAGTGGGTTAGCGATGACCCAGTCGGTGAGTGGGCTAGCGATGTCACATTCGGAGAGTGGGTTAGCGATGTCACAGTCGGAGAGTGGGTTAGCGATGACCCAATCGGAGAGTGGGTTAACGATGGCACAGTCGGGGAGTGGGTTAGCGATGTAACAGCCCGAGAGTGGGTTAGCGATGTCACATTCAGAGAGTGGGTTAGCGATGTCACAGCCCGAGAGTGGGTTAACGATGGCACAGTCGGAGAGTGAATAGCGATGTCCCAGTCGGAGAGTGGGTTAACGATGGCACAGTCGGAGAGTTGGTTAACAATGTCCCAGTCGGAGAGTGGGTTAGCGATGTCCCAGTCGGAGAGTGGGTTAGTGATGTCACAGTCGGAGAGTGGGTTAGCGATGTCCCAGTCGGAGAGTGGGTTAGCGATGTCCCTGCCCGAGAGTGGGTTAACGATGGCACAGTCGGAGAGTGAATAGCGATGTGCCAGTCGGAGAGTGGGTTAACGATGGCACAGTCGGAGAGTGAATAGCGATGTCACAGCCCGAGAGTGGGTTAACGATGGCACAGTCGGAGAGTTGGTTAACAATGTCCCAGTCGGAGAGTGGGTTAGCGATGTCCCAGTCGGAGAGTGGGTTAGCGATGTCACAGTTGGAGAGTGTGTTAGCGATGGCACAGTCGGAGAGTGGGTTAACGATGTCCCAGTCGGAGAGTGGGTTAGCGATGTCCCAGTCGGAGAGTGGGTTAGCGATGTCCCAGTCGGAGAGTGGGTTAGCGATGTCCCAGTCGGAGAGTGGGTTAGCGATGTCCCAGTCGCAGAGTGGGTTAGCGATGTCCCAGTCGGAGAGTGGGTTAGCGATGTCCCAGTCGCAGAGTGGGTTAGCGATGTCCCAGTCGGAGAGTGGGTTAGCGATGGCACAGTCGGAGAGTGGGTTAACGATGTCACAGCCCGAGAGTGGGTTAACGATGGCACAGTCGGAGAGTGAATAGCGATGTCCCAGTCGGAGAGTGGGTTAACGATGGCACAGTCGGAGAGTTGGTTAACAATGTCCCAGTCGGAGAGTGGGTTAGCGATGTCCCAGTCGGAGAGTGGATTAGCGATGTCCCAGTCGGAGAATGGGTTAACGATGGCACAGTCGGAGAGTGAATAGCGATGTCACAGCCCGAGAGTGGGTTAACGATGGCACAGTCGGAGAGTTGGTTAACAATGTCCCAGTCGGAGAGTGGGTTAGCGATGTCCCAGTCGGAGAGTGGGTTAGCGATGTCACAGTTGGAGAGTGTGTTAGCGATGGCACAGTCGGAGAGTGGGTTAACGATGTCCCAGTCGGAGAGTGGGTTAGCGATGTCCCAGTCGGAGAGTGGGTTAGCGATGTCCCAGTCGGAGAGTGGGTTAGCGATGTCCCAGTCGGAGAGTGGGTTAGCGATGTCCCAGTCGCAGAGTGGGTTAGCGATGTCCCAGTCGGAGAGTGGGTTAGCGATGGCACAGTCGGAGAGTGGGTTAACGATGTCACAGTCGGAGAGTGGGTTAGCGATGTCACAGTCGCAGAGTGGGTTAGCGATGTCCCAGTCGGAGAGTGGGTTAGCGATGTCCCAGTCGGAGAGTGGGTTAGCGATGTCCCAGTCGCAGAGTGGTTTAGCGATGTCCCAGTCGGAGAGTGGGTTAGCGATGGCACAGTCGGAGAGTGGGTTAACGATGTCACAGTCGGAGAGTGGGTTAGCGATGTCACAGTCGCAGAGTGGTTTAGCGATGTCCCAGTCGGAGAGTGGGTTAGCGATGGCACAGTCGGAGAGTGGGTTAACGATGTCACAGTCGGAGAGTGGGTTAGCGATGTCCCAGCCGGAGAGTGCATTGCGATGTCACAGTCGGAGAGTGGGTTAACGATGTCACAGTCGGAGAGTGGGTTCACGATGTCACAGTCGGAGAGTGGGTTAACGATGTCCCAGCCGGAGAGTGCATTGCGATGTCACAGTCGGAGAGTGGGTTAACGATGTCACAGTCGGAGAGTGGGTTAGCGATGTCCCAGTCGGAGAGTGGGTTAACGATGTCACAGTCGGAGAGTGGGTTAACGATGTCACAGTCGGAGAGTAGGTTAACGGTGTCCCAGCCGGAGAGTGGGTTAGCGATGTCCCAATCGGAGAGTGGGTTAGCGATGTCCCAATCGGAGAGTGGGTTAACGATGTCACAGTCAGAGAGTGGGTTAACGGTGTCCCAGCCGGAGAGTAGGTTAACGGTGTCCCAGCCGGGGAGTGGGTTAGCGATGTCACATTTGGAGTGTGGGTTAACAATGTCACAGTCGGAGAGTAGGTTAACGGTGTCCCAGCCGGAAAGTAGGTTAACGGTGTCCCAGTCGGAGAGTGGGTTAGCGATGTCACATTTGGAGAGTGGGTTAACGATGTCCCAGCCGGAGAGTGCATTGCGATGTCACAGTCGGAGAGTGGGTTAACGATGTCACAGTCGGAGAGTAGGTTAACGGTGTCCCAGCCGGAGAGTAGGTTAACGGTGTCCCAGCCGGAGAGTGGGTTAGCGATGTCACAGTCGGAGAGTGTGTTAGCGATGTCCCAGTCGGAGAGTGGGTTCGCGATGTCACAGTCGGAGAGTGGGTTGGCGATGTCCCAGCCGGAGAGTGTGTTAACGATGACACAGTCGGAGAGTGGGTTAGCGATGTCCCAGTCGGAGAGTGGGTTAACGATGTCCCAGTCGGAGAGTGGGTTAGCGATGACCCCGTCAGTGAGTGGGCTAGCGATGTCACATTCGGAGAGTGGGTTAGCGATGTCGCAGTCGGAGAGTGGGTTAACGATGTCACAGCCCGAGAGTGGGTTAACGATGGCACAGTCGGAGAGTGAATAGCGATGTCCCAATCGGAGAGTGGGTTAACGATGGCACAGTCGGAGAGTGGGCTAGCGATGTCCAAGTCGGAGAGTTGGTTAACAATGTCCCAGTCGGAGAGTGGGTTAGCGATGTCCCAGTCGGAGAGTGGGTTAGCGATGTCACAGTTGGAGAGTGGGTTAGCGATGTCCCAGTCGGAGAGTGGGTTAGCGATGGCACAGTCGGAGAGTGCATTGCGATGTCCCAGTCGGAGAGTGGGTTAGCGATGTCCCAGTCGGAGAGTGGGTTAGCGATGGCACAGTCGGAGAGTGCATTGCGATGTCCCAGTCGGAGAGTGGGTTAGCGATGTCCCAGTCGGAGAGTGGGTTAGCGATGGCACAGTCGGAGAGTGCATTGCGATGTCACAGTCGGAGAGTGGGTTAGCGATGACCCAGTCGGTGAGTGGGCTAGCGATGTCACATTCGGAGAGTGGGTTAGCGATGTCACAGTCGGAGAGTGGGTTAGCGATGACCCAATCGGAGAGTGGGTTAACGATGGCACAGTCGGGGAGTGGGTTAGCGATGTAACAGCCCGAGAGTGGGTTAGCGATGTCACATTCAGAGAGTGGGTTAGCGATGTCACAGCCCGAGAGTGGGTTAACGATGGCACAGTCGGAGAGTGAATAGCGATGTCCCAGTCGGAGAGTGGGTTAACGATGGCACAGTCGGAGAGTTGGTTAACAATGTCCCAGTCGGAGAGTGGGTTAGCGATGTCCCAGTCGGAGAGTGGGTTAGTGATGTCACAGTCGGAGAGTGGGTTAGCGATGTCCCAGTCGGAGAGTGGGTTAGCGATGTCCCTGCCCGAGAGTGGGTTAACGATGGCACAGTCGGAGAGTGAATAGCGATGTGCCAGTCGGAGAGTGGGTTAACGATGGCACAGTCGGAGAGTGAATAGCGATGTCACAGCCCGAGAGTGGGTTAACGATGGCACAGTCGGAGAGTTGGTTAACAATGTCCCAGTCGGAGAGTGGGTTAGCGATGTCCCAGTCGGAGAGTGGGTTAGCGATGTCACAGTTGGAGAGTGTGTTAGCGATGGCACAGTCGGAGAGTGGGTTAACGATGTCCCAGTCGGAGAGTGGGTTAGCGATGTCCCAGTCGGAGAGTGGGTTAGCGATGTCCCAGTCGGAGAGTGGGTTAGCGATGTCCCAGTCGGAGAGTGGGTTAGCGATGTCCCAGTCGCAGAGTGGGTTAGCGATGTCCCAGTCGGAGAGTGGGTTAGCGATGGCACAGTCGGAGAGTGGGTTAACGATGTCACAGCCCGAGAGTGGGTTAACGATGGCACAGTCGGAGAGTGAATAGCGATGTCCCAGTCGGAGAGTGGGTTAACGATGGCACAGTCGGAGAGTTGGTTAACAATGTCCCAGTCGGAGAGTGGGTTAGCGATGTCCCAGTCGGAGAGTGGGTTAGTGATGTCACAGTTGGAGAGTGTGTTAGCGATGGCACAGTCGGAGAGTGGGTTAACGATGTCCCAGTCGGAGAGTGGGTTAGCGATGTCCCAGTCGGAGAGTGGGTTAACGATGGCACAGTCGGAGAGTGAATAGCGATGTCACAGCCCGAGAGTGGGTTAACGATGGCACAGTCGGAGAGTTGGTTAACAATGTCCCAGTCGGAGAGTGGGTTAGCGATGTCCCAGTCGGAGAGTGGGTTAGCGATGTCACAGTTGGAGAGTGTGTTAGCGATGGCACAGTCGGAGAGTGGGTTAACGATGTCCCAGTCGGAGAGTGGGTTAGCGATGTCCCAGTCGGAGAGTGGGTTAGCGATGTCCCAGTCGGAGAGTGGGTTAGCGATGTCACAGTCGGAGAGTGGGTTAGCGATGTCCCAGTCGGAGAGTGGGTTAAAATGTCACAGTCGGAGAGTGGGTTTGCGATGTCCCAGTCGGAGAGTGGGTTAGCGATGTCCCAGTCGGAGAGTGGGTTAGCGATGTCCCAGTCGGAGAGTGGGTTAGCGATGTCCCAGTCGCAGAGTGGGTTAGCGATGTCCCAGTCGGAGAGTGGGTTAGCGATGGCACAGTCGGAGAGTGGGTTAACGATGTCACAGCCCGAGAGTGGGTTAACGATGGCACAGTCGGAGAGTGAATAGCGATGTCCCAGTCGGAGAGTGGGTTAACGATGGCACAGTCGGAGAGTTGGTTAACAATGTCCCAGTCGGAGAGTGGGTTAGCGATGTCCCAGTCGGAGAGTGGGTTAGTGATGTCACAGTTGGAGAGTGTGTTAGCGATGGCACAGTCGGAGAGTGGGTTAACGATGTCCCAGTCGGAGAGTGGGTTAGCGATGGCACAGTCGGAGAGTGAATAGCGATGTCACAGCCCGAGAGTGGGTTAACGATGGCACAGTCGGAGAGTTGGTTAACAATGTCCCAGTCGGAGAGTGGGTTAGCGATGTCCCAGTCGGAGAGTGGGTTAGCGATGTCACAGTTGGAGAGTGTGTTAGCGATGGCACAGTCGGAGAGTGGGTTAACGATGTCCCAGTCGGAGAGTGGGTTAGCGATGGCACAGTCGGAGAGTGGGTTAACGATGTCACAGTCGGAGAGTGTGTTAGCGATGTCCCAGCCGGAGAGTGCATTGCGATGTCACAGTCGGAGAGTGGGTTAACGATGTCACAGTCGGAGAGTGGGTTCACGATGTCACAGTCGGAGAGTGGGTTAACGATGTACCAGCCGGAGAGTGCATTGCGATGTCACAGTCGGAGAGTGGGTTAACGATGTCACAGTCGGAGAGTGGGTTAGCGATGTCCCAGTCGGAGAGTGGGTTAACGATGTCACAGTCGGAGAGTGGGTTTGCGATGTCCCAGTCGGAGAGTGGGTTAGCGATGTCCCAGTCGGAGAGTGGGTTAGCAATGTCCCAGTCGGAGAGTGGGTTAGCGATGTCCCAGTCGCAGAGTGGGTTAGCGATGTCCCAGTCGGAGAGTGGGTTAACGATGTCACAGTCGGAGAGTGGGTTTGCGATGTCCCAGTCGGAGAGTGGGTTAGCGATGTCCCAGTCGGAGAGTGGGTTAGCGATGTCCCAGTCGGAGAGTGGGTTAGCGATGTCCCAGTCGCAGAGTGGGTTAGCGATGTCCCAGTCGGAGAGTGGGTTAGCGATGGCACAGTCGGAGAGTGGGTTAACGATGTCACAGCCCGAGAGTGGGTTAACGATGGCACAGTCGGAGAGTGAATAGCGATGTCCCAGTCGGAGAGTGGGTTAACGATGGCACAGTCGGAGCGTTGGTTAACAATGTCCCAGTCGGAGAGTGGGTTAGCGATGTCCCAGTCGGAGAGTGGGTTAGTGATGTCACAGTTGGAGAGTGTGTTAGCGATGGCACAGTCGGAGAGTGGGTTAACGATGTCCCAGTCGGAGAGTGGATTAGCGATGTCCCAGTCGGAGAATGGGTTAACGATGGCACAGTCGGAGAGTGAATAGCGATGTCACAGCCCGAGAGTGGGTTAACGATGGCACAGTCGGAGAGTTGGTTAACAATGTCCCAGTCGGAGAGTGGGTTAGCGATGTCCCAGTCGGAGAGTGGGTTAGCGATGTCACAGTTGGAGAGTGTGTTAGCGATGGCACAGTCGGAGAGTGGGTTAACGATGTCCCAGTCGGAGAGTGGGTTAGCGATGTCCCAGTCGGAGAGTGGGTTAGCGATGTCCCAGTCGGAGAGTGGGTTAGCGATGTCCCAGTCGGAGTGTGGGTTAGCGATGTCCCAGTCGCAGAGTGGGTTAGCGATGTCCCAGTCGGAGAGTGGGTTAGCGATGGCACAGTCGGAGAGTGGGTTAACGATGTCACAGTCGGAGAGTGGGTTAGCGATGTCACAGTCGCAGAGTGGGTTAGCGATGTCCCAGTCGGAGAGTGGGTTAGCGATGTCCCAGTCGGAGAGTGGGTTAGCGATGTCCCAGTCGCAGAGTGGTTTAGCGATGTCCCAGTCGGAGAGTGGGTTAGCGATGGCACAGTCGGAGAGTGGGTAAACGATGTCACAGTCGGAGAGTGGGTTAGCGATGTCACAGTCGCAGAGTGGTTTAGCGATGTCCCAGTCGGAGAGTGGGTTAGCGATGGCACAGTCGGAGAGTGGGTTAACGATGTCACAGTCGGAGAGTGGGTTAGCGATGTCCCAGCCGGAGAGTGCATTGCGATGTCACAGTCGGAGAGTGGGTTCACGATGTCACAGTCGGAGAGTGGGTTAACGATGTCCCAGCCGGAGAGTGCATTGCGATGTCACAGTCGGAGAGTGGGTTAACGATGTCACAGTCGGAGAGTGGGTTAGCGATGTCCCAGTCGGAGAGTGGGTTAAAATGTCACAGTCGGAGAGTGGGTTTGCGATGTCCCAGTCGGAGAGTGGGTTAGCGATGTCCCAGTCGGAGAGTGGGTTAGCGATGTCCCAGTCGGAGAGTGGGTTAGCGATGTCCCAGTCGCAGAGTGGGTTAGCGATGTCCCAGTCGGAGAGTGGGTTAGCGATGGCACAGTCGGAGAGTGGGTTAACGATGTCACAGCCCGAGAGTGGGTTAACGATGGCACAGTCGGAGAGTGAATAGCGATGTCCCAGTCGGAGAGTGGGTTAACGATGGCACAGTCGGAGAGTTGGTTAACAATGTCCCAGTCGGAGAGTGGGTTCGCGATGTCCCAGTCGGAGAGTGGGTTAGTGATGTCACAGTTGGAGAGTGTGTTAGCGATGGCACAGTCGGAGAGTGGGTTAACGATGTCCCAGTCGGAGAGTGGGTTAGCGATGGCACAGTCGGAGAGTGAATAGCGATGTCACAGCCCGAGAGTGGGTTAACGATGGCACAGTCGGAGAGTTGGTTAACAATGTCCCAGTCGGAGAGTGGGTTAGCGATGTCCCAGTCGGAGAGTGGGTTAGCGATGTCACAGTTGGAGAGTGTGTTAGCGATGGCACAGTCGGAGAGTGGGTTAACGATGTCCCAGTCGGAGAGTGGGTTAGCGATGGCACAGTCGGAGAGTGGGTTAACGATGTCACAGTCGGAGAGTGTGTTAGCGATGTCCCAGCCGGAGAGTGCATTGCGATGTCACAGTCGGAGAGTGGGTTAACGATGTCACAGTCGGAGAGTGGGTTAGCGATGTCCCAGTCGGAGAGTGGGTTAACGATGTCACAGTCGGAGAGTGGGTTTGCGATGTCCCAGTCGGAGAGTGGGTTAGCGATGTCCCAGTCGGAGAGTGGGTTAGCGATGTCCTAGTCGGAGAGTGGGTTAGCGATGTCCCAGTCGCAGAGTGGGTTAGCGATGTCCCAGTCGGAGAGTGGGTTAACGATGTCACAGTCGGAGAGTGGGTTTGCGATGTCCCAGTCGGAGAGTGGGTTAGCGATGTCCCAGTCGGAGAGTGGGTTAGCGATGTCCCAGTCGGAGAGTGGGTTAGCGATGTCCCAGTCGCAGAGTGGGTTAGCGATGTCCCAGTCGGAGAGTGGGTTAGCGATGGCACAGTCGGAGAGTGGGTTAACGATGTCACAGCCCGAGACTGGGTTAACGATGGCACAGTCGGAGAGTGAATAGCGATGTCCCAGTCGGAGAGTGGGTTAACGATGGCACAGTCGGAGAGTTGGTTAACAATGTCCCAGTCGGAGAGTGGGTTAGCGATGTCCCAGTCGGAGAGTGGGTTAGTGATGTCACAGTTGGAGAGTGTGTTAGCGATGGCACAGTCGGAGAGTGGGTTAACGATGTCCCAGTCGGAGAGTGGATTAGCGATGTCCCAGTCGGAGAATGGGTTAACGATGGCACAGTCGGAGAGTGAATAGCGATGTCACAGCCCGAGAGTGGGTTAACGATGGCACAGTCGGAGAGTTGGTTAACAATGTCCCAGTCGGAGAGTGGGTTAGCGATGTCCCAGTCGGAGAGTGGGTTAGCGATGTCACAGTTGGAGAGTGTGTTAGCGATGGCACAGTCGGAGAGTGGGTTAACGATGTCCCAGTCGGAGAGTGGGTTAGCGATGTCCCAGTCGGAGAGTGGGTTAGCGATGTCCCAGTCGGAGAGTGGGTTAGCGATGTCCCAGTCGGAGAGTGGGTTAGCGATGTCCCAGTCGCAGAGTGGGTTAGCGATGTCCCAGTCGGAGAGTGGGTTAGCGATGGCACAGTCGGAGAGTGGGTTAACGATGTCACAGTCGGAGAGTGGGTTAGCGATGTCACAGTCGCAGAGTGGGTTAGCGATGTCCCAGTCGGAGAGTGGGTTAGCGATGTCCCAGTCGGAGAGTGGGTTAGCGATGTCCCAGTCGCAGAGTGGTTTAGCGATGTCCCAGTCGGAGAGTGGGTTAGCGATGGCACAGTCGGAGAGTGGGTTAACGATGTCACAGTCGGAGAGTGGGTTAGCGATGTCACAGTCGCAGAGTGGTTTAGCGATGTCCCAGTCGGAGAGTGGGTTAGCGATGGCACAGTCGGAGAGTGGGTTAACGATGTCACAGTCGGAGAGTGGGTTAGCGATGTCCCAGCCGGAGAGTGCATTGCGATGTCACAGTCGGAGAGTGGGTTAACGATGTCACAGTCGGAGAGTGGGTTCACGATGTCACAGTCGGAGAGTGGGTTAACGATGTCCCAGCCGGAGAGTGCATTGCGATGTCACAGTCGGAGAGTGGGTTAACGATGTCACAGTCGGAGAGTGGGTTAGCGATGTCCCAGTCGGAGAGTGGGTTAACGATGTCACAGTCGGAGAGTGGGTTAACGATGTCACAGTCGGAGAGTAGGTTAACGGTGTCCCAGCCGGAGAGTGGGTTAGCGATGTCCCAATCGGAGAGTGGGTTAGCGATGTCCCAATCGGAGAGTGGGTTAACGATGTCACAGTCGGAGAGTGGGTTAACGGTGTCCCAGCCGGAGAGTAGGTTAACGGTGTCCCAGCCGGGGAGTGGGTTAGCGATGTCACATTTGGAGAGTGGGTTAACGATGTCACAGTCGGAGAGTAGGTTAACGGTGTCCCAGCCGGAAAGTAGGTTAACGGTGTCCCAGTCGGAGAGTGGGTTAGCGATGTCACATTTGGAGAGTGGGTTAACGATGTCCCAGCCGGAGAGTGCATTGCGATGTCACAGTCGGAGAGTGGGTTAACGATGTCACAGTCGGAGAGTAGGTTAACGGTGTCCCAGCCGGAGAGTAGGTTAACGGTGTCCCAGCCGGAGAGTGGGTTAGCGATGTCACAGTCGGAGAGTGGGTTAGCGATGTCCCATTCGGAGAGTGGGTTAGCGATGTCCCAGTCGGAGAGTGGGTTAGCGATGTCCCAGTCGGAGAGTGGGTTAGCGATGTCACAGTCGGAGAGTGGGTTAGCGATGTCCCATTCGGAGAGTGGGTTAGCGATGTCACAGTCGGAGAGTGGGTTAGCGATGTCAGTCGGAGAGTGGGTTAGCGATGTCCCAGTCGGAGAGTGGGTTAGCGATGTCACAGTCGGAGAGTTGGTTTGCGATGTGACAGTCGGAGAGTGGGTTAGCGATGTCCCAGTCGGAGAGTGGGTTAGCGATGGCAAAGTCGGAGAGTTGGTTAACAATGTCCCAGTCGGAGAGTGGGTTAGCGATGTCACAGTCGGAGAGTGGGTTAGCGATGGCACAGTCGGAGAGTGGGTTAGCGAAGTCCCAGTCGGTGAGTGGGTTAGCGATGTCCCAGTCGGAGAGTGGGTTAGCGATGTCCCAGTCGGAGAGTGGGTTAGCGATGTCCCAGTCGGAGAGTGGGCTAGCGATGTCACAGTCGGAGAGTGGTTTAGCGATGTCCCAGTCGGAGAGTGGGTTAGCGATGTCCCAGTCGGAGAGTGGGTTAGCGATGTCCCAGTCGGAGAGTGGGCTAACGATGTAAAAGTCGGTGAGTGGGTTAGTGATGGCACAGTCGGAGAGTGGGTTAGCGATGTCCCAGTCGGAGAGTGGGTTAGCGATGTCCCAGTCGGTGAGTGGGCTAGCGATGTCCCAGTCGGAGAGTGGGTTAGCGATGTCACAGTCGGAGAGTGGGTTAGCGATGTCCCAGTCGGTGAGTGGGTTAACGATGTCCCAGTCGGAGAGTGGGTTAGCGATGTCCCAGTCGGACAGTGGGTTAGCGATGTCCCAGTCGGAGAGTGGGCTAGCGATGTCACAGTCGGAGATTGGTTTAGCGATGTCCCAGTCGGAGAGTGGGTTAGCGATGTCCCAGTCGGAGAGTGGGTTAGCGATGTCCCAGTCGGAGAGTGGGCTAACGATGTAACAGTCGGTGAGTGGGTTAGTGATGGCACAGTCGGAGAGTGGGTTAGCGATGTCCCAGTCGGAGAGTGGGTTAGCGATGTCCCAGTCGGTGAGTGGGCTAGCGATGTCCCAGTCGGAGAGTGGGTTAGCGATGTCACAGTCGGAGAGTGGGTTAGCGATGTCACAGTCGGAGAGTGGGTTAGCGATGTCCCAGTCGGAGAGTGGGTTAGCGATGTCACAGTCGGAGAGTGGGTTCGCGATGTCCCAGTCGGAGAGTGGGTTTGCGATGTCCCAGTCGGAGAGTGGGTTTGCGATGTCACATTCGGAGAGTGGGTTAGCGATATCCCAATCGGAGAGTGGGTTAGTGATGGCACAGTTGGAGAGTGGGTTAGCGATGTCCCAGTCGGAGAGTGGGTTAGCGATGTCACAGTCGGAGAGTGGGTTAACGGTGTCCCAGTCGGAGAGTGGGTTAGCGATGTCCCAGTCGGAGAGTGGGTTAACGATGTCACAGTCGGAGAGTGGGTTTGCGATGTCCCAGTCGGAGAGTGGGTTAGCGATGGCACAGTCGGAGAGGGGGTTAGTGATGGCACAGTCGGAGAGTGGGTTAGCGATGTCCCAGTTGGAGAGTGGGTTAGTGATGGCACAGTCGGAGAGTGGGTTAGCGATGTCCCAGTCGGAGAGTGGGTTAGCGATGTCCCAGTCGGAGAGTGGGTTAGCGATGTCACAGTCGGAGAGTGGGTTTGCGATGTCACAGTCGGAGAGTGTGTTAGCGATGTCCCAGTCGGAGAGTGGGTTAACGATGTCCCAGTCGGAGAGTGGGTTAACGATGTCACAGTCGGAGAGTGGGTTAACGATGTCCCAGCCGGAGAGTGCATTGCGATGTCACAGTCGGAGAGTGGGTTAACGATGTCACAGTCGGAGAGTGGGTTAACGATGTCACAGTCGGAGAGTGGGTTAACGATGTCCCAGCCGGAGAGTGCATTGCGATGTCACAGTCGGAGAGTGGGTTAACGATGTCACAGTCGGAGAGTGGTTTAGCGATGTCCCAGTCGGAGAGTGGGTTAACGATGTCACAGTCGGACAGTGGGTTAACGATGTCACAGTCGGAGAGTAGGTTAACGGTGTCCCAGCCGGAGAGTGGGTTAGCGATGTCCCAATCGGAGAGTGGGTTAGCGATGTCCCAATCGGAGAGTGGGTTAACGATGTCACAGTCGGAGAGTAGGTTAACGGTGTCCCAGCCGGAGAGTAGGTTAACGGTGTCCCAGCCGGAGAGTGGGTTAGCGATGTCACAGTCGGAGAGTGGGTTAGCGATGTCCCATTCGGAGAGTGGGTTAGCGATGTCCCAGTCGGAGAGTGGGTTAACGATGTCACAGTCGGAGAGTGGGTTTGCGATGTCCCAGTCGGAGAGTGGGTTAGCGATGGCACAGTCGGAGAGTGGGTTAGTGATGGCACAGTCGGAGAGTGGGTTAGCGATGTCCCAGTCGGAGAGTGGGTTAGTGATGGCACAGTCGGAGAGTGGGTTAGCGATGTCCCAGTCGGAGAGTGGGTTAGCGATGTCACAGTCGGAGAGTGGGTTTGCGATGTCACAGTCGGAGAGTGTGTTAGCGATGTCCCAGTCGGAGAGTGGGTTAACGATGTCCCAGTCGGAGAGTGGGTTAGCGATGTCCCAGTCGGAGAGTGGGTTAGCGATGTCCCAGTCGGAGAGTGGGTTAGCGATGTCCCATTCGGAGAGTGGGTTAGCGATGTCCCAGTCGGAGAGTGGGTTAGCGATGTCCCAGTCGGAGAGTGGGTTTGCGATGTCACAGTCGGAGAGTGGGTTAGTGATGGCACAGTCGGAGAGTGGGTTAGCGATGTCCCATTCGGAGTGTGGGTTTGCGATGTCACAGTCGGAGAGTGGGTTAGTGATGGCACAGTCGGAGAGTGGGTTAGCGATGTCCCAGTCGGAGAGTGGGTTTGCGATGTCACAGTCGGAGAGTGGGTTTGTGATGGCACAGTCGGAGAGTGGGTTAGCGATGTCCCAGTCGGAGAGTGGGTTTGCGATGTCACAGTCGGAGAGTGGGTTAGTGATGGCACAGTCGGAGAGTGGGTTTGCGATGTCACAGTCGGAGAGTGGGTTAGCGATGTCCCATTCGGAGAGTGGGTTAGCGATGTCACAGTCGGAGAGTGGGTTAGCGATGTCCCAGTCGGAGAGTGGGTTTGCGATGTCACAGTCGGAGAGTGGGTTAGTGATGGCACAGTCGGAGAGTGGGTTAGCGATGTCCCATTCGGAGTGTGGGTTTGCGATGTCACAGTCGGAGAGTGGGTTAGTGATGGCACAGTCGGAGAGTGGGTTAGCGATGTCCCAGTCGGAGAGTGGGTTTGCGATGTCACAGTCGGAGAGTGGGTTAGTGATGGCACAGTCGGAGAGTGGGTTAGCGATGTCCCAGTCGGAGAGTGGGTTTGCGATGTCACAGTCGGAGAGTGGGTTAGTGATGGCACAGTCGGAGAGTGGGTTTGCGATGTCACAGTCGGAGAGTGGGTTAGTGATGGCACAGTCGGAGAGTGGGTTAGTGATGGCACAGTCGGAGAGTGGGTTAGCGATGTCCCATTCGGAGAGTGGGTTAGCGATGTCACAGTCGGAGTGTGGGTTTGCGATGTCACAGTCGGAGAGTGGGTTAGTGATGGCACAGTCGGAGAGTGGGTTAGCGATGTCCCATTCGGAGAGTGGGTTAGCGATGTCCCAGTCGGAGAGTGGGTTAGCGATGTCCCAGTCGGAGAGTGGGTTAGCGATGTCACATTCGGAGAGTGTGTTAGCGATGTCACAGTCGGAGAGTGGGTTTGCGATGTCCCATTCGGAGAGTGGGTTAGTGATGGCACAGTCGGAGAGTGGGTTAGCGATGTCACAGTCGGAGAGTGGGTTAGCGATGTCACATTCGGAGAGTGTGTTAGCGATGTCCCAGTCGGAGAGTGGGTTAGCAATGTCACAGTCGGAGAGTGGGTTTGCGATGTCCCACTCGGAGAGTGGGTTTGCGATGTCCCAATCGGAGAGTGGGTTAGCGATGTCCCATTCGGAGAGTGGGTTATCGATGTCACAGTCGGAGAGTGGGTTAGCGATGTCACGGTCGGAGAGTGGGTTAGCGATGTCACAGTCGGAGAGTGGGTTAACGGCATCACAGTCGGAGAGTGGGTTAACGATGGCACAGTCGGAGAGTTGGTTAACAATGTCCCAGTCGGTGAGTGTGCTAGCGATGTCCCAGTCGGAGAGTGGGTTAGCGATGTCCCATTCGGAGAGTGGGTTCGCGATGTCCCATTCGGAGAGTGGGTTAGCGATGTCCCATTCGGAGAGTGGGTTAGCGATGTCACAGTCCGAGAGTGGGTTAGCGATGTCACAGTCGGAGAGTGGGTTAGCGATGTCCCATTCGGAGAGTAGGTTAGCGATGTCACAGTCGGAGAGTGGGTTAGCGATGTCACAGTCGGAGAGTGGGTTAACGGCATCACAGTCGGAGAGTGGGTTAACGATGGCACAGTCGGAGAGTGGGTTAGTGATGGCACAGTCGGAGAGTGGGTTAGCGATGTCCCAGTCGGAGAGTGGGTTTGCGATGTCACAGTCGGAGAGTGGGTTAGTGATGGCACAGTCGGAGAGTGGGTTAGCGATGTCCCAGTCGGAGAGTGGGTTTGCGATGTCACAGTCGGAGAGTGGGTTAGTGATGGCACAGTCGGAGAGTGGGTTTGCGATGTCACAGTCGGAGAGTGGGTTAGTGATGGC
The DNA here is from genome assembly GCF_047496885.1 of Scyliorhinus torazame. Lineage (NCBI taxonomy): Eukaryota > Metazoa > Chordata > Chondrichthyes > Carcharhiniformes > Scyliorhinidae > Scyliorhinus > Scyliorhinus torazame. The sequence continues at coordinate 14,836,988 of NC_092715.1, forward strand.
ACAGTCGGAGAGTGGGTTAGTGATGGCACAGTCGGAGAGTGGGTTAGCGATGTCCCATTCGGAGAGTGGGTTAGCGATGTCACAGTCGGAGTGTGGGTTTGCGATGTCACAGTCGGAGAGTGGGTTAGTGATGGCACAGTCGGAGAGTGGGTTAGCGATGTCCCATTCGGAGAGTGGGTTAGCGATGTCCCAGTCGGAGAGTGGGTTAGCGATGTCCCAGTCGGAGAGTGGGTTAGCGATGTCACATTCGGAGAGTGTGTTAGCGATGTCACAGTCGGAGAGTGGGTTTGCGATGTCCCATTCGGAGAGTGGGTTAGTGATGGCACAGTCGGAGAGTGGGTTAGCGATGTCACAGTCGGAGAGTGGGTTAGCGATGTCACATTCGGAGAGTGTGTTAGCGATGTCCCAGTCGGAGAGTGGGTTAGCAATGTCACAGTCGGAGAGTGGGTTTGCGATGTCCCACTCGGAGAGTGGGTTTGCGATGTCCCAATCGGAGAGTGGGTTAGCGATGTCCCATTCGGAGAGTGGGTTATCGATGTCACAGTCGGAGAGTGGGTTAGCGATGTCACGGTCGGAGAGTGGGTTAGCGATGTCACAGTCGGAGAGTGGGTTAACGGCATCACAGTCGGAGAGTGGGTTAACGATGGCACAGTCGGAGAGTTGGTTAACAATGTCCCAGTCGGTGAGTGTGCTAGCGATGTCCCAGTCGGAGAGTGGGTTAGCGATGTCCCATTCGGAGAGTGGGTTCGCGATGTCCCATTCGGAGAGTGGGTTAGCGATGTCCCATTCGGAGAGTGGGTTAGCGATGTCACAGTCGGAGAGTGGGTTAGCGATGTCACAGTCGGAGAGTGGGTTAGCGATGTCCCATTCGGAGAGTAGGTTAGCGATGTCACAGTCGGAGAGTGGGTTAGCGATGTCACAGTCGGAGAGTGGGTTAACGGCATCACAGTCGGAGAGTGGGTTAACGATGGCACAGTCGGAGAGTGGGTTAGCGATGTCCCATTCGGAGAGTGGGTTAGCGATGTCCCAGTCGGAGAGTGGGTTAACGATGGCACAGTCGGAGAGTGGGTTAGCGATGTCCCAGTCGGAGAGTGGGTTAACGATGGCACAGTCGGAGAGTGGGTTAGCGATGTCACAGTCGGAGAGTGGGTTTGCGATGTCCCAGTCGGAGAGTAGGTTAGCGATGTCACAGTCGGAGAGTGGGTTAACGGCATCACAGTCGGAGAGTGGGTTAACGATGGCACAGTCGGAGAGTTGGTTAACAATGTCCCAGTCGGTGAGTGTGCTAGCGATGTCACATTCGGAGAGTGGGTTAGTGATGTCCCAGTCGGAGAGTGGGTTAGCGATGTCACAGTCGGAGAGTGGGTTAGCGATGTCACAGTCGGAGAGTGGGTTAGCGATGTCCCAGTCGGAGAGTGGGTTAGCGATGTCACAGTCGGTGAGTGTGCTAGCGATGTCACATTTGGAGAGTGGGTTAGTGATGTCCCAGTCGGAGAGTGGGTTAGCGATGTCACAGTCGGAGAGTGGGTTAGCGATGTCCCAGTCGGAGAGTGGGTTAGCGATGTCCCATTCGGAGAGTGAGTTAGCGATGTCCCATTCGGAGAGTGGGTTTGCGATGTCACAGTCGGAGAGTGGGTTTGCGATGTCCCAGTCGGAGAGTAGGTTAGCGATGTCACAGTCGGAGAGTGGGTTAACGGCATCACAGTCGGAGAGTGGGTTAACGATGGCACAGTCGGAGAGTTGGTTAACAATGTCCCAGTCGGTGAGTGTGCTAGCGATGTCACATTCGGAGAGTGGGTTAGTGATGTCCCAGTCGGAGAGTGGGTTAGCGATGTCACAGTCGGAGAGTGGGTTAGCGATGTCACAGTCGGAGAGTGGGTTAGCGATGTCACAGTCGGAGAGTGGGTTAGCGATGTCCCAGTCGGAGAGTGGGTTAGCGATGTCACAGTCGGAGAGTGTGCTAGCGATGTCACATTCGGAGAGTGGGTTAGTGATGTCCCAGTCGGAGAGTGGGTTAGCGATGTCACAGTCGGAGAGTGGGTTAGCGATGTCCCAGTCGGAGAGTGGGTTAGCGATGTCCCATTCGGAGAGTGGGTTAGCGATGTCCCATTCGGAGAGTGGGTTAGCGATGTCCCAGTCGGAGAGTGGGTTAGCGATGTCACAGTCGGAGAGTGGGTTAGCGATGTCGCAGTCGGAGAGTGGTTTAACGGCATCACAGTCGGAGATTGGGTTAACGATGGCACAGTCGGAGAGTGGGTTAGCGATGTCCCAGTCGGAGAGTGGGTTAGCGATGTCCCAGTCGGAGAGTGGGTTAACAATGTCCCAGTCGGAGAGTGGGTTAGCGATGTCCCATTCGGAGAGTGGGTTAGCGATGTCACAGTCGGAGAGTGGGTTAGCGATGTCGCAGTCGGAGAGTGGTTTAACGGCATCACAGTCGGAGAGTGGGTTAACGATGGCACAGTCGGAGAGTGGGTTAGCGATGTCCCAGTCGGAGAGTGGGTTAGCGATGTACCAGTCGGAGAGTGGGTTTGCGATCTCACAGTCGGAGAGTGGGTTAGTGATGACACAGTCGGAGAGTGGGTTAGCGATGTCCCAGTCGGAGAGTGGGTTAGCGATGTCCCATTCGGAGAGTGGGTTAGCGATGTCCCAGTCGGAGAGTGGGTTTGCGGTGTCACAGTCGGAGAGTGGGTTTGCGATGTCCCAGTCGGAGAGTGGGTTAGTGATGGCACAGTCGGAGAGTGGGTTAGCGATGTCCCAGTCGGAGAGTGGGTTAGCGATGTCCCAGTCGGACAGTGGGTTAGCGATGTCCCAGTCGGAGAGTGGGTTAGCGATGTCCCATTCGGAGAGTGGGTTAGCGATGTCACAGTCGGAGAGTGGGTTAGCGATGTCCCAGTCGGAGAGTGGGTTAACGGTGTCCCAGCCGGGGAGTGGGTTTGCGATGTCACAGTCGGAGAGTGGGTTAACGGCATCACAGTCGGAGAGTGGGTTAACGATGGCACAGTCGGAGAGTTGGTTAACAATGTCACATTCGGAGAGTGAGTTTGCGATGTCCCACTCGGAGAGTGGGTTTGCGATGTCCCATTCGGAGAGTGGGTTAGCGATGTCCCATTCGGAGAGTGGGTTATCGATGTCACAGTCGGAGAGTGGGTTAGCGATGTCACAGTCGGAGAGTGGGTTAGCGATGTCACAGTCGGAGAGTGGGTTAACGGCATCACAGTCGGAGAGTGGGTTAACGATGGCACAGTCGGAGAGTTGGTTAACAATGTCCCAGTCGGTGAGTGGGTTAGCGATGTCACAGTCGGAGAGTGGGTTAACGATGGCACAGTCGGAGAGTGGGTTAGCGATGTCCCATTCGGAGAGTGGGTTAGCGATGTCCCAGTCGGAGAGTGGGTTAGCGATGTCCCAGTCGGAGAGTGGGTTAGCGATGTCACAGTCGGAGAGTGGGTTAGCGATGTCACAGTCGGAGAGTGGGTTAGCGATGTCCCATTCGGAGAGTGGGTTAGCGATGTCACAGTCAGAGAGTGGGTTAGCGATGTCACAGTCGGAGAGTGGGTTAGCGATGTCCCAGTCCCAGTTTATGTACACTTACATAAAAAGTAAGAGGGTAGCCAGGGAAAGGGTTGGCCCACTGAAGGATAGGCAAGGGAATCTATGTGTGGAGCCGGAGGAAATGGGCGAGGTACTAAATGAATACTTTGCATCAGTATTCACCAAAGAGAAGGAATTGGTAGATGTTGAGTCTGGAGAAGGGGGTGTAGATAGCCTGGGTCACATTGTGATCCAAAAAGACGAGGTGTTGGGTGTCTTAAAAAATATTAAGGTAGATAAGTCCCCAGGGCCGGATGGGATCTACCCCAGAATACTGAAGGAGGCTGGAGAGGAAATTGCTGAGGCCTTGACAGAAATCTTTGGATCCTCGCTGTCTTCAGGGGATGTCCCGGAGGACTGGAGAATAGCCAATGTTGTTCCTCTGTTTAAGAAGGGTGGCAGGGATAATCCCGGGAACTACAGGCCGGTGAGCCTTACTTCAGTGGTAGGGAAATTACTGGAGAGAATTCTTCGAGACAGGATCTACTCCCATTTGGAAGCAAATGGACGTATTAGTGAGAGGCAGCACGGTTTTGTGAAGGGGAGGTCGTGTCTCACTAACTTGATAGAGTTTTTCGAGGAGGTCACTAAGATGATTGATGCAGGTAGGGCAGTAGATGTTGTCTATATGGACTTCAGTAAGGCCTTTGACAAGGTCCCTCATGGTAGACTAGTACAAAAGGTGAAGTCACACGGGATCAGGGGTGAACTGGCAAGGTGGATACAGAACTGGCTAGGCCATAGAAGGCAGAGGGTAGCAATGGAGGGATGCTTTTCTAATTGGAGGGCTGTGACCAGTGGTGTTCCACAGGGATCAGTGCTGGGACCTTTGCTCTTTGTAGTATATATAAATGATTTGGAGGAAAATGTAACTGGTCTGATTAGTAAGTTTGCAGACGACACAAAGGTTGGTGGAATTGCGGATAGCGATGAGGACTGTCTGAGGATACAGCAGGATTTAGATTGTCTGGAGACTTGGGCGGAGAGATGGCAGATGGAGTTTAACCTGGACAAATGTGAGGTAATGCATTTTGGAAGGGCTAATGCAGGTAGGGAATATACAGTGAATGGTAGAACCCTCAAGAGTATTGAAAGTCAAAGAGATCTAGGAGTACAGGTCCACAGATCACTGAAAGGGGCTACACAGGTGGAGAAGGTAGTCAAGAAGGCATACGGCATGCTTGCCTTCATTGGCCGGGGCATTGAGTATAAGAATTGGCAAGTCATGTTGCAGCTGTATAGAACCTTAGTTAGGCCACACTTGGAGTATAGTGTTCAATTCTGGTCGCCACACTACCAGAAGGATGTGGAGGCTTTAGAGAGGGTGCAGAAGAGATTTACCAGAATGTTGCCTGGTATGGAGGGCATAAGCTATGAGGAGCGATTGAATAAACTCGGTTTGTTCTCACTGGAACGAAGGAGGTTGAGGGGCGACCTGATAGAGGTATACAAAATTATGAGGGGCATAGACAGAGTGGATAGTCAGAGGCTTTTCCCCAGGGTAGAGGGGTCAATTACTAGGGGGCATAGGTTTAAGGTGAGAGGGGCAAGGTTTAGAGTAGATGTACGAGGCAAGTTTTTTACGCAGAGGGTAGTGGGTGCCTGGAACTCACTACCGGAGGAGGTAGTGGAGGCAGGGACGATAGGGACATTTAAGGGGCATCTTGACAAATATATGAATAGGATGGGAATAGAAGGATACGGACCCAGGAAGTGTAGAAGATTGTAGTTTAGTCGGGCAGTATGGTCGGCACGGGCTTGGAGGGCCGAAGGGCCTGTTCCTGTGCTGTACATTTCTTTGTTCTTTGTTCTTTGTTTGAGTGGGTTAGCGATGTCCCATTCGGAGAGTGGGTTAGCGATGTCACAGTCGGAGAGTGGGTTAGCGATGTCGCAGTCGGAGAGTGGGTTAACGGCATCACAGTCGGAGAGTGGGTTAACGATGGCACAGTCGGAGAGTGGGTTAGCGATGTCCCATTCGGAGAGTGGGTTAGCGATGTCCCATTCGGAGAGTGGGTTAGCGATGTCCCAGTCGGAGAGTGGGTTAACGATGGCACAGTCGGAGAGTGGGTTAACGATGTCACAGTCGGAGAGTAGGTTAACGGTGTCCCAGCCGGGGAGTAGTTTCGCGATGTCACAGTCGGAGAGTGGGTTAACGGCATCACAGTCGGGCTATGGCTTCGCGACGTTAAAGTAGAAGTGCTGACTGTGAAAAACTGAGCAAATTCTGATGGTGAATTGAGCTGTGATTGCGTTGTGTGGTTAGAAAATTTTTGAAGAGAAATCGCGAGCAGATGATTGTGTGTGAAGAGGGAAGCAAAGTTTTATAAATAGGAGCTAGTTCGCACTGGCCTCCCGTCTGGGAAGTTTTATGTCTGATCTAATTTATTTTCAGTTCCCTACATTCATTTTGCTATAAGCAGCTACTTGTATATATACAGAATCTGGAACAAAATAATATGTCCCAAGACATTTGGCGCCTAATGAAACAATACTCGACTGAGTCACATTGGAGATGTGAGGAAACATGACCTGCCACAGTGGATGGGTTCAGGGATTATTATAACGGAAGTTAGGAGACGGATCAAGAGAGAGGCAGAGAGAGGTCAGGCAGGGGAGATGGTGGAGGATACTGGAGCTTGGGGCACAAGCATCTGGGTTACATGGTTACCGATAGTTATGTAACTGCTTTTGGAGTTGCTCGGGAGGCGACCATTAGAGGGGTTATTTTTTTTCATTCAAGGGATATAGGTGTTGCTGGCTGGGCCAGCATTTATTACCCATCCCTAATTACCCTTCAAAAGGTGGTGGTGAGTTGCCTTCTTGAACCGCTGTAGCCCTTGAGCTGTAGATACACCCACTGTGCTGTTAGGGAGGAAGTTCCGACTTCCGGGTGCAGCTATGCAGAGCTAGGTCGCATATTCGGCAGCTCCCGCTTGGAACGGACTTTTGGGCTCTTTCCAGGGCCCCCACGACATTTGTTTGACATTTCCCGGTGTGGGAAGAAGGCTGCAGCATTCCCCCGACAGTGTCCCCCAGGAGTGTTGTGTCTTTTGGCTGCCAGACCCGGCAGAAACAGTGAAAGATTTGGCTTGAGCTGCAGCAGTAGACGAGGGCCTCTTCCAGCATGCAGGCGGGGGAAGGGCAAGCTTAAAGCTGCAATCTGGCTTGACTCTATCAAAGGTGAATTCTAGCAGCAGAGGGAACAACTGTGAAAAGATCTACCAAGGCCATTGAAGAAGCAGGGACGAGGCTTCCGGTGGCGGCCATGGAGGAGTAGGTCGCGCATTCGGCAGCTCCCGCCTGGAACCGACTCTCAGACCTTTTTCAGGAGTTTCCATAGACTTTTTGGGGCAGACTGGTGAAGCAAACATTGCCAACTTCTATGAAACGGACCAGAAGTGTAACGTCCAAAGGAGCGGCACTGGAGCAACGGGAGATGCGAGGGGAAGAAAACAAAATGGCGGCAGCCAGGGACAAAGGGGAGCTGCAGGAGTTCATCAAGCGCTGCTTCGAGGAGCAGCGCGAGGAGATGCGCAAAGAGATGTTGGCGCCTATGCTTTCGGCAATTGAAGGACTCGGGATCACCCAGAAGGCCCACGAAGCTAAGATCCAGGAGGTACAGAAAAGAGTCAGTCAGAACGAGGACGAGCTCGTGGGCCTGGCGGTGAGAGTGGAGCAGAACGAGGCGCTACACAGGAGGTGGGCGGGAAGACTCGAAGACCTGGAGAACAGGTCGAGGAGAAAGAATCTGCGAATCCTGGGTCTCCCTGAGGGAGTGGAGGGGGCTGATGCCGGGGCATACGCGAGCACGATGCTCAAGGCGATGATGGGCACGAAGGCCCCTTCGAGGCCGCTGGAGTTGGACAGGGCACATCGGGTGCTGGCGAAGAAGCCCCAGGCAAATGAGCCGCCAAGGGCGATGGTGGTGAGGTTCCACCGGTTCACGGACAGAGAGTGGGTCCTGAGATGAGCCAAGAAGGAGCGGAGCAGTAAGTGGGACAATGCAGCGATCTGAATATACCCGGACTGGAGCACGGAGGTTGCAAAGCGGAGGGCGGGTTTCAACCGGGCCAAAGCGGCGTTGTACCGGAAAGAAGTGAAATTCGGAATGCTGCAGCCAGCGCGACTGTGGGTCACATACAAGGGCCAACACTATTACTTCGAAACGCCTGAACAGGCGTGGACCTTTGTACAAGCCGAAACGTTGGACTCTAACTGAGGGTTTGTGAGGGTGGGGGGGATGTTTTGGGGTTTGATGTGTGATGGTTGTTGTATATAGGGGGCCAATCACGCACAGGAAACGTTACATGGGCTGGGGGAGAGAGACAAGGCAGCGACAGGAGCTGCGCCAGAGGGGCCGGAGCGGGCTTTGGAAAGCACGGGGTTTTTTCCCGCGCACGGGAAGAAAGGCGGGAAGGGGAACGAAGGAATGCATATGGATTGGGAGACTCCCACGCGGGGAGGTCAATGGGACGGCGGGGGAAGCCGGGGTCAGCAGGCGTCAGCTGACTTACGGGAGTGACATGGGAGGAGCAAAAAAGCTAGACAGAGGTCTAGCAGGGGGGAGGGGAGGGGGGGAAGGGGGGGAAAAAGGGTTGCTGCTGCACTGGCCGAAAGGGAATGGGACACAGAAGAGGTGGTCGGGACGGGGATCCCCCCTCTGTGGGCTGGAGGGTGAGGGAGGCGTGGACACGGGACTGGCCCAGAAAAGGAGATGGCTAGTCGGCGGGGCATGGAGGGGGTGAGAGCCCCTCCAATCCGGCTGATAACGTGGAATGTGAGGGGCCTGAATGGGCCGGTGAAGAGGGCTCGAGTGTTCGCGCACTTAAAGGGACTGGAGGCGGACGTGGCCATGCTCCAAGAGACACACCTGAAGGTGGCGGACCAGGTCAGGTTAAGAAAGAGATGGGTAGGACAGGTATTCCACTCGGGACTGGACGCGAAGAATAGAGGGGTGGCAATATTGGTGGGAAAGCGGGTATCATTTGAGGCCAAGACTAGTGTAGCGGACAATGGAGGGCGATATGTAATGGTGAGCGGTAGGCTGCAAGGGACGTGGGTGGTGTTGGTAAATGTATACGCCCCGAACTGGGATGATGCAGGATTCATGAAGCGCATGTTGGAGCGCATCCCGTACCTGGAGATAGGAGGCCTGATAATGGGAGGGGACTTCAATACAGTGTTGGATCCAGCACTAGACCGCTCCAAATCAAGGACTGGAAAGGGGCCAGCGGCGGCCAAGGTACTTAGGGGGTTTATGGATCAGATGGGGGGAGTGGACCCATGGCGGTTTGCAAGGCCGCAGGCCAGGGAATTTTCTTTCTTCTCCCATGTACACAAAGCCTACTCCCGGATAGATTTCTTTGTTCTGGGCAGGGCGCTCATCCCGAGGGTGGAGGGGATGGAGTATTCGGCTATAGCCGTTTCGGACCATGCCCCGCACTGGGTGGAACTGGAGCTGGGAGAGGAGAGAGACCAACGCCCGTTGTGGCGGCTGGATGTGGGACTGCTGGCGGACGAGGTGGTGTGTGGGAAGGTGAGGGGGTGTATCGAAAGGTACTTGGAGGCCAACGACAACGGGGAGGTGCGGGTGGGGGTGGTATGGGAGGCGTTGAAGGCGGTGATCAGGGGAGAGCTAATTTCCATTAGGGCTCATAGGGAGAGGACAGAGGGTATGGAAAGAGAGAGGTTAGTGGGGGAGATTTTGAGAGTGGACAGGAGATACGCAGAGGCCCCGGAGGAAAGATTACTTGGGGAAAGACGACGGCTCCAGACGGAGTTTGACCTGTTGACCACAGGGAAGGCGGAGGCACAGTGGAGGAAAGCGCAGGGGGCGACCTACGAGTATGGGGAAAAGGCTAGTCGGATGCTGGCACACCAGCTCCGTAAGAGGATGGCAGCGAGGGAAATAGGGGGAGTCAAAGATGGAAGGGGAGCCACGGTTCGAAGTGCAACGAAAATAAACGAGGTATTCAAGGTCTTTTATGAAGAGCTGTACAGATCTCAGCCCCCAGCGGGGGAAGAGGGGATGAGACGATTCCTAGATCAGCTGAGATTCCCAAGGGTGGAGGAGCAAGAGGTGGCTGGTTTGGGGGCACCAATTGGGTTGGAGGAGCTGAGCAAGGGTTTGGGGAGCATGCAGGCGGGGAAGGCCCCGGGACCGGACGGATTCCCGGTGGAGTTCTACAGGAAGTACGCAGACCTGTTGGCCCCGCTACTGGTGAGGACCTTTAATGAGGCAAGAGAGGAGGGGACCCTGCCCCCGACAATGTTGGCAGCGACAATTTCTTTGATCCTAAAGCGGGACAAGGACCCACTGCAATGTGGATCGTACAGGCCGATCTCGCTCCTCAATGTGGATGCAAAGTTGCTGGCAAACGTGCTGGCCACGAGGATCGAGGACTGTGTCCCGGGGGTAATCCATGAGGACCAGACGGGATTTGTAAAGGGCAGGCAACTAAACACCAATGTGCGGCGGCTCTTAAACGTGATAATGATGCCATCGGAGGAGGGAGAGGCGGAGATAGTGGCAGCTATGGACGCGGAAAAAGCCTTTGACCGAGTAGAGTGGGAGTACCTCTGGGCGGTATTGCGCAGGTTTGGGTTCGGGGGAGGGTTTATCAATTGGGTTAAGCTCCTTTACAGAGCCCCGATGGCGAGTGTAGTGACGAACCGGCGGAGGTCGGAGTACTTTTGGCTGTACCGAGGGACGAGGCAGGGGTGCCCCCTGTCCCCCCTGTTGTTCGCATTGGCGATCGAACCATTGGCCATGTCATTGAGGGAGTCTAATAAATGGAGGGGGGTGGTCCGAGGGGGAGAAGAGCATCGGGTGTCGCTATATGCGGATAACCTGTTGCTGTACGTGGCGGATCCAATGGAGGGGATGGTGGAGGTCATGCAGACTCTAAGGGAGTTTGGGGAGTTTTCGGGCTATAAGCTCAATGTAGGGAAGAGTGAGCTCTTTGTATTACAGGCGGGGGACCAAGAAAGAGGGATAGGGGACCTACCGCTGAGGAGGGCGGAGGGGAGCTTTCGGTATCTGGGGATCCAGATAGCCAGGAGTTGGGGGACCCTACATAAACTGAATCTGACGAGGTTGGTGGAGCAAATGGAGGAGGATTTCAAAAGATGGGACATGTTACCGCTCTCGCTGGCGGGTAGAGTGCAGTCGGTCAAAATGGTGGTCCTTCCGAGGTTTCCGTTTGTGTTTCAGTGCCTTCCCATCGTGATCACTAAGGTCTTTTTTAAGAGAGTAGGCAGGAGTATTCTGGGGTTTGTGTGGGTGAATAAGACCCCGAGAGTAAGGAGAGGGTTCCTGGAACGCAGTAGGGACCGAGGAGGGTTGGCGCTGCCAAACCTGGGGAGCTACTACTGGGCAGCAAATGTGGCGATGATCCGCAAGTGGGTTATGGAGGGAGAGGGGGCGGCGTGGAAGAGGATGGAGATGGCGTCCTGTAAAGGAACGAGCCTGGGGGCGTTGGTGATGGCACCGCTGCCGCTCTCGCTGACAAGGTATACCACGAGCCCGGTGGTGGCGGCAACGCTAAGGATCTGGGGCCAGTGGGGACGGCACCGGGGTGCAATGGGAGCATCGGTGTGGTCCCCGATCAGGGGTAACCACCGGTTTGTCCCGGGGAAGATGGACGGGGGGTTCCAGAGCTGGCATCGGGCGGGGATTGGAAGAATGGGGGACCTGTTCATCGACGGGACGTTTGCGAGCCTAGGGGCACTGGAAGAGAAGTTCGAGTTACCCCCGGGAAATGCCTTTAGATATATGCAGGTGAGGGCTTTTGTGAGGCGACAGGTGAGGGAATTCCCGTTGCTCCCGGCACAAGAAGTTCAAGATAGGGTGATCTCGGGTGTATGGGTCAGGGAGGGCAAGGTGTCGGAAATACACCAGGAATTGAAAGAAGAGGGGGAAGCGCTGGTAGAAGAGTTGAAGGGTAAATGAGAGGAGGAGCTGGGGGAGGAGATTGAGGAAGGTCTGTGGGCTGATGCCCTAGGTAGGGTTAATTCCTCCTCCTCGTGTGCCAGGCTCAGCCTGATACAATTTAAGGTGGTCCACAGAGTGCACTTGACGGGGGCGAGGTTGAGTAGGTTCTTTGGGGTGGAGGACAGATGTGGAAGGTGCTCAGGGAGCCCGGCGAACCATGCCCATATGTTTTGGTCATGCCCGGCACTTAAGGGGTTCTGGAGAGGACTGGCGGGAGCAATATCTCAGGTGGTGAAAGTCCAGGTCAAGCCAAGCTGGGGGCTAGCAATATTTGGAGTAGTGGACGAACCGGGAATGCAGGAGGCGAAAGAGGCCGGCATTCTGGCCTTTGCGTCCCTAGTAGCCCGGCGAAGGATCTTGCTAATGTGGAAGGAGGCGAAGCCTCCCAGCCTGGAGGCCTGGATAAATGATATGGCTGGGTTCATAAAGTTGGAGAGGATTAAGTTTGCCTTGAGAGGGTCTGCGCAGGGGTTCTACAGGCGGTGGCAACCGTTCCTAGACTATCTCGCGGAGCGTTAGAGGAAGGTCGGTCAGCAGCAGCAGCAACCTTGGGGGGGTGCGGGTGGAGGAGATGTCCTGGGAGGGGGGGAGGGGATGGGAAAGGGGGGACTGCCTGGGAGGTTAGATGAGCAAGAGATATCATGAAGGGTTGGGGAAACTGGCACGTACGGGTGAGGGCCAGTGTACAAAGCTGTGTAAATATATCATTTTGCCATGTATATATCTTGCTCTGCGCAATTTCTCGGGTTTTTTTTGTTACGAGGGGGGGGGTTATTGTTTGTAAGGGAGAAAAATTGTGTGAAAAAACTTTAATAAATATATTTTTTTTAAAAGGGAGGGAGTTCCAGGATGTTGCCCCAGGAGTTGGGACATCTTGTTGAAGTTGTACAAGACATTAGTGTGGTAAACCCCTGTTGCACCTGTATTAGGTGATGTACGGTAGGACCTGTACTACAGGTACGACGGTAGTCCCTGCCTGCTGGCTCCGCCCAGTAGGCGGAGTATAGATATGCCTGTCCTCCATTCAGCAGCCATTTCACCAGCTGCTGTGGGAGGCCACACATCTTAGAGCAATAAAGCCTCAGTTGTATCCAACTCTCGTCTTTGTGCAATTGATCGTGCATCAATTTATTGCTCCAAGATTTTCTAAAAGATGGACCTCCGTATCAAGCCGGATCGCCTGCAGCTGGATCCGCAATCAAGCGACGCCAAAAAGGACTTTAATCACTGGCTAGCTTGTTTCGAGGCCGACATCAACTCAGCGACCACCCCTGTTCCGGAGGCTCAGAAGATACAGATCCTGTACTCAAGGTTGAGCTCCAACGTGTTTCCGCTGATCCAGGACGCCCCGAACTACGCCGACGCCATGGCGCTACTCAAAGAAAACTACGCACATAAAACGAACACGCTCTTCGCCAGGCACGTACTCGCCACTCGCTCTCAACTCCCTGGTGAGTCCATCGAAGACTTCTGCCGGGCCCTAATCCCACTCGTCCGGGACTGTGACTGTCAGGCCGTTACGCCCACCGAACATTCCAACCTTCTTATGTGGGACACGTTCGTAACGGGGATTGGGTCGGACCACATACGCCAAAGATTGTCAGAAGGGGCCACGCTCGACCTAGCTGAAACAAAGAAGCTAGAGCTCAGCCGCGCGGCCCACCCCTCCTACCCCTCGTGGATCCCACAGAGGGCCGCCCCAGCGGGCGGCCTTACCCAGTCAGTACGCCTGCGCCACACGCCAGCCCGCGCACCCCGGGGGTCCCCGATGTTACTTCTGCGGCCAGCAGAAGCACCCTCACCAAGGCTGCCTGGCCCACGCTGCCTTTTGCAAGGCCTGCGGCAAAAAGGGGCACTCTGCCGCGGCGTGCCAGGCCCGCGCAGTCGCCGCTATCGCCCCCACCCCCCTAGCCTACACACAATGGGCGCCGCCATCTTCATCTCCCCAGATCACGCGCGGCCAGTGGGCGCCGCCATCTTCACCTCCCGGGGCCACACGCGGCCAGTGGGCGCCGCCAGATTCTCCCCCTCAGTCCACGTGCGGCCCATGGCCGCCGCCATTTTGTTCCCCGCAGGATCTTCAGGCGCCGCCATCTTGTCTCCCCCACGGGACATGGACACCGACAGCATCCCAGGACCTGGGCCCCCCGGGCTCCCCATCATCCGACGTCAGCGACGACCGACCACGACTCGCCTCAGTGACGATCGACCAGTCTCGTCCGCACAATCTGGCCACCGCATCGACCAGTGTGAACATCAACGGCCACGTGACCTCTTGCCTGCTGGACTCCGGGAGCACCGATAGCTTCATACACCCGGATAGGGTAAGGCGCTGCTCCCTCGCGGTACACCCCGCCAACCAAAGAATTTCCCTAGCCTCCGGATCACATTCCGTCGCGATCCGGGGGTTTCATAGAATTATCATAGAATTTACAGTGCAGAAGGAGGCCGTTCGGCCCATCGAGTCTGCACCGGCTCTTGGAAAGAGCACCCTACCCAAGGTCCACACCTCCACCCTATCCCCATAACCCAGTAACCCCACCCTACACTAAGGGCAATTTTGGACACTATGGGCAATTTATCATGGCCAATCCACCTAACCCGCACATCTTTGGACTGTGGGAGGAAACCGGAGGACCCGGAGGAAACCCACGCACACACGGGGAGGAGGTGCAGACTCCGCACGGACAGTGACCCAAGCCGGAATTGAACCTGGGACCCTGGAGCTGTGAAGCATTTGTGCTATCCACAATGCTACCGTGCTGCCCTTTCTACGTGGTCATACTCATGGTCCAGAATTCAGTGGCTTAGAATTCAGTGGCTTCCGCCTCTACATCCTCCCTAACCTCTGCGCTGCCCTACTACTTGGCCTGGACTTCCAGTGTAACCTCCAGAGCCTAACCCTCAAATTCGGCGGGCCCCTACCACCCCTCACTGTGTGCGGCCTCGCAACCCTGAAGGTCGATCCGCCTTCCCTCTTCGCCAATCTAACCCCAGATTGCAAACCCGTCGCCACCAGGAGCAGACGGTACAGCACCCAGGACAAGACCTTCATCAGGTCCGATGTCCAGCGGCTGCTTCGGGAGGGCATTATCGAGGCCAGCAACAGCCCCTGGAGAGCCCAGGTGGTAGTCGTTAAAACTGGGGAGAAACACAGAATGGTCGTGGACTACAGCCAGACCATCAATCGGTACACGCAGCTCGACGCGTACCCCCTCCCACGCATATCTGATATGGTCAATCAGATTGCGCAGTACCGGGTCTTCTCAATGGGAGACCTCAAATCCGCCTACCACCAGCTCCCCATTCATAAATCGGACCGTCCATACACTGCCTTCGCGGCGGACGGTCGTCCCAATCACTTCCTCAGGGTTCCCTTCGGCGTCACTAACGGGGTCTCGGTCTTCCAAAGGGTGATGGACCGAATGGTCGACCGGTACGGTTTGCGGGCCACCTTCCCATACCTAGACAACATCACCATCTGCAGCCATGACCAGCAGGACCACGATGCCAACCTTGCCAAATTTCTCCACACCGCCACTCTCCTCAACCTCACCTACAACGAGGAGAAGTGCGTGTTCAGCACGACCCGCTTAGCCATACTCGGCTATGTGATCCAGAACAGAGTTCTGGGGCCCAATCCCGACCGCATGCGCCCCCTCATGGAGCTTTCCCTCCCCCACTGTCCCAAGGCCCTCAAACACTGCCTGGGGTTCTCTTCATACTACACCCAGTGGCTCCCAAACTATGTGGACAAGGCCCGCCCACTCATACAGTCCACCCATTTTCAACTGACGGCCGAGGCTCAACAGGCCTTCGCCCGTATCAGAGCCGATATCGCCAAGGCCGGGATGCACGCAGCAGACGAAACACTTCCATTCCAAGTAGAGAGCGACGCATCGGACGTCGCCCTTGCCACCACCCTCAACCAGGCAGGCAGGCCCGTGGCATTCTTTTCCTGCACCCTTCATGCCTCAGAAATCCGGCACTCATCCGTCGAAAAAGAGGCCCAAGCTATCGTTGAAGCTGTGCGGCATTGGAGGCATTACCTGGCCAGCAGGTGATTCACTCTCCTCACTGACCAACGGTCGGTAGCCTTCATGTTCAACAACACACAGCGGGACAAGATCAAAAACGATAAAATCTTGCGGTGGAGGATCGAGCTCTCCACCTATAATTACGAGATTCAGTATCGCCCCGGCAAGCTCAATGAGCCCCCAGACGCCCTATCCCGAGGTACATGTGTCAGTGCACAGGTAGACCGACTCCGGACCCTGCACGACAGCCTTTGTCACCCGGGAATCACACGGTTGTACCATTTTATAAAGGCCCTCAACCTGCCCTACTCCATCGAGAAAGTACGGACAATCACCAGGGACTGCCAGGTCTGTGCGGCGTGCAAACCTCACTCCTACCGGTCGGACCGTGCGCGCCTGGTGGAGGCCTCCCGCCCCTTTCAACGCCTCAGCGTGGATTTCAAAGGGTCCCTCCCCTCCACCGACCGAAACACGTATATTCTCAGTGTGGTCGATGAGTATTCCAGATTCCCCTTCGCCATCCCCTGCCTCGACATGACCGTAGCCACCATCATAAAAGCCCTTAATTCTATCTTCGCTCTGATCGGTTTCCTTGCTTTTATCCACAGTGACAGGGATCCTCGGGCGTCATTCTCCGACCCCCCGCCGGGTCGGAGAATGGCCGTTGGCCGCCGTGAATCCCGCCCCCGCCCCCGCCGAAGTCTCCGAAGGGAGAAAAGTCGGCGGGGCGTTAATGGCGCCGCTGCCGCGGAGAATGTCACGGGTCTGCGCAAGGCAGCCGATTTTCGGCCTGCCGATATTCTCCCTTCCGGATGGGCCGAAGTCCCGTCGACGTGATGACCGTTCGCGTCGACGTGAATCAAACCTCCTTTTCATCGGCGTGACCCGGTGCTCCAGGCTCACGCCGACCAGCGAGGAGGTGAGTGACGGCCTGGGGGGTTGGCTCTGGGCAGGAAATGGCGTGGCCGCAGACTGATTGCCTGAGGAGAGGTGTGTCTCGGCTTGTGTGTGTGTGCGGCGGGGGGGGGTGGGGGGGGTGGTTAGAGTAGGCTGGGCTCCGGGGGAGTGCCGGGAGGGGGTCCGTGCCGGGGTGGAGGTTGGGGGTTGTGGAGGGGGTCCGTGCCGGGGTGGAGGTTGGGGGGGGGGTCCGTGCTGGGGTGGAGGTTGGGGGTTGGGGAGGGGGTCCGTGCCGGGGTGGAGGTTGGGGAGGGGGTCCGTGCCGGGGTGGAGGTTGGGGAGGGGGTCCGTGCCGGGGTGGAGGTTGGGGAGGGGGTCCGTGCCGGGGTGGAGGTTGGGGGTTGTGGAGGGGGTCCGTGCCGGGGTGGAGGTTGGGGGGGGGTCCGTGCTGGGGTGGAGGTTGGGGGTTGGGGAGGGGGTCCGTGCCGGGGTGGAGGTTGGGGGGGGGTCCGTGATGGGGTGGAGGTTGGGGGGGGGTCCGTGCCGGGGTGGAGGTTGGGGGTTGGGGAGGGGGTCCGTGCCGGGGTGGAGGTTGGGGGGGGTCCGTGCTGGGGTGGAGGTTGTGGAGGGGGTCCGTGTCGGGGTGGAGGTTGGGGGGGGGTCCGTGCTGGGGTGGAGGTTGGGGGGGGGTCCGTGCCGGGGTGGAGGTTGGGGGTTGGGGAGGGGGTCCGTGCCGGGGTGGAGGTTGGGGGTTGGGGAGGGGGTCCGTGCCGGGGTGGAGGTTGGGGGTTGGGGAGGGGGTCCGTGCCGGGGTGGAGGTTGGGGGGGGGTCCGTGCTGGGGTGGAGGTTGGGGGGGGGGGGGGGTCCATGCCGGGGTGGGTGATGGGAGGGCAAATGAGTTGGTCCACCTGGCCAGGTGCCAGCCTCCAACAGTTGGACCCATGCGGTCCATGCCACCTGGCTGGGGGGAGGAGGGGATATGGGCAATGATGACATGTCGTCGTTCCCCTCCCCCCCACCAGGCCGTCATGTTTTCAGACCATCCAGAGATGTTGGCCGCCGTGCTGGCAGCCGCTCATGTCTATGTTGCCCTGGATGAGGAGGAGGAGGAGGAGGAGGAGGAGGAGGAGCGTGCCAGAGAGGCGGCGCAGGCTGCCGCAGAGGGGCAGGCGGCAGCCGCCCAGGCTGGAGGGACACCTGACCGACAGCACGAGGAGGGGGAGGAGGACGTCGCGGCCCCACGGCAACGGAGGCACCCGAGGGCGCCCCGTGTGTACCGGCCCCGGCAGTCATACCAGGACCTCACGGACCGGGAATGCAGGAGGAGACTCCGGATGAGCCGGGAAACCGTGGCACACATCTGCCACCTGCTGGCACACCTGTCACCGCGTGGCACTGGCGGGGGACACCCTCTCCCCGTGTCCGTCAAGGTTACGGTGGCCCTGAACTTTTATGCAACGGGGTCATTCCAGGCACCGAGTGGGGACCTGTCCGGCATATCGCAGACATCGGTGCATCGGTGCATCCGGGCAGTGACAGATGCCCTTTAAGCCATGGCGCACCGCTACATCCGCTTCCCTGTGGACCGGGCCAGCCAAGATGCCCGGGCCGTGGGCTTCTCTGCCGTTGCCGGGTTCCCCATGGTCCAGGGCGCGATCGATGGGATGCACGTCGCCGTGCGGCCACCTGCAGATAACAGGGCCGTGTTCACTAATAGGAAGGGGACCTATTCGATGAACGTACAGGTGGTCTGCGACCACCGCATGATGATCCTGCACGTCTGCGCCCGTCACCCAGGCAGTGTACACGACTCATTCGTGTTGTCGCGGTCATCCATCCCCGGCATGTACGAGGGACGCCATCCCCGGCTGAGGGGCTGGTTGCTGGGCGACAGGGGCTACCCATTGCGATCGTGGCTGATGACGCCTATACGGAGGCCACGCAATGAGGCGGAGAACCGCTACAATGATGCCCATGTAGCGACAAGGGGAGTGATCGAGAGGTGCTTTGGCGTGCTGAAGATGCGTTTCAGGTGCCTGGACCTCTCTGGGGGCGCCCTCCAGTATCGGTCAGATAGGGTCGGCCGCATCATTGTGGTGTGCTGCGTCCTGCACAACATAGCCCAGCAGAGGGGCGATGTGCCGCAGGCAGAGGAGGGCGGAGTGGAGGAGCAGCAGGAAGAGGCCCAGTCCTCCCCAGATGAGTGGGATGGGGGCAATGGTCAGGGCAGACGGGGTAGACACAGACGGGTAGCTGTCCACCGTTACCGGCTGGCCCAGCGGGCACGGGACAGACTGATAGACGCCCGCTTCACTGACTAGATGGGCGTGGGAATCGGGTAGTATGGCCACAGACCGCACACCATGACAACAGCCGACCACCCACACCCCCCACCCATCCACCCACCCAGCACCCTCACCCCCCTCCCCAACCCCACACACCCCACCCGCATGCACACCACACCCCCACTCCCAATTGCCGATCCACCGGCGGCACAACGGGCCGGGCTCACCCAGTTGCGGGTGGACGCGTGTCTATCGCAGGCCATGGAGAATGGTGACAACCCGCCTCCGATGAGCTCCTGGCTCTACATCGTTGGACTATGTCTGACCCATGGCCACAGTACCACCATCCACCCGGACCATCCCTGCATGCGGCTGTGACACTGCAGCGCACGGTCCCGTCCTCTGCCCGGGGGATGTTGATGGCGGCCCAGGGGGAAGGGGGCAGACTCACCTGGGGCTGAGGTAAGACCACCCCTCACACACACACTTGCGCTCAACGTACATGACACCCCCGCACACTTTGGACAGAGCACAAAGGCAGCTTCGGTAGGTGTAACATTGACTTTAATAACCAAAGGAGTTCATGCACGTGCCCTAGCGCCTAAAACTCATCTGTGCCCTGCACCCGTGCCAACTTACTCAGTGTCTAATTGTTTGGCCTTACGGGCCCTTTGACTACGTCTACGTGGTTCCCCAGACGGTACAGCAGAACTGGAGGTGGACTCCTGTGATTCCTGCCCTCTGACACTGGATCCCTTTGGCGGCCGTTTCCTGGGGCGTCCTGGCCTAGATGGGCCAGGCTGCGGCCCGGGCGACTGGGATGGCGAGCTGCCAGCCTGTCCTGCCCGTTGCCCACCCGATGCACCTGGGACGGAAGGGGGGGAGTCCGAGGTGTCGCGGTGTACCGGGACCTCCCCTACAGAGGGAGCCGGGACGGACCACACCACCCCCTCCTCCCTCGGGGTGCCCGATGGCCCCCAGGCCTCTACATGGGTGGGGGATGCGAACGGACTGGCCATCCGACGCGCCCCCGACATCTGGCGCTGCCAGTCCTGGAGGCCCGTGCTGGTATCGACAGGGGTCTGCAGGTTTGCAGCCATGGAGCCCAGGGGGTTGTCGAACCCTGTCTGCGACAGTGCGACGCCAGCTCGCACATGGCCACTGGCGCCGATGCCCTCAGCGATGGCCTGCTGAGACTGGGCCATGGCCTGCAGAGACTGGGCCATGGCCTGCAGAGACTGGGCTATGGCCTGCTGAGACTGGGCCATGGCCTGCTGAGACTGGGCTATGGCGTTGAGCGCCTCTGCCATCTGGCGCTGGCACTGGCTCATGGCCTCCTGTGAGAGGGCAGCCATTTCCTGGGCCACAGACGCCGCCTGCACGGAAGGCCCCAGGCCTCGCAAACCGTTCCCCATGTCTGACACCGTCGCACCCATTGCCTCCACCGCGGACACCACCCGTGCGGTGTCAGCCTGGGTGGCACGCATGACCGGGACCACTCCCAGCTCCTGGACGCGGGTGGACTCCTCCACCTGCGACCGCAGCCGCCGCAAGCCACCCGTCACCCTATTCGCTCGTCTCCGTGTCGGTGGTTGCATCGGATCTATGTGTGGGTGTGGTAACTGCAGGAACCCGGGATCCATCTGGGCGGCAGGTGTTCGCTTGGCCTGGGCTGCCCTCCGACCGCCCGGTCCCTCTGCTGCTCCTACCTCCACCTGCTGTACCGGGACGGCTGTGTTGTGCGCACCAGTGAGTGTACCAGACGCCTCATCACTAAAGTGCCCAACCGTGGTGAGTGTTTCTGCGATGGTGGAGGGTGTTGGTGACAGCAGTGGCGTTGTGTCGTGCTCTTCGTCCCACTCTGAGTCCATGGCACTTTGGGGTGGGGGTTCGTCTCCACCCATCCACTCTGAGTCACTGTCCGGTATTTCGTCTTCCCGGGTAGGGGTGTCCTGGGTAGTGCTGTCCCGGGTAGTGCTGTCCCGGGTAGTGCTGTCCCGGGTAGTGCTGTCCCGGGTAGTGGTGTCCCGGGTAGGGGTGTCCTGGGTAGTGGTGTCCCGGGTAGGGGTGTCCTGGATAGTGGTGTCCTGGGTAGTGGTGTCCTGGCTCGGATGTGACGGGGGCCTGTGGCTGCCCCCCTCATCGCTGGGTGGTCGCTCCCGCACGTGACGGGGGTGTCGTCTCCCTGTTGCTCCAGGTCTCTCCGTCTCCCGTGGTCTCCGAGGGGCATCCTGCGGGCGGTCTGCATCTGCGGGGATGGGTGCCTGGACGTTTGGTCCTGCGATACACAATGAAGCATGCATGGTTAGACATCAGGCAGTGATCAGGTGATACGGGAGAGGGGGATATAGGGGAGGGGGGATATGGGGACGGGCTGTTGGTGGCTCACTTGCTCGTGGGGCCCCGACCTCTGCATCAGCAACCTCCCGGTCCTCAGGTCCGCCAGCCAGTTCCAGGGCCCTTTCCTCGTGTACGGTCAGTGGCCTCTCATCAGCGGGCCCTCCTCCAGTCCTCACATGCTCCCTATTGTTGTGTGCGCGCTTCTCCTGGGGGGGGTGGTGGTGGCAGGGGTAAAAGGCAACAGTGTTAGGCAGGTATATGAATGCACGCCATCGGTTGCGCGTGCATTGCAGAGGTTAAGGTTAGCGCTGGATTCACTTGGGGATATGGGGGATATGGGGGAGGGGGGGATATGGGGGAGGGGGGATATGGGGGATATGGGGGAGGGGGGATATGGGGAATATGGGGGAGGGGGGAATATGGGGGATATGGTGGAGGGGGGATATGGGGGATATGGGGGAGGGGGGATATGGGGGATATGGGGGAGGGGGGGATATGGGGGAGGGGGGATATGGGGATATGGGGGAGGGGGGATATGTGGGAGGGGGAATATGGGGGAGGGGGGATATGGGGGATATGGGGGAGGGGGGATATGGGGGAGGGGGGAATATGGGGGATATGGGGGAGGGGGGATATGGGGGATATGGGGGAGGGGGGATATGTGGGAGGGGGGATATGGGGGAGGGGGGGATATGGGGAATATGGGGGAGGGGGATATGGGGGATATGGGGGAGGGGGCATATGGGGGAGGGGGGAATATGGGGGATATGGGGGAGGGGGGATATGGGGGATATGGGGGAGGGGGGATATGTGGGAGGGGGGATATGGGGAGGGGGGATATGGGGAATATGGGGGAGGGGGGATATGGGGGAGGGGGAATATGGGGGATATGGGGGAGGGGGGATATGGGGGAGGGGGGATATGGGGGAGGGGGGAATATGGGGGATATGGGGGAGGGGGGATATGGGGAGGGGGGATATGGGGGATATGGGGGAGGGGGGATATGGGGGAGGGGGGATATGGGGGAGGGGGGATATGGGGGAGGGGGGATATGGGGGATATGGGGGAGGGGGGGATATGGGGGAGGGGGGATATGGGGGAGGGGGGGATATGGGGGAGGGGGGATATGGGGGCGGGGGGATATGGGGGATATGGGGGAGGGGGGATATGGGGGAGGGGGGGATATGGGGGAGGGGGGGATATGGGGGAGGGGGGGATTTGGGGGAGAGGGGATATGGGGGATATGGGGGACGCTCACCCTGCCTGCTCTGACAAGGCCGTTCACCTTCTTGTGGCACTGGGTGCCTGTCCGTGGTGTTAGGGCCACAGCGGTGACGGCCTCTGCCACCTCCCTCCACAGACGCCGGCTGTGGCGTGGGGCAACTCTGCGGCCGTGCCCGGGATACAGGGCGTCCCTCCTCTGCTCCACCGCGTCCAGGAGCGCCTCCACATCGCGCGACTCGAACCTCGGGGCTGAGCGGCGGCCGGCCATCCGGTCGGGTGTTGCGGTCGGCTGTTCCGGTCGGGTGGGGGGGAGCTGCGCGGCCTTATGAGCCGTCACGCCGTGCAGCGCGTATGACGCTGCACGGCGTGAACCACTGCGCAAGCGCGGATCCCGTTACGTCGCTGCTAGCCCATTTCGGGCCGCAGACTATCGGCCCATTTTTATGACGTGACGCAAGTGGGATTTGCGCCGTTTTTTGCGCCGATCGGCGGAGTTTCCGCCGATAACGGAGAATTTCGCCCCTCATTCATGAGCGATGAGCTGCGTCAGTTCCTGCTCAGCAGGGATATCGCCTCCAGCAGGATGACCAGCTACACCCCCCCGGGGAAACGGGCAGGTAGAGAGGGAGAATGGGATGGTATGGAGGGTCGTCCAACTGGCCCTACGATCCAGGAACCTCTCGCTGGCAGGAGGTCCTCTCTGATGCACTCCACTCCATTCGGTCACTGCTGTGCACAGCCACTAACAACACACCCCATGAATGTCTCTTTGCCTTCCCCAGGAAGTCTACACCCGGGGTGTCGCTCCCGACTTGGCTCGCAGCTCCAGGACCAGTCCTGCTCCGTAGGCACGTCCCCCTCCACAAGGCGGACCTGTTGGTGGAAAGGGTGCAATTGCTCCATGCCAACCCCCAGTATGCCTACGTGGCGTAGCCCGACGGCCGGCAAGATACTGTCTCCCTCGGGGACCTGGCACCAGCAGGTTCCACACACACACCTCTCCGGCCGGGCGCCACCCTCCCCCCCGGCGCTCCGAGCATTAACCCCGCCAGGACCATCCGTCCTTCCGCTGCCCACGCACTCACGGATGAAGAGGATTTCGGCACGCTCCCGGAGTCACCGAACATCAGGCCATCGCTGCCACCGCTACGTCGCTCCCAGCGGAACATCAAGGCACCAGACCGGTTAAATCTCTAACTGGCACCGGACTTCAAAAGACATTTTTTTTCTGATCAAATACTGTCAATATAAATTCATTGCTGTATATAGTTCTCCACCACCCCCGCCGGACTCAATTTTAACAGGGGGTGAATGTGGTAAACCACTGTTGCACCTGTATTCGGCGATGTAAGGTAGGACCTGTACTACAGGTTCGCCGGTAGTCCCTGCCTGCTGACTCCGCCCAGTAGGCGGAGTATAAATATGCCTGTCCTCCATTCAGCAGCCATTTCGCCAGCTGCTGTGGGAGGCCACACATCTTAGAGCAATAAAGCCTCAGTTGTATCCAACTCTAGTCTGTGTTCAATTGATCGTGCGACATGTTTTCCCAAAGGTAGGGGAGTCTCAAGCTAAAGGTCATAGGTTTAAGATGAGAGGGGAGAGATACAAAAGAGGCCAGAGGGGAAATCACTTCACACAGAGAGTGCTGAGTGTCTGGAACGAGCTGCCCGAGGCAGGGGTAGAAGCGGGTAAAACATTTTCCTTTAAAAAACTGTTGGACGGTTACATGGGCAGGGTGGGTTTCGAGGGATACGGGCCAAATGCGGGCAAGTGGGACTAGCTTAGTGATGGGAACTGGGCGGCATGGACAAGCTGGGCCGAAGGGCCTGTTTCCGTGCTGTAAACATGTATGACTCTGTGACTCTAAGCGGGGCTGCTTTGTCCTGGATGGTGTTGAGCTTCTTGAGTGTTGTTGGAGCTGCGCTCATCCAGGCAAGTGGTGAGTGTTCCACCACACTCCTGACTTGTGCCTTGTCGATGGTGCACAGGCTTTGGGGGGGTCAGGAGGTGAGTTACTCACCGTAGGAGTCCCAGCCTCTGTTCTTGCTCTAATGCCTTCGCACCTTACTAAATTGTGGTGCCCGCTCCAGTTGCGTAGGGGAGGCAGCGATGGCCTGGTGATAATATCACTGGATTTAGTTATCCCAAGGCCCAAACTAATATTCCGGGCACAAGGGGTTCACATACCCCCCTGGCAGCTGGTAGAATTTAAATTCAATGAATAAATCTGGAATATAATGCTCACCTCAGTAATGGTGACCATGAAATAATCATCAAAATCTTCCCACACTCGGCTCCAGATCCAAAGCAATTTGGTTGATGCTTGACTGCCATCTGAAATGCCCGAGGAAGCCACTCAGGTCATGGGCAGATACTTTTGCCTAAATGATTCACTTGACATTGGCAAGGCATTTCCTTTCTGCACTAAATTTCATCTGCCTCTTGTCCGTCCACTCGACTCACTTGCCGGGTATCCTTTTGAAGTTCTACGCTATCCCCCTCACAGTACATTTCTGAAAGGTGGCACACTGTTTAGCACTGTTGCCTCGCAGCGCCAGGGACCTGGGTTCAATTGCGACCTTGGGTGACTGCCTGTGTGGATGTTTGCACTTTCTCCCTGTGTCTGCGTGGGTTTCCTCCGGCTTCGTCCCATAGTCCAAATATGTTAGGTAGGGTTAAGGAGATAGGGTGGGCCAGGGGGCCTGGGTCGGGTGCTCTGTCAGAGCATCAGTGTACACTTGATGGGCTGAATGGCCTCCTTCTGCACAGCAGTGATTCTATGCTATGGAAATTGTGCCCTGTACACCAAGGTCTAGGTCATTAATATATATCGTAGGAATTAAGTCCCAAGACTGACCCATGGGGGAACTCCACTATAAAATCTCCTCCCATTAGAAAAACAACTGCCTCACCAACAAAGGAAAAAGAACACTACAGCACAGGAACAGGCTCTTCAGCCCTCCAGATCCCTCTGCCTGTCAAAACTCTTAAGGCTTCTGCCATTTACTCTATATTTCCCACCTGTATTAGACCTTCCAAAATGCATTACCTCACATTTTTCGAGATTAAACTCCATCTGCCATCTCTCCGCCCAAGTCTCCAAACGATCAAAATCCTGCTGTATCCTCTGACAGTCCTCATCGCTATCCGCAATTCCACCAAACTTTGTGTCTTCCGCAAACTTTCTAATCAGACCAGTTACATTTTCCTCCAAATCATTTCTGTATACTACGAACAGCAAAGGTCCCAGCACTGATCCCTGCGGAACACCACTAGTCTCAGCCCTCCAATCAAAAAAGCACCCTTCCATTGCTACTCTCTGCCTTCTATGACCGAGACAGTTCTGTCTTGCCAGCTCACCCCTGATCCCGTGTGACTTCACCTTTTGTACCAGTCTGCCATGAGGGGCCTTGTCAAAGGCCTTACTGAAGTCCATATCGACAACAGCCACTGACCTACCTGCATCAATCATCTTTGTGACCTCCTCGAAAAACTCCATCAAGTTAGTGAGATACGACCTCCCCTTCACAAAACCCTGCTGCTTCTCGCTAATATGTCCATTTGCTTCCAAAGGGGAGTTGCATTACTGGTCAGAGATGATATCACAGCTGTGATTAAGGAGGGCACGATGGAGGATTCGAGCACTGAGGCAATATGGGTAGAGCTAAGAAATAGGAAGGGTGCAGTAACATTGTTGGGACTTTACTACAGGCCTCCCAAAAGCGAGCATGAAGTAGAGGTACAAATATGTAGACAGATTATAGAAAAATGTAGGAGCAATAGGGTGGTCGTGATGGGAGATTTGAACTTCCCCAACATTGAATGGGACTCATGTAGTGTTGGAGGCGTAGATGGAGCAGAATTTCTAAGGAGCATCCAGGAGAGTTTTTTAGAGCAGTATGTAAATAGTCCAACTCGGGAAGGGTCCATACTGGACCTGATATTGGGGAATGATCCCGGCCAGGTGGTTGAAGTTTCAGTTGGTGATTACTTTGGGAATAGCGATCACAATTCCGTAAGTTTTAGAATACTCATGGACAAAGACGAGAGTGGTCCTAAAGGAAGAGTGCTAAATTGGGGAAAGGCCAAGTATAACAAAATTCGGCAGGAGCTAGGGAATGTGGATTGGGAGCAGCTCTTTAAGGTTAAATCCACATTTGAAATGAGGGAGTCTTTGAAGGAAAGGTTGATTAGAGTGCAGGACAGACATGTCCCTGTGAAAATGAGGGATAGAAATGGCAAGATTAGGGAACCATGGATGACGAGTGAAATTGTGAGACTAGCTAAGATGAAAAAGGAAGCATACATAAGATCGAGGAGACTTAAATCTGATGAAGCTTTGGAGGAATATCGGGAAAGTAGGACAAATCTCAAACGCGCAATAAAGAGGGCTAAAAGGGGTCATGAAATGTCTTTGGCTAACAGGGTTAAGGAAAATCCCAAAGCCTTTTATTCGTATATAAGGAGCAAGAGGGTAACTGGAGAAAGGATTGGCCCACTCAAAGACAAAAGAGGGAATTTATGCATGGTGTCAGCGGAAATGGGTGAGATTCTTAATGAGTACTTTGCATCGGTATTCACCAAGGAAATGAAATGAAAAGAAAATCGCTTATTGTCACAAGTAGGCTTCAAATTAAGTTACTGTGAAAAGCCCCTAGTCGCCACATTCCGGCGCCTGTTTGGGGAGGCTGGTACGGGAATTGAACCGTGCTGCTGGCCTGCCTTGGTCTGCTTTCAAAGCCAACGATTTAGCCCTGTGCTAAACCAGCCCCAGAGGGACATGACGGATGTTGAGGCTAAGGATGGATAATACTCTAGGTCAAGTCGGCATAAGGAAGGGGGAAGTTTTGGGTACTCTAAAAGGCATTAAGGTGGACAAGTCCCCAGGTCCGGATGGGATCTTTCCCAGGTTCTGAGGGAAGCGAGGGACGAAATAGCTGGGGCCTTAACAGATATCTTTGCGGCATCCTTGTGCACAGGTGAGGTCCCGGAGGACTGGAGAATTGCTAATGTTGTCCCTTTGTTTAAGAAGGGTAGCAGGGATAATCCAGGGAATTATAGACCTGTGAGCTTGACGTCAGTGGTAGGCAAACTGTTGGAGAAGATACTGACGGATAGCATCTATTCATATTTGGAAGAAAATAGACTTATCAGTGATAGGCAGCATGGTTTTGTGCAGGGAAGGTCATGTCTTACAAACCTAATAGAATTCTTTGAGGAAGTGACAAAGTTAATTGACGAGGAAAGGGCTGTAGCTGTCATATACATGGACTTCAGAAAGGCGTTTGATAAAGTTTCCCATGGCAGGTTGATGGAAAAAGTGAAGTTGTATGGGGTTCAGGGTGTACTAGCTAGATGGATAAAGAACTGGCTGGGCAACAGGAGACAGAGAGTAGTGGTGGAAGGGATGTCTCAAAATGGAGAAAGGTGACTAGTGGTGTTCCACAGGGATCCGTGCTCGGACCACTGTTGTTTGTGATATACATAAATGATCTGGACGAAGGTATAGGTGGTCTGATTAGCAGGTTTGCAGATGATACTAAGATTGGTGGCATTGCAGATAGCGAGGACTGTCAGAGAATACAGCAAAATATAGGTAGATTGGAGAGTTGGGCAGAGAAATGGCAGATGGAGTTCAATCCAGGCAAATGCGAGGTGATGCATTTTGGAAGATCTAATTCAAGAGTGGACTATACGGTCAATGGAAGAGTCCTGGGGAAAATTGATGTACAGAGAGATCTGGGAGTTCAGGTCCATTGTACCCTGAAGGTGGCAACGCAGGTCGATAGAGTGGTCAAGAAGGCATACAGCATGCTTGCCTTCATCGGACGGGGTATTGAGTACAAGAGTCGGCAGGTCATGTTACAGTTGTATAGGACTTTGGTTGGGCCACATTTGGAATACTGCGTGCAGTTCTGGTCGCCACATTACCAGAAGGATGTGGATGCTTTAGAGAGGGTGCAGAGGAGGTTCACCAGGATGTTGCCCGGTATGGAGGGTGCTAGCTATGAAGAAAGGTTGAGTAGATTAGGATTGTTTTCGTTGGAAAGACGGAGGTTGAGGGGGGACCTGATTGAGGTCTACAAAACTATGAGAGGTATGGACAGGGTGGATAGCAACAAGCTTTTTCCAAGAGTGGGGGTGTCAATTACAAGGGGTCACGATTTCAAGGTGAGAGGGGGAAGGTTTAAGGGAGATGTGCGTGGAAATTGTTTACGCAGGGGGTGGTGAGTGCCTGGAACGCTTTGCCAGCGGAGGTGGTAGAGGCGGGCACGATAGCATAATTTAAGATGCATCTGGACAGATATATGAATGGGTGGGGAACAGGGGGAAGTAGATCCTTGGAAAATAGGTGACAGGTTTAGATAAAGGATCTGGATCGGCGCAGGCTGGGAGGGCTGAAGGGCCTGTTCCTGTGCTGTAATTTTCTTTGTTCTTTGTTCTTGTTCTAAATCCTGTCCCTAAGATTCTTCTGCAATAATTTCCCTACCACTGACGTAAGGCTCACCGGCCTATTGTTTCCTGGATTATCCCTGCCACCCCTAAACAAAGGAACAACATTGGCTATTCTCCAGTCCTCTGGGACCCCACCTGTAGCCAATGAGGTTACAAATATTTCTGTCAAGGCCCCAACAAATTCCTGCCTTGCCTCCCTCAGTAATCTGGGGTAGATCCCATCGGGCCCTGGGGACTTATCTACCTTTATTCTTCTTAAAAGGTCCAACACTACCTCCTTTTTGATATCAACATGTCCCAGACTATCTACACACCCTTCCCCAGACTCATCATCCACCAAGTCCTTCTCTTTGGTGAATACTGATGCAAAGTATTCATTTAGTACCTCACCCATTTCCTCTGGGGATTCCCTCCCCTATCCTTCAGTGGGCCAACCCTTTCCCTGGCTACCCTCTTGCTCTTTATAAACATATAAAATGCCTTGGGATTTTCTTAACCCTATTTAGCCAATGACTTGTCATGATCTCGTTTAGCCCCCCTGACTCCTTGCTTATGTACTTTCCTACTTTCTTTATATCCTTCAAGTGCTTTATCTGTTCCCAGCTTTCTAGGCCTTATGAATGTTTCCATTTTCTTTTTGACTAGGCTCACAATATCCCTCGTTACTCAAGGTTCCTGAAACTCTCCACACTTATCCTTCATCCTCACAGGAACAAGCCGGTCCTGAATTCCTATTAACTGATATTTGAAAGCTTCCCACATGCCAGATGTTGATTTACCCTCAAACATCCGCCCCCCCCCCCCCCCCCCCAATCTAGACCCTTCAGTTCCTGCCTAATATTGTTGTCATTAGCCTTCCTCCAATTTAGCATCTTCACCCAAGGACTACTCTTATCCTTATCCATGAGAAGGACGGCATGGTGGCGCAGTGGTTAGCACTGCTGCCTCGCGGCAGCATGGACCCGGGTTCGATCCTGGCCCCGAGTCACTGTCTATGTGGGGTTTGCACATCGTCCCTGTACCTGTGTGGATTGGCCACACTAAATTGCCCCTTAATTGGAAAAACTAAAAAAAAAAAATCCTTATCCACAAATACCTTAAAACATATTGAATTATGGTCACTGTTCCCAAAATGCTCCCCGACTGTAACTTCTACAATCTGACAGGGCTCATTCCCTAATACCAGGTCCAGTACAGCCCCTTCTCTAGTTGGACTATCTACATATTGTTTTAAGAAGCCCTCCAGGATGCTCCTTACAAACTCTGCCCTGTCCAAGCCCCGAGTACTAAGTGAGTCCCAGTCAATATTGGGGAAGTAAAAATCATCCACCACAACAATTCTGTTGCTTACATCTTTACAAACTCTGCTTACATATCTGCTTCTCAATCTCTTGCTGGCTGTTGGCAGGTCTGTATTAAACCTGCATTGTGACTAACTCTTCCTATTCTTGAACTCTACCCAGATTGCCTTGCTGCATGAGTCCTCCAAGGTGTCCTCCCGCAGTAGAGCTATGATATTCTCCTCAACCGGTAGTGCAACTCCCTCACCCCTTTTACATCCCCCTCTATCCCACCTGAAACATCTGGGCCGGGATTCTCCGACCCTATTCTCCGGCGCCGTTTTTCGGGGGCCGGCGGGATTCCCGCCACGCCAGTCGGGGGCCTTTGACAACGGCCCCTCCGGGCCCCAATGGGCCGAGTTGCCGTCCAGTTTTGCCCAGTCCCAACGACGTGAATTACTCACCTCACACACGGCGGGACCTGACAGGTAAGTGTGCGAGGGCGGTCCTGGGAGGGAGGGAGGGGGCGGAGGGACCCCTGTCGTGCTCCGCCATATTGCCCGGGGGCCGGCGCAGAAAGGAACCCCCCGCGCATGCGCGGAAATACGCCGGCCGTTCTGCGCAAACTTGCACCGGCCCTAAGGCGTCGGCTGGAGCTGGGGGAACCACTCCTGCGTCAATTTAGCCCCCGTGAAAGGTGAGAATTCCTCACTTTCAGGGGCTGTTGACACCGGAGTGGTTGGTGCCAGTTTTCCCCCCAGCGTGGGGACATAGCCCCATTATTGCAGAATCCCGCCCTGAATCCTGGCATGTTTAGCTGGCAATCCTGTCCCTCCCTCAACCAAGAGTCTGCAATGGCAACAACATCATAGTTCCAAGTACTAATCCAAGCTCTAAGTTCATCTGCCTTACCTGTTACATTTAAACAAATGCACTTCAGACCACCAGTTCCTCTGTGTTCAGCAACTTCTCCCTGCCTGCTCTTCCTCTGAGTTTCACTGGCTTTGTTCTGTAGTTCCCCCTTAGTTATTTCACCTCCTGACCTCCTGCTCTGGTTCCCACTCCACCGCCACACAAGTTTAAGCCCTCCGTCACTCAGCCAATTCTGTATCCTTGTTGCTCTAAAATTTGCTCAAAAGTCTATTGTGTGGCACTGTGTTAAAAGCCTTTTGGAAATCCATTGACACCACCGGGCTGGCTTCTCCGATTTTGCGGCTATGTGCTGCCGATGGCATGGGAACAGTGGTGTTTTAGGACTCCAAAAATCGCCGCCGTACCCTCACCGATTCCGGGACACAACTCTCGGCTCCCGTGCCAAAAACGGCCGGAGAATGGGCGGGTCCGTGGTCGCGCATGCGCACGCTGATGACCTGCAGCGGTTGCGGCGTACAACATGGCGTCGGCCGCGCGCGGACACAACCAGCCTGATAGTGCCCGCGTCGACTCTCTCTGTTACCTTGTCAAAAACCTCCAACCCTTTCTTTAAACACGATTTTCCCTGGACAGATTCATACTTAATAGGGGCTGGTTTAGCCCAATGGGCTAAATCGCTGGCTTTGAAAGCAGACCAAGGCAGGCCAGCAGCACGGTTCAATTCCCGTACCAGCCTCCCCGAACAGGTGCCGGAATATGGAGACTAGGGGCTTTTCACAGTAACTTCATTTGAAGCCTACTTGTGACAA
Source organism: Scyliorhinus torazame (assembly GCF_047496885.1). NCBI lineage: Eukaryota > Metazoa > Chordata > Chondrichthyes > Carcharhiniformes > Scyliorhinidae > Scyliorhinus > Scyliorhinus torazame. The sequence goes on from NC_092715.1 coordinate 14,868,771, forward strand.
TAAGCGATTTTCATTTCATTAATAAACCCACATTTGCCCAAGGGATCAATTTTGTCCTGATTCATCATGTCTAAAACCTTCCCCACCACAAAAGTTAAATTGACTGGCCTGTGATACTTGTATAATTTTTGTGAATGACGGTGTAACATTTGCAATTCTCCAGTCCTCTGGTATCACCCCAAATCTAAGGAAGATTGGAAAATTGTGCCCAGTTCCTCTGCGATTTCCACTCTCACTCCCCTCCGTACTCTTCTGGGATGTGGGCATAGGCAGCTCGGGCAGTATTTATCGCCCATCTAGAACTGAAATTAGTGGCATTAAGAGTCAACCACATTGCTGTGGGGTCTGGAGTCACATGTAGGCCAGACCGGGGAAGGATGGTAGATGTCCTTCCCGAAAGGACATTAGTGAACCAGATGGGTTTTTACAACAATCGACATTCGTTTCACGGTCATCATTAGACATTTAATTCCAGATTTTAAAAAAAATTGAATTCAAATTTCATCATCTGGCATGGTGCGATTCACAGCAGGGATCCCAGAGCATTACCCCGAGTCTCTGTATTACTAATCTAGTAACAATACGCCATCACTTCCCCATCACTATCTGGCTTTGGTTCCTTACCAATGTTCCTATGGGTAGACATAGGGGTACAATTCCCAGGGGTACACATGCTGGTCCACCCACGTCGACGCTACCACCAAGAAAGCACAACAGCGCCTATACTTCCTCAGGAAACTGAAGAAATTTGTCATGTCCACATTCACCCTTACCATCTTTTACAGATGTACCATAGAAAGCATCCTATCGGGCTGCATCACAGCCTGGGTATGGCAACTGCTCAGCCCAGGATCTGAAGAAACTTCAGAGAGTCGTGAACACCGCCCAGTCCATCACACAAACCTGCCTCCCATCCATTGACTCCATCTACACCTCCCGCTGCCTGGGGAAAGCGGGCAGTATAATCAAAGACCCCTCCCACCCGGCTTACTCACTCTTCCAACTTCTTCCATCGGGCAGGAGATACAGAAGTCTGAGAACACGCACGCACAGACTCAAAAACAGCTTCTTCCCCGCTGTTACCAGACTCCTAAACGTCCCTCTTATGGACTGACCTGATTAACACTACACCCTGTATGCTTCATCCGATGCCGGTGTTTATGTAGTTATATTGTGTACCTTGTATTGCCCTATTATGTATTTTCTTTTCATGTACTTAATGATCTGTTGAGCTGCTCGCAGAAAAATACTTTTCACTGTACCTTGGTACACGGGACAAAAAACAGATCCATGCATCAATCCATGTTAAGTACAGACAATCTATCTAATAGCACCTCCTTGTCAATCTGAAACAAATCAAATTTCTGAACTACGGCTTATTTCACCACAACCGGTGCAGAATCTTCCTTGGTAAAGAAGATACAAAGCATTAACTTAATACCACAGCCATTCTTCCTGCTTCCATGTGTACATTTCCTTTGTGGCCCCTTGATTATTCCCATTCCTCCTTTTATCACGATTTTTGCTAGTGGTAAGCCTATAGTGTAGTTTTTGATTTTATCTTGTGTTAGCTGCCAGTCTCTTCTCATACTCTCTCTTTGCTTCTACCTCTTGTTGTTTTTTTAATTCCCCTCTGAACCTTATTCGGTCTGATTCTCTATGTATTATCCACACGTTACGACGCCCTGGGCTGGTGCGCAGTCAATTCCAGCACCTCACACCCCGGAGTCACAACACTAGTGAATTAACCAATAATTCTTATAAACATCCCCAGAGTCTTTGGCCCTTGGCTGCCCAGTAATTCCAGTCACCAGGTTTGTAAGTTGGAGCACAGTTACTGTTTATTTATAACTAGAATGTTGATGAAATATGCTGTAAACACAACTGGATAACACCAGGTTAGCCTACTACCCCCTTTACCTGTCCCACACTCTACCCACACACACAAGACAGACAAACACAGATGGGGGAGGGATAAAAATAATAAGGATGAAGGTCAAAAGACAAGAGACTTTGCTTCAACTGGTTGGTTCTTTAGCCCGCTTTCCTCACAGCACGCTGATTGAGCAAAGTCTCTGGTCTACAGTAACCCTTGCTTTCGGCTCATGGTTTGATTTCAAGCCTTTGCAGCCTTGAGAGAATGACACCCAGTTTTGCTGAAGAGAGAGGGTCAGCCTTCACAATGGCCTTATGCAGAGAGTTTAGCTTGGATCCTTAGAGAGAGAGTTTGCAACAGCTTTCTGGCGAGGCCTGGCTGGAACTCTTACTATCCTGTAACCAAAATGAAAAAAAAAGGTTGGGTGGGGTTGCTGGGTTAAGGGGATAATATAATAATAATAATAATCGCTTATTGTCACAAGTAGGCTTCAATGAAGTTACTGTGAAAAGCCCCTAGTCGCCACATTCCGGCGCCTGTTTGGGGAGGCCGTTACGGGAATTGAACCCGCGCTGCTGCCTTGATCTGCATTACAAGTCAGCTATTTACCCACTGTGCTAAACCAGCCCCTAGAGTGGAGTGGAGTGGATAGAGTGGAGGTGTGGGCTCAAGTAGGGTGCTCTTTCCAAAGGCCGTGCAGACTTGATAGCCTGAATGGCCCCATTCTGCACTGCAAATTCTATGATTCTATGCTCCTTGGGTCTCTGAACCATTTCAGTGGGATAAAATCGAATCACCATCTGTTACCAGGCAGATCACAGACTTTTGGACCAATTCATGGCCACCAGTCGAATCAACCAAAGTTAATTTAAACTCATTAATTAACTAGGAAGAGGAATAACTAGGTAGAGGAGTAAATAAACCTGAGGGCAGAGATTAGTATTTAGCATTTAATTTTACAGTAAAAATTTAGCACCATATAGTTTTAATTGCAACATAACCTAATAACAATTTAAGTACTTATTTTGAATTGCATAAATGTCACTCAGCGGGGTGCAGTGCTCTAACTGTGAGATGTGGGAGATCCGTGCTGCTTCCAGCGTTCCGGTCGACTACGCCTGCAGGAAGTGTAACCAATGACAGCTCCTCACAGACCGCATGGTTCGGTTGGAGCAGTAATTGGATGCACTTAGGAGCATGAAGGTGGCAGAAAGCATCATAGATAGGAGTTATAGAGATGTGGTCACACCCAAGGTACAGGCAGACAGATGGGTGACCGCTAGAAAGGGCAGGCAGTCAACACAGGAATCCTCTGTGGCTGTCTCCCTCTCAAACAGGTATACCATTTTGGATACTGTTGGGGGGGATAGCCTATCAGGGGAAAACAACAGCTGCCATAACAGAGGCACCACAACTGGCTCTGTTACTCAGCAGGGGAGGGCAAAGTGCAGGAGAGCGATAGTCATAGGGGACTCTATCGTAAGGGGCACAGATAGGTGCTTCTGTGGACGTGAAAGAGACTCCAGGATGGTATGTTGCCTCCCTGGTGCCAGGGTCAAGGATGTCTCTGAACGAACACGGGACATCCTGAAGGGGGGGGTGTGAACAGCCAGAGGTCGTAGTACACATACGTACGAATGACATAGGCAGGAAGAGTGATGAGGTCCTGCAGAAGGAATTCAGGCAGTTAGGCAGTAAACTAAAAAAGCAAGACCTCCAGGGTTATAATCTCAGGATTACGCCCTGTGCCACGTGCCAGTGAGGCTAGAAATAGGAGGATAGTGCAGCCAAACATGTGGCTAAACTGGTGGTGTAGGAGGGAGGGTTTCAGATATTTGGACCATTGGGATCTCTTCCGGGGCAGGTGGGACCTGTGCAAGAAGGACGGGTTGCATCTAAACTCGAGGGGCACCAATATCCTGGCCGCGAGGTTAGCAGGCAGTCAGTGCAGGAACTTTTGGCCCTTCGAGCCTGCTCCACCACTCATCACGATCATGGCTGATCATCCAACTCAATAGCCGAATCCTGCTTTCTCCCCATAGCCTTTCATCCCATTCTCCCCAAGTGCTATATCCAGCCGCCTCTTGAATATATTCAATGTTTTAGCATCAACTATTTCCTGTGGTAATGAATTCCACAGGCTCACCACTCTGTGTGTGAAGAAATGTCTCCTTATCTCTGTCTGAAATGGTTTACATTGAATCCTCAGGCTGTGACCCCTGGTTCTGGACACACCCATCATTGGTAACATCTACCCTGTCTAGTCCTGTTCGAATTGTTACGGGTGTTACAGTCAGAGGCTGGGTTGGGGGTAAGTAAGCAATATTAAGCTGGGAGAATTGCAAACCATGGCAGCATTGATGAAATTCTCAGAGTTGAAATGATCTGTGATTGCATTGTGTGGTGAGAATTCTTTAAAGTGTGTGTTAAAGTCTGCCTGTGTGCGAGAGAAAGTGTGTCTCTGTGTATGTCTCTGCATGTGTGTGTGTATGGGGATGTCTGTGTTTCTGCATGTTTGTCGGTGTACTTTCCCTAAGATTTTACTTCGAAGGCAAGCCCCTCCCACTATCCTGTCACACTTCTAGCCCCACCCACCAACCCTCCAACCACTCTTGTTCCCTGGATTATATGCAAAAGCTGAGTGTGGTGAAAGGTCCTCCTGTAATGTGTCTGCAATATTATGTCTCAACATTCATAGAGGAAATTGTATGTTAGCCGTGTTGTGTGTTGGACCACAGTCCAGCTCAGACTCAGACTCCAAAATGGTAAGTGTGTCAAAATGTGTGTCCAGTTGTGAGTGTGCTGATGTGTTAGTGAGCATGTATTTGTTAATGTGATGTGTGTGAGAATGTGTTTGTGAGTGTGTAGATATGTGTGATTAAGTATGTCGTGTGTGAATGTGTTATGTAAAAATGAAAATGAAAATGAAAATCACTTATTGTCACAAGTAGGCTTCAAATGAAGTTACTGTGAAAAGCCCCTAGTCGCCACATTCCGGCGCCTGTTCGGGGAGGCTGGTACGGGAATCGAACCTGCGCTGCTGGCCTGCTTGGTCTGCTTTCAAAGCCAGCTATTTTAGCCCTGTGCTAAACAGCCCCACGTATGTGTCCATACGTGTGAGGGTGTGCGTATGTTGTTGCACGTGGGCATGTTTTGCATGCGTGTGTGAGTGGGTGTGTTGTGCATGCAAATGTGAGGATGCGTGTTTTCGTGCGGTGTGTTGAGTGTGCATCTTGTTATGCGGCGTGTTGCTGGATGTGTGTTGAGTGCATGTGTAAGTATGCATGTTGGTGCGTGCGTTGTGAGTATGCCTGCTGTGCATGCATGTGTAAGTGTGGATGTTGTGTGTACATGTGAGTGTGCGTGTTGAGTGTGTGCTGAATGTGCATGTGCATGCATGTGTGATTGCGTGTGTTGTTGAATGAGAGTTGAGTCTGTTGCTGAGTGTGTTTCTAGGTTGTTGAGTTTGTGTTTCTGAGGTGTTCAGTGCGTGTGTGTTGAGTTTGCGTGTGTGTTGAGGTTGCATGTACGTTGAGGGTGTGTGTGTTGAGTGCATGTGTACTGTGTGTGTGTGTTGAGTTTGAGTGTGTGTGTCTGTTGAGTGTGAGTGTGTGTTGAGTTTGAGTTTGTGTTGAGTATGCATGTGTGCCTGAATGTTGAGTGTGTCTGATTGTGTGTTGAGTTTGAGTGTGTGTGTGTTGAATGATAGAATTTACAGTACAGAAGGAGGCCATTCGGCCCATCGAGTCTGCATCGGCCGTTGGAAATGGAAAGAGCACCCTACCAAAGCCCACACCTCCACCCTATCCCCGTAACCCACCTAACCTTTTTGGATATTAAGGGCCAATCCACCTAACCTGCACATCTTTGGACTGTGGGAGGAAACCGGAGCACCCGGAGGAAACCCACGCACACACGGGGGGATGTGCAGACTCCGCACAGACAGTGAGCCAAGCCGGGAATCGAACCTGTGACCCTGGAGCAGTGAAGCATCTGTGCTAACACTGGGCTCCCGTGCTGCCCACCACCGTGCTACCGTGCTGCCCACCACTGTGCTACTGTGCTGCCCACCACTGTGCTACCGTGCTGCCCACCACTGTGCTACTGTGCTGCCCACCACTGTGCTACCGTGCTGCCTAGCACGGCTAGTTGAGTTTGAGTGTGTGTGTGATGTTGCATGTGTGATGTTGCATGTGTGATATTGCATGTGTGTGATATTGCATGTGTGTGATGTTGCGTGTGTGTGATGTTGCGTGTGTGTTGCGCCTATGTGTTGCACCTTTGTGTGTGTTGCGTACGTGTGTGTTGAGTGTGTGTGTTGAGTGCGTCCGTGTGTTATTGAGTAGGTGTGTGCATGTTTTTGTGTTGTTGGGTGGGTGTCCTTGAGTATGAGTGCATATGTGTGTGTGTGTGTGAGTGTGTGTGTTGTCGAGTGTTAGTGTGTTTTTGTGTGTGTTTGAGTGTGCGTGTGTGTGTGAGTGTTTGAGTGTGTGTGTTGTTGAGTGTGTGTGTGTGTGTGTGTTTGAGTGTGCATGTGTGTGTGAGTGTTTGAGTGTGTGTTGTCGAGTGTTAGTGTGTTTGAGTGTGTGTTTGAGTGTTTGTGTGTGTGTGTGAGTGTTTGAGTGTGTGTGTGTTGAGTGTGTGTGTGTTTGAGTGTGCGTGTGTGTGTGTGTTTGAGTGTGTGTGTGTTGAGTGTGTGTTTGAGTGTGCGTGTGTTGAGTGTGTGTGTGTGTTTGAGTGTTCGTGTGTTTGAGTGTGTGTGTTGAGTGTGTGTGTGTTGGAGTGTGCGTGTGTGTGTGTTGTTGAGTGTGTGTGTGTGTGTTTGAGTGTGTGTTTGAGTGTGCGTGTGTGTGTGAGTGTTTGAGTGTGTGTGTTGAGTGTGTGTGTGTGTTTGAGTGTGCGTGTGTGTGTGAGTGTTTGAGTGTGTGTGTGTTGAGTGTGTGTTTGAGTGTGCGTGTGTTGAGTGTGTGTGTGTTTGAGTGTTCGTGTGTGTGTGTTTGAGTGTGTGTGTGTTGAGTGTGTGTTTGAGTGTGCGTGTGTGTGAGTTTGAGCGTGTGTGTGTTGTTGAGTGTGTGTGAGTGTTTGAGTGTGTGTGTGTTTGACTGTGTGTGTTGTTGAGTGTGTGTGTGTTGTTGAGTGTGTGTGTGTTTGAGTGTGTGTGTGTGTTTGAGTGTGTGTGTGTTTGAGTGTGTGTGTGTTGTTGAGTGTGTGTGTGTTTGAGTGTGTGTGTATGTGTATGAGTGTTTGTGTGTGCGCAATTGTGTGTGAGGTCACACCCTTGCTATTTATATCATTGTCCTTTCAATGATTGTTCGGGTATATAAACTGTTGGATGGTTGTTTGGAGATGATGACATTTGCATTCGGTATTCAAATTCAGGATTTGTGTGAAGGTGGTTTCAGTTCCAGTGACGATGCACCCAGGTTAAACTTTAGATATTCTTTGTGCGCTCGCCCTGCAGATTGGATGCTCAGTTCAGGTTTCGGAGCTACCCCCAGACAAGAAAACATTTGTTAGGTCATCACATGACAATGGCTCTCAAGTAACCTGGCACGTCATGTCTGAACAGGAGGTAGAGAGGGAGAGTGAGTGAGATAGACAGATAGAGAGGGAGAGGGAGTGAGATAGACAGAGAGGGAGTGAGATAGACAGGTAGAGAGGGAGAGGGAGTGAGATAGACAGATAGAGAGGGAGAGGGAGTGAGATAGACAGATAGAGAGGGAGAGGGAGTGAGATAGACAGAGAGGGAGTGAGATAGACAGGTAGAGAGGGAGAGGGAGTGAGATAGACAGATAGAGAGGGAGAGGGAGTGAGATAGACAGAGAGGGAGAGGGAGTGAGATGACATAAGAACTAGGAACAGGAGTAGGCCACCTGGCCCCTCGAGCCTGCTCCGCCATTTAATGAGATCATGGCTGATCTTTGTGGACTCAGCTCCACTCTCCGGCCCGAACACCATATCCCCGAATCCCTTTATTCTTTAGAAAGGCATCTATCTTTTTCTTAAAAACGTTTAAAGAAGGAGCCTCAACTGCTTCACTGGGCAAGGAATTCCAGAGATTCACAACCCTTAGACAGGTAGAGAGGGAGAGGGAGTGAGGTAGAGAGGGAGAGTGATAAGGATAGATGGAGAGAAAGAGTTTTACATTGAATTTACAGCCTGTAAGCTCTTTGGTCTAATTTTCCCATGTCAGCATTAATAGCCAACCAAACCTCCCTCCAGCTTATCTACATCTATCAACGTATCCTCTTCCCCCAGCGATGTGTTTATCTAACTTCCCCTTCAAATGTTCTGCCCTGTTCGCCCATTCCTTGTCAGAGAGAGAGAAAAAAAATTACATAGTATGCAAGTTCAGAAACAGAGAACGGGAACACAGTGGTTATCACTGTTGCTTCACAGCTCCAGGGCCCCAGGTTCGATTCCCGACTTGGGTCACTGTCTGTGCGGAGTCTGCACGTTCTCCCCGTGTCTGCGTGGGTTTCCTCCGGGTGCTCCGGTTTCCTCCCACAGTCCAAAGATGTGCAGGTTGGGTGAATTAGACATTCTGAATTCTCCCTGTGTGTACCCGAACAGGCGCCGGAATGTGGCGACTAGGGGACTTTGACAGTAACTTCATTGCAGTGTTAATGTAAGCCTACTTGTGACAATCTGTGATGAACGGTTACTGCCTTATCATCATGTAAGGTGATGTCCCCTTTAAGACCAGGCTTGGAATCCTGGGGACTCCGCCTCTGGCTCCGCCCATCTGGGAGCCATACATAAAGGCCTGCCTCATGGTCTGTATAGCAGTCAGCTCTCGTCCAAATCTGTAGCATAGTTATTAGCCTAATAAAGCCTTCTTTACAGTTTAATCTCTAAGCATCATTATTGAGGGTACCTCAATTTATTAGGCTAAACTAGATTCAGGATGGACGCAGGCCTAAAACCCGAGAAGCTCAATCTGGAAGCATGAACGCCGGAGGCAAAGGAAATTTTTAAATACTGGCTGCGGTGCTTCGAGGCCTACCTGGACTCCGCAGAGACTCCCATCCTGGGGCCACGCAAGCTGCGTCTACTCCACGCCCGGGTGAGTCACAGAATCTCCGCCACGCTCGAAAAGGCGACGATTTATGAGGAAGCGATTGAGTTGCTCCGCAAGCGGTTTGTCAAACCCGTCAATGAGGTGCACGCCCGGCATCTGCTCTCTACCTGCCAGCAGCGCTCGGGGGAATCGCTCGACGAGTTTGTTGAGAAACTCACCGCGCTGGCCAGGGACTGTGACCATCAGGATGTGACAGGGGAAGTCCATATGAACCTGCACATCAGAGATTCTTTCGTGTCCGGCATCCGCTCGACCTACATCCGGCAGCGACTGCTCGAAAACGGGGCAAATGACCTCCAGGAGATGCTAACGCTCGCCTCCTCGCTGGAGGTGGCCCGACATAACTTGGGTACGTACCCCGCGGACTCTGCCTGCCCCCCCGGACTTCCTCAGACTCGCCCATATTACAGGCCTGCGCCACGCGGCGACTCGCTCACCACGGGGGCACACCTTGCTACTTCTGCAGGCAGGGCCAGCACCCACGCCCACGCTGCCCAGCCCGCTCCGCGATCTGCAGCGACTGCGGGAAGAAAGGGCACTTTGCGAGGGTCTGCCTGGCCAGACCCAGGGGCCAGAAAAACAAAGAACAGCCGGCCCGAAAATCAGGCTCTCAGGCCCGTAGGCCTCGCAATGCTGCTGCGCACCGACCCGACACGTCCTCTTCTGACGCGTCATCAGCCTCGTGCGAATCATGGGAGCGGCCATCTGATCGGCAGCCATATTCTCGACCCGACACGTGCGACCAACGGCAGCGGCCATTTTACGACTCCGACTACCCGCGACTGGGTGCGATCCCCTCGATCAAACTCGGCCAAAACACCTGCAGAACTCCATGATGCAGGTCCAGGTCAACGGGCACGACACTGCATGCCTCTTCGACTCTGGGAGCACGGAGAGCTTTATCCACCCTGAAACGGTAAGGCGCTGCTCCCTACGCACCCATCCCACATCCCAAACCATAGCCCTCGCATCTGGGTCCCACTCGGTGCAAATCACGGGGTACTGTATTGCGGATCTCTCAATCCAGGGCGCCAAATACACCCGTTTCAAATTTTATATCCTCCCTCACCTCTGTGCCCCCCTGCTGCTCGGACTGGATTTCCAGTGCAGCCACCGAAGCCTGACACTGAAGTTCGGCGGACCCTTGCCCCCCCTCACGGTGTGCTGCCTTGCGACACTGAAAGTCGCACCCCCCTCGCTATTCGCTAACCTCACTCCCGACTGTAAGCCCGTCGCCACCAGGAGCCGGCGCTACAGTGCCCAAGATATGGCTTTTATCAAGTCAGAGGTCCAGCGTTTACTGGGAGAGGGGGTCATCGAGGCTAGCAACAGCCTTTGGAGAGCGCAAGTGGTGGTAGTCCGGTCCGGGGAGAAGAAACGGATGGTCGTGGATTATAGCCAGACCATAAACCGATTCACGCAGCTTGATGCGTACCCCCTTCCTCGCATCGCGGAAATGGTAAATCGGTCGCCTATATGTTCGATAATACGCAACGGGGCAAAATAAAAAACGATAAAATTTTGAGGTGGAGGATCGAACTCTCCACCTACTCGTACGATATCAAGTATCGCCCAGGGGAGCTCAACGAGCCCCCAGATGCCCTGTCCCGCGGCACATGCGCCAACGCGCAGGAGGACCGCCTGCAAGCCATCCACAATGACCTCTGCCACCCGGGGGTTACCCGGCTCGTCCATTTCATCAAGTCCCGCAACCTACCTTACTCAACCAAGGAGGTCAAGGCCATGGTCAGGGCCTGCCAGGTCTGTGCGGAGTGCAAACCGCACTTCTATCGGCCAGACAAGGTTCGGCTCGTGAAGGCCTCGGGCCCCTTTGAGCGACTGAGCGTGGACTTCAAGGGGCCCCTCCCGTCCACCAACCGTTATGCCTATTTCCTCACCGTGATCGATGAGTTCTCCCGTTTCCCATTCGCCATTCCCTGCACCGACATGACCTCAGCCACGGTGATTAAGGCACTGTACAGCATGTTCACCCTGTTCGGTTTCCCTGCTTATATCCACAGCGACCGGGGTACATCGTTCATGAGCGATGAACTGCGTCAGTATCTGCTGAGCAAAGGCATCGCCTCGAGCAGAACGACCAGCTATAACCCACGGGGAAACGGGCAGGTGGAGAGGGAGAACGCGACCGTGTGGAAGGCTGTCCTTCTGGCCCTGCGGTCGAGAAATCTCCCAACCACCCGCTGGCAGGAGGTCCTACCCGATGCCCTACACTCCATTAGGTCACTCCTCTGCACGGCCACAAATGAGACCCCTCATGAGCGATTGTTTGTCTTCCCCAGGAAGTCTACCTCCGGGGTCTCGCTTCCACCTTGGCTGACGGCTCCGGGACCTGTTCTTCTCCGGAGGCACGCGAGGAGCCATAAAACGGACCCCCTAGTTGAAAAGGTCCGACTGCTCCACGCCAACCCCAGTTACGCCTACGTGGAGTACTCCGACGGCAGGCAAGATACGGTTTCCCTCCGGGATCTGGCGCCCGCTGGATCCTCCACCACAGACGCCCCTTCCCGCGCCGCTCCCCTGCAGGACCCGTCGCCCCCTACAACACACCCCCTTCCGGCCCTACCACCCGTTGGTGAGCTCCTACCATGCGCCCCCCCTTGCGCCCCCCCTTTACACACCCCGCCGGCGCCGGCTCCGCTACCCCCTGCCTAGTTCCTCTGCCCCGACCCGGACCGAAGCTCCGACCGCTGTGCTCCCGGATGTGCCCTCAACCGGGACGTCCGTGCCCGCCGCACCACCGCCCGAACTGAGGAGATCGAGGAGGACGATCCGGCCTCTGAGACGGATGGACCTATGATGGCACTTCACCCCCGCCGGACTCCTATTTAAACAGGGGGTGAATGTGATGAACGGTTACTGCCTTATCATCATGTAAGGTGATGTCCCCTTTAAGACCAGGCTTGGAACCCTGGGGACTCCGCCTCTGGCTCCGCCCATCTGGGAGCCATACATAAAGGCCTGCCTCATGGTCTCTATAGCAGTCAGCTCTCGTCCATATCTGTAGCATAGTTATTAGCCTAATAAAGCCTTCTTTACAGTTTAATCTCTAAGCATCATTATTGAGGGTACCTCACAATCATAAAGATTATTATTTTAAAAAAGCAGGCCATTTGGTCCAACAAGCGAGAGCAAGACTTTTTTTTAAAAAACATTTTTAATTTGTTCTTGGGATGTGGTATCGCCCATCCCTAATTGCCCTTGAACTGCGTGGCTTGGTCAGCCATTTCGGAGGGGGGCAGTTAAGAGTCAGCCATGCTGCTGTGGGCCAGAGTTACATGTAGGCCAGACCGGGTAAGAATGGCAGATTTCCTGACGTCAGTGAACCATATGGGTTTTTACGTCAGTGGTTTCATTGGGCACCATTTAAACTTTACAACTCATCTGCTCTGGTGGGATTCGAACCCAGGACCCCAGAGCATCACCCTGGATCTCTGGATTATCAGTCCAGTGACAATATCATTATGCCATTGCCTCCCCAGCGAATATAATCCTCGTAATCATAGAATCATAGAATCTACAGTGCAGAAGGAGGCCATTCGGCCCATCGGGTCTGCACCGGCTCTGGGAAAGAGCACCCTACCCAAGATCAACACCTCCACCCTATCTCCATAACCCAGTAACCCCACCCAACACTAAGGGCAATTTTGGACACGAAGGGCAATTTATCATGGTCAATCCACCTAACCTGCACATCTTTGGACTGTGGGAGGAAACCGGAGCACTCGGAGGAAACCCACGCACACACGGGGAGGATGTGCAGACTCCACACAGACAGTGACCCAAGCCGGAATCGAACCTGGGACCCTGGAGCTGTGACGCAACTGTGCTAACCACTGTGCTACCGTGCTGCCCCCGGCTTTTGTGCGACTTTTATTTGGCTTTGAGGTATGAAAGGCAGGAACAAAACGGGCTGTGCAGGGTGGGGCCTGGCTGTGCAGGTAGTGGAGTTTGGGACCAGGCCTTGGACCCTGTACATCCCCGGCCACTGAAGACGGGCTGAATGTCAGAGGGCACAGTATGAAGGTGAGATTTATCGGGGTTGTGATGTTTGGATAGAACCTGAAGGGATGCATTGTGTGCGTGTGAGTGTGCGTGCGTGTGTGCCCGTGTGTGTGTGCGCGCGCGTGTGAGCATGCGTGTGTGTGCGCGTGCGTGTGTGTGAGTGTGAGTGTGCGTGTGAGCGTGCGTGTGAGTGTGCCCGTGTGTGTGTGCCCGTGTGTGTGAGTGTGAGTGTGCGTGTGTGTGAGCATGCGTGTGTGTGCATGCGCGTGTGTGTGAGCATGCGTGTGTGTGTGCGCACGCGTGTGTGTGAGTGTGCGTGTGAGCGTGCATGTGACTGTGCGTGTGAGTGTGCGTGTGTGTGTGCCCGTGTGTGTGAGTGTGCGTGTGAGTGTGCGTGTGTGTGAGCATGCGTGTGTGTGTGCGTGCGCGCGTGTGTGTGCGCCCAATCTCTCCCTCACCCTTTATAGATTCTTAGATGAAGAACAGCACGGTGGGTATCGGCTAGAACCATGGGACTCTCTCCCAGTACGGTGAAGGCATTTCAGAAAAACAGGATGGAATGTCAGGGAAGTGAGTCAGCAAAGATGGTCTGGAATAGACTGGATTATTGGCACATGGTGAGAGGGAGAAGCTGATCCCTTTTTTGACTTTTGATGTGCAACAACGTGTGGACTGACGAGCACTTGGAGAGACAGATATTTTAGCACAGACCGCACCTTTCTCAAGAATGCACCTGGGAGTTTATATCTGTAATCATTCTTAATTACCCCCTCAACCAAGGAACTTCACAATGGGCAGGTGTCGGCAGAGAACTATGTATTAATCACCTCCTGCCAGGCCAACGTGGGCATTAAGTAATAACGTGAGGATTGAGACAAATATTAATGTTATAAACAGATCCTGAATCTGGTCTCTCTGCCACTGATCTGCTCCTGACAGGGGATTGGGCTGTGTATTTCAGGCTGCATTGAGTAACGAGGGAAGATAGTGTTCAATGTACACCCAGAGTGGTCTCCACATTCAAGGTAAAACAGAAATGAATAAGACAAATAACAGACCAAATCTTTATCTGGGGATGGCTTGTTCTTTGACGAGGGTGGAATCATTAGCCTACTGGGAAATGAGGCAGAGGAGGGGAATTCAGCACTGTTCCATCAGTAATGTCAAAAGTGTAAGTCATGAAAATGTGTCATGAGACATTTGAGGAACTGAGAAACATAGTCCTCTACACAAAAAGTGCTAACACTGGAATAAATGTTCCAGTGATAGATGCAAGATGCTGACTGTGTTCCTGTCCTTCCCTGCTGCTTACAATAAATGGCAGCTCCCCAGCTAACGCAGAATTCAAATTTCACCATTTGCCGCGGTGAGATTTGAACCGGGACCCTGGCTCTCAGGATTACCCTGGCTCTCAGGATTACCAGTTCAGCAACACTACCACCATGCCACCGGCTCCTCATGATCCAGCCCTTGCCATCCATGGTTCTCTGCACTTGTGGGTCTGACCCTTCGCCTTTAGGGGAACATGTTTACGTCGTACTCTAATTCCTATTTGAATGACTCCCACAGCTCTGGTGTGTGTTGTGTTGGGCGCTCTGGATCCGTGGAACACATGCAGGTCACCAACGCTTGAAATAGTGCGACACTATTTTATTGAGTCATTAACAGTTTAACACACTCTCACTGTGGGTTAACACAATACGAGCTTTAACTAAAGACCTTTGCCTTGTCCTAACCAGTCGATGCACTCAGCACATGGTGAATGTCTGTGCTGCAGGCTGTGCGCTCTGTCCTACTAGGAAGCTGCAGCTCGAATGAGCGGGAACTCTGATGCCCCCTGTCTTTATAGTGCGTGTGCTCTAACTGGTGATTGGCTGCGGTGTGTGTGTTGATTGGTCCCACTATGTGTCCATCAGTGTGTGTCTGCACCATGATACACTGGTGTATATTATGACAGTGTGGATCTTCCTACAAGTAGCTGCTCCCAGTCCACTTTAACAAGGCCCTGTCTTATCCCGTTAAAATTGGCCTTCCCCCAATTCAGAAACATTATAGAAACGTAGAAAATTGAAGCAGGAAGAGGCCATTCGGCCCTTCGAGCCTGCTCCGCCATTCATTTTGATCATGGCTGATCATCCAATTCAGTAACCTGTTCCCGCTTTCCACCCATATTCTTTCATTCCTTTAGCCCCAATAGCTTTATCTAACTCCTTCTTGAAATCGTTTTGGCCTCAACTACTTCCTGTGGTAACGAATTCCACAGGCCGGCCACTCTCTGGGTGAAATTTCTCCTCATCTCTGTCCTAAATGGTCTACCCCGTACCCTCAGACGGTGACCCCTGGTTCTGGACACACCCACCATCGGGAACATCCTCCCTGCACCTACCCTGTCTAGAATGTTCTGGGTTTCTATGAGATCCCCCCCCACCATCAGTCTTCGAAACTCCAGTGAATACAATCCTCATATGTCAGGCCCACTATCCCAGAAATTAGTTTGTTAAACATTTGCTGCACTCCCTCTGGAGCAAGAACATCCTCCCTCAGATAAGGAGAGAAAAACTGCACACCTTGTACACGTGGGGCGGCATGGTGGCACAGTGGTTAGCACTGCTGCCTCACAGCGCCAGGGACCCGGGTTCAATTCCAGCTTTGGGTTACTGTGTGCACGTCCTCCCCGTGTCTGCGTGGGTTTCCTCCGGGTGCTCCTGTTTCCTCCCACAGTCCAAACAGGTGCAGGTTAGGTGGATTGGACATGATAAATTGCCCCCTGGTGTTCTGGTATGTGTGGGTTCGGTTATGGAGATAGCAGAGTGAACATAGGTTGGTTCAGACTCGATGGGCCGAATGGCCTCCTTCTGCACTGTAGGGATTCTGTGATGATTTCTATTCCAGGTGTGGCCTCACCAAGGCCCTGTATAACTGCAGTAAGACATCCCGGCTCCTGCACTCGAATCCTCTCGTTATGAAGACCAACATACCATTGGCCTTCTTTATCGCCTGCTGCACCTGCAAGCTTACCTTTCGTGACTGGTGTTCAAGGACACCCAAGCCTCGTTGCACATTCCCCTCTCAATCTATAGCCATTCAGATAATAATCTGCCTTCCTGTTTTTGCTACCAAAGTTGATAACCTCACACTTATCCAAATTATACTGCATCTGCCATACATTTGCCCACTCACTCAGCTTGTCCAAATCACACTGAAGGATCTCTGCATCCCCCTCACAGCTCACTCTCCCAACCAACTTTGTGTCATCTGCAAATTTGCAGATATTTCATTTAGTTCCCTCATCTAAATCATTAATATATATTGTGAATAGCTGGGGTCCCAGCACCAATCCCTGCAATATCCCACTAGTCACTGCCTGCCCTTTGGAAAAAGACCTGTTTATTCTTACTCTGTTTCCTGTATGCCAACCATCTCCACACACTACCCCCAATCCCATGTGCTTTAATTTCACACGTTAATCTCTTTGGGACTTTGTCAAATGCCTTCCGAAAGTCCAAATAAACTATTATTTCCAGTGTATTTTTTCCATAGCAACCTTAAATCTTACTGGATTATGGTCACTATCACCAAAATGCTCCCCCACTGACACTTCTATCATCTGCCTGGTTTCATTCATGGTAGTTAAGTCCAGTACCGCCCCCTCTCTTGTGGGACTTTCTACGTGCTGGCTCAGAAAGCTCTCCTGGATACACTTTAAGAGTTGTGCCCCCTCTAAGCCTTTCATACTTTGCCTATCTCAATTAATATTGGGGAAGTTGAAATCACCAACCATTATTACCCGATTATATTTACACTTCTCTGAGATTTAGCTCCATAGATGCTCTGCTCTCTCTCCCTGACTGTTTTGGAGCTTGCGAATCTGTCATACCTCCTCGCTGCAGTAATTGATCACTATTGCAATACTACCTCTTTTACAACCCCTCTTGCCTCGCCTGAAGATTCTATACCCTGGAATATTGCCCCTCCCTCAACCATGCCTCTGGATTAACAACATGATACTCCCGTGTGTTAACCTACACCTTCAGTTCATCGGCCTGACCCATTAAGACTCCTTGTATTAAAATAAATGCCATCCAGATTTGCCATATTCCCTTGTGCCTGAACATATCTCTCTTCGCTCTGCCTTCCAGTCAGACATGGCGTTTCTTCTGTATTTGGCTGCAAATCACGGCCCACTGTATCTCCACACCGTGACCCATCCCCCTGCCAAATTAGTTCCACCCGCTCCCCCAAACAGCAGTAGAAAAACTCTCTGTAAGGATATTGATCCCGTTCCGATTCAGATGCAACCCATCCAACTTGTACAGGCCCCATCTTCCCCAGAAACGGACCCAGTGATCCAGAAACGAAACTGCTGCAGGAACTCATTCCCCTCTTTCTGCCTCTGTCATTGGCACCAATGAGAAACACAACCTCTGTCTGTTCACCCTCCACCTTCTGAATGTCCTGCAGCCGATCAGTAGTCTCAGTGGTTAGCACTGCGGCCTCACAGCCCCAGGGTCCCAGGTTCAATTCCGGCCTTGGGTCACTGACTGTGCGGAGTCTGCACATCCTCCCCGTGTCTGCGTGGGTTTCCTCCGGGTGCTCCGGTTTCCTCCCACAGTCCAATGATGTGCAAGTTAGGTGGGTTGTCCCTGGATGGGGTTACAGGGCTAGGATGGGGGATGGAGAGAGCTGAGGTGCTCTTTCAGAGGGCCGGTGCAGACTCAATGGGCTGAATGGCCTCCTACCGCACTGTAGGGATTCTATGAACCTCCTTGAACCCAGCACCAGGGAGGCAACACACCACCCTGGAGTCACGTCTGAGGCCGCAGAAACGCACCCCTGGCTATCGAGTCTCCTGCCACTATTGCTCCTCCACCCTCACCCCTCCTCCTGTACACCTGTAATCGCCCCACAGTGCTGTGAACGCGGCCCTGTCAGCGCTCCGCAGGAGAACCGTCACCCTAACTGTTTCCCAACACAGAACAATGGTTCTCGAATGAGAAGCACTCTGGGGCTTTCCTGATTACCTGCCCATCCTCCCTTCTTCTGATTGGTGGTCACCTGTTCCCTCTCCGAATGCACTTCCTTAAGCCCCGTAATTGCCCTTCTCTTTTTACCAGCCTATCGTTATTAATATGCCACACTTTGGGATTCCCCTTTATGTTGGCTGCCAGTCTTTTCCCAGAATCCCTCTTCACTTCTATAATGTGATTTTTTTCACCTTCCCCCTGAACCTTCTGTATTTCTCTTGCTTCTCAAATGGATTTTCTTTTTTTTAAATACATTTAGAGTGTCCAATTATTGTTTTCCAATGAAGGGGCAATTTAGCGTGGCCAATCCACCTAGCCTGCACATCTTTGGGTTGTGGGGGCGGAACCCACGCGGACACGGGGAGAATGTGCAAACTCCACACGGACAGTGACCCAGAGCCGGGATCGAACCTGGGGCCTCAGCGCCGTGAGGCTGCAGTGCTAACCACTGAGCCAAAGTGCGGCCATTCAAATATATTTTATACCTGACACCGGTCATATGTAAACTTGTCCTTCGATATCTTAACTTCTATATTCTTCTTCTGCCCAGAAGCTCTGAGTTTGTTCCCCCTCCTACCCCTTTAAGAGAACACACTTTGACGGTGTCCAGGCCATTTCTCTCCTGAGGAGAGCCCCTTGTTCAGCAGCAGATTTTCCCGCCAACCTTTCGTTCCAGTCAATCGCCCAGCCCCTTTCTTCCCCCATTGAAGTCGGCCCTCCCCCAGTTAATTATTTTTATCTGCGATGCACGATCAATTGCACAAAGACGAGAGTTGATTACAACTGAGGCTTTATTACACTAAGATGTGTGGCTTCCTACAGCAGCTGGTGAAATGGCTGCTGTACGGGGAGCACACACATTTATACTCCGCCTACTGGGCGGAGCCAGCAGGCAGGGACTACCCCCCGTACCTGTAGTACAGGGCCTTACCACACATCTCCTAATATATACAACAGTGGTGATTACCACAATCTGGACTGTATTATCCTTTTCTATCATCATGCTAAACGTTAACAATACAATGATCACTGACTCTCGGCCAACTCATTTGCAAGAACGAGGTCCAAGAGTGAATCCTTTCGTGTTGGACCCGACACAACCTGCTGTGGAAAGTTTTCCCGAAAACAATCGAGGAACTTTTTCCCGCTTTTCCTTTCACATACCACTGTCCCACTCTGCATTCGGGTAATTAAAGTCCCCCTTTAAAATTACTCTATAATGTTTGCATCTCTCTGAAATTTCCCTCCAGATTTGTTTGACCCTCTGGAACATCCTCTTTCTCCAGCACTGCAATGCTCTCCTTCACCAATACCACCGCCCCTCCCCCTTTCCTGAACAGCTTGTATCCAGGAACATTTTTTTTGTTGTTTGGGTGGGTTTTTTAAAATTCTTGTTGGCTTACTCCTCGTTGCTGGCCTCGAACAGGTTTTGGAACAGGCCGACGGACTGCCCCCAAGTATCCAGGAAGCCTTCCTCTGACCCTCGGGTGGCGTACTTAATCCTCTCCGGGTGGAGAAATTCCGAGAGGTCAGCGAGCCAGTCTGCAGCTGTGGGTGGTGCTGCCGATCGTCAGCCGGGCAGGATTCTCCAGCGTGCGATTAGGGAAGCGAAAGCGAGGGCGTTGGCCCCCTTCCCCATGTGTAACTCTGGCTGCTCCGATACCCTGAAGACCACCACTCTTGGGCATGGCTTCACCCTCACCCCCACAACCTTGGACATTGCCTCGGAGAAGGCTGTCCAGAACCCAGCAAGCTTGGGGCAGGCCCGAAACATGTGGGTGTGGTTGGCCGGGCCCCGCTGGCACCGCCCACATTTGTCCTCCCCCTCCGGGAAGAACCTGCTCATTCGGGTTCTGGTCAGGTGCGCTCTGTGCACCACTTTGAGCTGCATTAGGCTCAGCCTTGCGCAGGAGGAGGCGGAGCTCACCCTGCTCAATGTTTCGCTCCAGAGTCCCCATCCTACCTCTGTCGCCAGTTTGTTTTCCCATTTTTGTCTGGTCTCGTCCAATGGAGTCCGAGCTCTGTCCAGTAGCTGTCCGTATATTTTCCCACATAGCCCCCCCTTCTCGTTGCTTGTGCCTATCAGGTCCTCCAGTAGTGTGCTTTCTGGGGCCCCGGGGTACCCTACTGTCTCTTTGCGGAGGAAGTGCTTTATTTGGAGGTGTCTTATTTCCTGTCCTTTTGCTAGTTTCCACTTCCTCATCGGTTCGTCCAGTGTCGCCAGTCTGTGTCTTATGTAGAAGTCCCCGACCGTCAGTGTGCCCGCGTCCCGCCTCCATCTTTTGAGGGTGGTATCCAGCATGGCTGGGGGGGGAATCTGTGATTGACGCATATGGGAGCCATGGGGGACATTTTGGTTATCCCGAAGTGTTGTCTCAACTGGGGCCATGTTCTCAGCGTGGCCGCTACCACTGGGCTCGTTGTGTACCTTGTTGAGGAGGGTGGGAGTGCTGCTGTGGCCAGGGCCCGGAGGGTCGTTCCTTTACAGGATGCCTCCTCCATTTGTACCCAATCTGTGTCGGGTTCTTGTACCCATCCCCTCACTCTTTGTGTCCAGGAACATTTAACACCCAGTCCTGCCCTTCCTCCAGCCAGGTTGCTGTTACCACCACAACATCGGACAGGCACGGTGGCACAGTGGTTACCACTGCTGCCTCACCGCACCAGGGCAGGCAGCGGGCCAAGGTAGAGTGTTCCTTTGGAGGGTTGGTGCAGACCTGTTGGGCTGAATGGCCTCCTTCTACACTGTACAGATTCAATGTATTCTATGGATATTTTCACAATGCAATCCGTGCTTGTAATTATTGATCGAGTTTTTTGAGAAGGTAACTAAGATGATTGATGAGGGAGGGTGGTGGATGTTGTTTACCTGGACTTCAGTAAAGCCTTTGACAAAGTTCCTCATGGCAGACTTGTACAAAAGGTGAAGTCACATGGGATCAGAGGTGAGGTGGCAAGATGGATACAGAACTGGCTCGGTCACA
The DNA here is from genome assembly GCF_047496885.1 of Scyliorhinus torazame. NCBI lineage: Eukaryota > Metazoa > Chordata > Chondrichthyes > Carcharhiniformes > Scyliorhinidae > Scyliorhinus > Scyliorhinus torazame. The sequence goes on from NC_092715.1 coordinate 14,889,759, forward strand.
GGAGGCAAAGGGTAGCAGTGGAAGGGTGCTTTCGCAATGGAAGGTTGTGACTAGTGGTGTTCCGCAGGGATCGGTGCTGGGGCCTCTGTTGTTTGTAGTGTACATAAGCGATTTGAAGGGCGGCATGTGGCGCAGTGGTTAGCACTGGGACTGCGGCGCTGAGGACCCGGGTTCAAATCCCGACCCTGGGTCACTGTCCGTGTGGAGTTTGCACATTCTCCCCGTGTCTGCGTGGGTTTCACCCCCACAAGCCAAAGATATGCAGGTTAGGTGGATTGGCCACGCTAACTTGCCCCTTAATTGGAGAAATAATAATTGGGTACTCTAAATTTATTTTTAAAAATAATAAATAAACGATTTGGAGGAAAATGTAGCCGGCCTGATTAGTAAGTTCACGGATGACACCAAGGTCGGTGGAGTGGCAGCATGTTGAGGATTGTCAGAGGATACAGTAGGACAAAGATTGGATAACTTGGGCGGAGAGATGGCAAATGGAGTTTAATCCGGACAAATGTGAGGTCATGCATTTTGGTAGGTCTAACGTAGACAGGAAATATACCGTAAATGGCAAAACTCTGAGGAATATAGAAAGTCAGAGAGATCTGGGCGTACAGGCCCACAGATCTTTGAAGGTGGCAACACAAGTGGACAAGGTAGTCAAGAAAGCATACGGAATGCTTGCCTTCATTGGACGGGGCATCGAGTATAAAAACTGGCAAGTAATGCTACATTTGTATAGAACCTTGGTGAGGTTGCATTTGGAATATTGCGCACAGTTCTGGTCACTACGCTACCAGAAGGATGTGGAGGTTTTGGAGCGGGTGCAGAGGAGGTTTACCATGATGTTGCCTGGTCTGGAGGGTGTTAGCTATGCGAAGAGGCTAAATAGACTTGAGGGGCGACCTAATAGAGGCCTACAAGATTATGAGGGACATAGATAGAGCAGATGGGCAGGCACTCTTTCCCAGGGTGGAGGGGTCAATCCCAGCTTGGACCATTGTCTGTGCGGAGTCTGCACATTCTCCCCGTGTCTGCGTGGGTTTCCTCCGGGTGCTCCGGTTTCCTCCCATAAGTCCCGAAAGATGTGCTGTTAGGTAATTTGGACATTCCGACTTCTCCTTCTGTGTACCCGAGCAGGCGCTGGAATGTGGCGACTCGGGGCTTTTCATAGTAACTTCATTGCAGTGTTAATGTAAGCCTACTTGTGACAATAAAGATTATTATATAACAGTCACCAGGGGGCATAGGTTTAAGGTCCATGGGGCAAAGTTTAGAGGAGATGTGCGAGGCAGGTTTTTTACACAGAGGGTGGTGAGTGCCTGGAACGCGTTGCCACGGGAGATTGGGGAAGCAGATACATTAACGGTGTTCAAAAGGCATCTTGACAAACACATGGACAGGACGGGTATAGAGGGGTATGGCACAAGGGAGTGCTGAGGGTTTGGCCAAGGGTGGTATCATGACCGGTACAGACTTGGAGGCGGTTTTGTTCTTTGTTCTGTTTACTTTACTCCATAGATTCACATTCATGCACAGTGGCCCTGATTTAAATGTCATTACTTTTCTCCCTTATTCCAACTCCACTTATTAACATCCTGTTCTCTGCACCAGTGCTCTCTGTCCCACCCAGTGTTTTGTGCATCCTGGTATTCCTCGCTAATATCTCCTCTTGGTTCCCACACCCCTGCTGAGTTTGGTTAAAGTCATCCCGACCTCCGGTTGCGGCTATGCGGAGCTATGTCGCACGTTCGGCAGCTCCCGACAGAAACGGACTTTTGGGCTCTTTTTAGGGCCCCCAGCGGCATTTGTTCGACGGTTCCCAGTGTGGGAAGGTGACAGTACGATTTCCCCGGCACTGTATGGATTGGACCAGGAGTGGAGCGGTGAAAAAAAGTAGTTTTGGAGCAGCGAAAAGTGCGAGGGAGGAAAACCAAGATGGCGGCGGGTGGAGACCAGGCAGCGTGGGCGCAGTGGACGCAGGAACAACAGGAGTTTCTCCAGCGCTGCTTCACGGAATTGAAGGCAGAGCTGTTGGAGCCGTTGAAGGCTTCGATAGACAAGCTGCGCGAGACCCAGAAGACCCAAGGGGCGGCAATCCGGGAGGTGCGGCAAAAGGCCTCAGAGAACGAGGACGAGATCTTGGGCCTGGCGGTGAAGGTAGAGGCGCACGAGGCGATGCATAAGAAATGGCAGGAGACGTTCGAGGACATGGAGGATCGATCGAGGAGGAAGAACCTGCGGATTCTGGGTCTCCCGGAGTGAGTAGAGGGGTCAGATGTTGGAGCATATGTGATCACGATGCTGAACACATTGATGGGCGCGGGGGCCGTCCCGGGGCCCCTGGAGCTGGCGGGGGCCCACCGAGCCCTGGCAAGGAGGCCCAAGCCCAACGAGCCGCCGGGGCTGGTGCGGTTCCACCGCTTCGTGGACAGGGAGTGTGTCCTAAGGTGGGCAAAGAAGGAAGTGAGCAGCAGGTGGGAGAATGCAGAGGTCCGGATATACCAGGACTGGAGGGCGGAGGTGGCCAAGAAGAGGGCCGGGTACAATCGGGCTAAGGCGGCCCTGCATCGGAAGGGGGTGAAATTCGGGATGTTGCAGCCGGTGCAACTGTGGGTCACTTTCAAGGACCGCAACCACTACTTCGAGACGCCGGGGGAGGTGTGGACCTTTATCCAGGCCGAAAAGTTGGACTCGGATTGAGGGTCGGATGCGAGGGGGTTGATGTGATTGTTGTGTTTTGGGGGGATGTTCTGTTCTGTTTGGTACTGGTTTTCTTTGGGTGCTGGGTGGGGCAAGGTGAGATGGTTCGTAGTGGGGGTTTGCTGAGAGTGTGGACGTCGGTGGTTGGAAGAGGGGGCCCATTGGGGGGGGGAGGGGAGAGGGGAGGCCTGAGGTGGTGGAGCTGGGATAAGGCCGTGAAAGGGAGCTGTGCCAGAGGGGGCGGGGCCGGCTTGGTGGAAAGCACGGGCTTTTTCCCGCGCTAGGAAAGGAAGTGGGCGGGGAGGGGAGGAGGGGTGGTGCTGGAGAGGAGCGCCCGCTGATGGACAGGAGCCCCTTGATCCGGCTGATAAATTGAAATGTGAGAGGCCTGAACGGGGCGGTCCAGAGGGCCCGTGTGTTCGCGCACCTGAAGGGACTGAAGGCAGATGTGGTCATGCTCCAGGAGACGCATTTGAGGGTGGCAGACCAGGTTATGCTGAGAAAGGGGTGGGTAGGGCAGATTTTTCATTCGGGGTTGGACGCAAAGAATCGAGGGGTGGCGATTTTGGTGGGGAAGCGGGTGTCGTTTGAGGCGCTGAGCATTGCGGCAGACAATGGAGGTAGGTACGTGATGGTGAGTGGTAAGCTGCAGGGGGTGCGGGTGGTCTTGGTGAATGTGTATGCCCCGAATTGGGACAATGCCAGATTTATGCAGCGCATGTTGGGCCGGATTCCGGACCTGGAGGCAGGGAGCTTGATAATGGAGGAGGACTTTAATACGGTATTGGATCCAGCATTAGACTGCTTTAGGTCCGGGACGGGTAAGAGGCCGGCGGCGGCCAAGGTGTTGAGGGGGTTTATGGACCAGATTGGAGGAGTGGACACATGGAGGTTTGTTAGGCCGGGGGCCAGGGAATTCTCTTTCTTTTCCCACGTCCATAAAGCCTACTCCTGGATTGACTTCTTCGTTTTGAGCAGGGCGCTGATCCCGAGGGTGGAGGACACGGAGTATTCGGCCATAGCCATCTCAGACCATGCCCCGCACTGGGTGGAGCTCGAGCTAGGGGAGGAGAGGGACCAGCTCCCGCTGTGGCGCCTGGAGGTGGGTTTGCTGGCGGATGAGGTGAGCGGGCGGATCCGGGGGTGCATTGAAAGAAAACTAGAGGTTAACGATAATGGGGAGGTGCAGGTAGGGGTGGTCTGGGAGGCACTGAAGGCGGTGATTAGGGGAGAGCTAATCTCCACTAGGGCCCACAAGGAGGGGAAGGAGAGGAGAGAGAGGGAGAGGTTGGTGGGGGAGATTTTAAGCGTAGATAGAAGGTATGCAGAGGTCCCCGAGGAGGGACTACTCAAGGAGCGACGAAGCCTCCAGGCCGAGTTCGGCCTGTTGACCACCAAGAAGGCGGAGGTGCAGTGGAGGAAAGCGCAAGGGGCGATGTATGAATACGGGAGGCTAGCCGGATGTTGGCACATCAGCTTCGGAAGCGGGAGGCAGCGAGGGAGATTGGGGGCGTTAGGGATAAAAGGGGGAACACGGTGCGGAGTGCGGTGGGAATAAATGGGGTATTTAGAGACTTCTATGAGGGGCTGTATAGGTCTGAGCCCCCGACGGAGGAGGGGGGATGCGTCATTTTATGGACCGGCTGAGGTTCCCGAGGATGGAGGAGGAGCAGGTGGCTGGGCCTGGGGTACCGGTAGGGCTGGAGGAGCTGACTAAGGGGCTGGGGTGTGTGCAGGCGGGGAAGGCACCGGGGCCAGATGGATTCCCGGTGGAGTTTTATAGGAAGTATATGGACCTGTTGGGCCCTCTACTAGTGAGGACATTCAATGAGGTGAGGGGGGGGGGGTCGGGGGGCGGGGGGGTGCCCTATCCCCGACGATGTCCAGGGTGCTTAGCTCGCTGATCTTGAAGCAGGACAAGGACCCTTTACAGTGTGGGTCGTATAGGCCAATCTCGCTCCTCAACGTGGACGCGAAGCTGTTAGCGAAGGTGTTGGCTACCAGAATTGAGGACTGTGTCCCGGGGGTGATCCACGAGGACCAGACGGGTTTCGTGAAGGGAAGGCAGCTGAATACCAATGTGCGGAGGCTCCTAAATGTAATCACGATGCCCGCAGTGGAGGGGGAAGCGGAGATAGTGGCGGCTATGGATGCGGAGAAGGCCTTCGATAGGGTGGAGTGGGGGTACCTCTGGGAAGTGTTGAGGAGGTTCGGGTTCGGGGAGGGGTTCGTTAGTTGGGTTAGGTTACTGTACGAAGCCCCGGTGGCGAGTGTGTCCACAAATCGGAGGAGGTTGGGATACTTTTGGCTGTACCGGGGGATGAGGCAGGGGTGCCCCCTATCCCCCCTGCTATTTGTGTTGGCAATTGAGCCTTTGGTGATGGCTCTGAGGAAGTCCAGGAACTGGAGGGGGCTGGTGCGGGGGGGGGGGGGGGGAGGAATAATGGGTATCATAGAACATAGAACATAGAAAATACAGCACAGAACAGGCCCTTCGGCCCACGATGTTGTGCCGAACCTTTGTCCTAGATTAATCATAGATTATCATTGAATTTACAGTGCAGAAGGAGGCCATTCGGCCCTTTGAGTCTGCACCGGCTCTTGGAAAGAGCACCCTACCCAAACTCAACACCTTCACCCAACACCAAGGGCAATTTGGACATTAAGGGCAATTTATCATTGGCCAATTCACCTAACCTGCACATCTTTGGATTGTGGGAGGAAACCGGAGCACCCGGAGGAAACCCACGCAGACACGGGGAGGACGTGCAGACTCCGCACAGTCAGTGACCCAAGCCGGAATCGAACCTGGGACCCTGGAGCTGTGAAGCAATTGTGCTATGCACAATGCTACCGTGCTGCCCTTGAGAACAAATAAATCTACACTATATCATTTAACCGTAATCCATGTACCTATCCAATAGCTGCTTGAAGGTCCCTAATGTTTCCGACTCAACTACTTCCACAGGCAGTGCATTCCATGCCCCCACTACTCTCTGGGTAAAGAACCTACCTCTGATATCCCTCCTCTATCTTCCACCTTTCACCTTAAATTTATGTCCCCTTGTAATGGTTTGTTCCACCCGGGGAAAAAGTCTCTGACTGTCTACTCTATCTATGCCCCTTATCATCTTATAAACCTCTATCAAGTCGCCCCTCATCCTTCTCCGTTCTAATGAGAAAAGGCCTAGCACCCTCAACCTTTCCTCGTAAGACCTACTCTCCATTCCAGGCAACATCCTGGTAAATCTTCTTTGCACCTTTTCCAAAGCTTCCACATCCTTCCTAAAATGAGGCGACCAGAACTGTACACAGTACTCCAAATGTGGCCTTACCAAAGTTTTGTACAGCTGCATCATCACCTCACGGCTCTTAAATTCAATCCCTCTGTTAATGAACGCGAGCACACCATAGGCCTTCTTCACAGCTCTATCCACTTGAGTGGCAACTTTCAAAGATGTATGAACATAGACCCCAAGATCTCTCTGCTCCTCCACATTGCCAAGAACTCTACCGTTAACCCTGTATTCCGCATTCATATTTGTCCTTCCAAAATGGACAACCTCACACTTTTCAGGGTTAAACTCCATCTGCCACTTCTCAGCCCAGCTCTGCATCCTATCTATGTCTCTTTGCAGCCGACAACAGCCCTCCTTACTATCCACAACTCCACCAATCTTCGTATCATCTGCAAATTTACTGACCCACCCTTCAACTCCCTCATCCAAGTCATTAATGAAAATCACAAACAGCAGAGGACCCAGAACTGATCCCTGCGGTACGCCACTGGTAACTGGGATCCAGGCTGAATATTTGCCATCCACCACCACTCTCTGACTTCTATCAGTTAGCCAGTTCGTTATCCAACTGGCCAAATTTCCCACTATCCCATGCCTCCTTACTTTCTGCATAAGCCTACCATGGGGAACTTTATCAAATGCCTTACTAAAATCCATGTACACTACATCCACTGCTTTACCTTCATCCACATGCTTGGTCACCTCCTCAAAGAATTCAATAAGATTTGTAAGGCAAGACCTACCCCTCACAAATCCGTGCTGACTATCCCTAATCAAGCAGTGTCTTTCCAGATGCTCAAAAATCCTATCCTTCAGTACCCTTTCCATTACTTTGCCTACCACCGAAGTAAGACTAACTGGCCTGTAATTCCCAGGGTTATCCCTAGTCCCTTTTTTGAACAGGGGCACGACATTCGCCACTCTCCAATCCCCTGGTACCACCCCTGTTGACAGTGAGGACGAAAAGATCATTGCCAACGGCTCTGCAATTTCATCTCTTGCTTCCCATAGAATCCTTGGATATATCCCGTCAGGCCCGGGGGACTTGTCTATCCTCAAGTTTTTCAAAATGCCCAACACATCTTCCTTCCTAACAAGTATTTCCTCGAGCTTACCAATCTGTTTCACACTGTCCTCTCCAACAATATCGCCCCTCTCATTTGTAAATACAGAAGAAAAGTACTCGTTCAAGACCTCTCCTATCTCTTCAGACTCAATACACAATCTCCCGCTACTGTCCTTGATCGGACCTACCCTCGCTCTAGTCATTCTCATATTTCTCACATATGTGTAAAAGGCCTTGGGGTTTTCCTTGATCCTACCCGCCAAAGATTGTTCATGCCCTCTCTTAGCTCTCCTAATCCCTTTCTTCAGTTCCCTCCTGGCTATCTTGTATCCCTCCAAAGCCCTGTCTGAACCTTGTTTCCTCAGCCTTACATAAGTCACCTTTTTCCTCTTAACAAGACATTCAACCTCTCTTGTCAACCATGGTTCCCTCACTCGACCATCTCTTCCCTGCCTGACAGGGACATACATATCAAGGACACGTAGCACCTGTTCCTTGAACAAGTTCCACATTTCATTTGTGTCCTTCCCTGCCAGCCTATGTTCCCAACTTATGCACTTCAATTCTTGTCTGACAACATCGTATTTACCCTTCCCCCAATTGTAAACCTTGCCCTGTTGCACGTACCTATCCCTCTCCATTACTAAAGTGAAAGTCACAGAATTGTGGTCACTATCTCCAAAATGCTCCCCCACTAACAAATCTATCACTTGCCCTGGCTCATTACCCAGTACTAAATCCAATATTGCCCCTCCTCTGGTCGGACAATCTACATACTGCGTTAGAAAAGCTTCCTGGACACACTGCACAAACACCACCCCATCCAAACTATTTGATCTAAAGAGTTTCCACTCAATATTTGGGAAGTTAAAGTCGCCCATGACTACTACCCTATGACTTCTGCACCTTTCCAAAATCTGTTTCCCAATCTGTTCCTCCACATCTCTGCTACTATTGGGGGGCCTATAGAAAACTCCTAACAAGGTGACTGCTCCTTTCCTATTTCTGACTTCAACCCATACTACCTCAGTAGGTTGATACTCCTCGAACTGCCTTTCTGCAGCTGTTATACTATCTCTAATTAATAATGCCACCCCCCCACCTCTTTTACCACCCTCCCTAATCTTATTGAAACATCTATAACCAGGGACCTCCAACAACCATTTCTGCCCCTCTTCTATCCAAGTTTCCGTGATGGCCACCACATCGTAGTCCCAAGTACCGATCCATGCCTTAAGTTCACCCACCTTATTCCTGATGCTTCTTGCGTTGAAGTATACACACTTCAACCCCTCTCCGTGCCTGCAAGTACTCTCCTTTGTCAGTGTTCCCTTCCCCACTGCCTCATTACACGCTTTCGCGTCCTGAATATCGGCTACCTTAGTTGCTGGACTACAAATCCGGTTCCCATTCCCCTGCCAAATTAGTTTAAACCCTCCCGAAGAGTACTAGAAAACCTCCCTCCCAGGATATTGGTGCCCCTCTGGTTCAGATGCAACCCGTCCTGCTTGTACAGGTCCCACCTTCCCCAGAATGCGCTCCAATTATCCAAATACCTGAAGCCCTCCCTCCTACACCATTCCTGCAGCCACGTGTTCAACTGCACTCTCTCCCTATTCCTAGCCTCGCTATCACGTGGCACCGGCAACAAACCAGAGATGACAACTCTGTCTGTCCTGGCTTTTAACTTCCAGCCTAACTCCCTAAACTTGTTTATTACCTCCACACCCCTTTTCCTACCTATGTCGTTGGTACCAATGTGCACCACGACTTCTGGCTGCTCACCCTCCCCCTTAAGGATCCTGAAGACACGATCCGAGACATCCCTGGCCCTGGCACCCGGGAGGCAACATACCTTCCGGGAGTCTCGCTCGCGACCACAGAATCTCCTATCTATTCCCCTAACCATTGAATCTCCTACAACTATTGCTTTACTATTCTCCCCCCTTCCCTTCTGAGCCCCAGAGCCAGACTCAGTGCCAGAGACCTGGCCGCTAGGGCCTTCCCCCGGTAGGTCATCCCCCCCAACAGCATCCAAAACGGTATACTTGTTTTGAAGGGGAACGGCCACGAGGGATCCCTGCACTTTCTGCCTGTTTGTTTTTTTCCCCCTGACTGTAACCCAGCTATTCTTGTCCTGTACCTTGGGTGTGGTTACCTCCTTGTAACTCTTCTCAATCACCCCCTCTGCCTCCCGGATGATCCGAAGTTCATCCAGCTTCAGCTCCAGTTCCCTAACACGGTCTTTGAGGAGCTGAAGTTGGGTGCACTTCCCGCAGGTATAGTCAGCGGGGACACCGGTGGTATCCCTCACCACCCACATCCTACAGGAGGAGCATGTAACTGGCCTAGCCTCCATCCCCTCTTACCTGACAGAATATAGCTGCCCTGTGGACTAACTAGATCTCCGCCCACCGACCCTGCTCCCAGTCAGCTACACTTTCTGTAAACTCCTGGCTCTCTTCGCACTCTTTGCGGAAATGTCGGAAACAAAATGAAAGGAGCGCCTTACTCCCTCCTCACCTAACTCCCTTGGTCACCAAACTCTCACTATCACACTCAAATGCACCAAATTCAGCACTCAGTGCAAACAAAGTCTGCACTGTAGGGGATCACTTTTATACTGTGAATCTAGCCTCTGAAAACCTGGCCTAATCCAATTAACTAATTAACAAGCTCCAGCTGCAAGTGCCTACAAGTAGAAGCCGGTTTAAAGCTTATTGAAAATTCACCTTCTTCTAAACCAAACAGCAACTTTTAAGTTAATTAACTAAATAAAAGAAAGACTAAACTTTAGATAAAAATGAAGCCTTATACTCCCTTGGTCACCAAACTCTCACTATCACACTCAAATGCACCAAATTCAGCACTCAGTATTTCTCGTTGTATGCCGATGATCTGTTACTGTATGTGGCGGCCGGAGGTGACGCGGATCCTCAGGGAGTTTGGAGGCTTTCCGGGTATAAGCTCAACACGGGGAAGAGTGAGCTATTCGATATACACCCAGGGGACCAGGGAAGGGGGATAGACGAGCTTCCACTGAAGAGGGCGGAAAGGAGTTTTCGGTACCTAGGGATCCAGGTGGCCAGGAGCTGGGAGGCCCTACAGAAGCTCAACTTGACGAGGCTGGTGGAGCAGATGGAGGAGGAATTTAAAAGGTGGGATATGCTGCCACTCTCCCTGACGGGTAGGGTACAGTCGGTGAAGATGACAGTGCTCCCGAGGTTCCTTTTTATATTCCGGTGCCTGCATATCTCGATCCCTAAGGCCTTTTGTAAGCGGGTCAGCAGGAGCATCATGGGGTTTGTATGGGCGAAAGAGACCCCGAGGGTGAGAAGGGTGTTTCTGGAATGGAGTAGGGACAGAGGAGGGCTAGCGTTGCCAAATCTGTGTGGGTACTACTGGGCTACCAATGTGGCGATGATACGCAAGTGGGTAATGGAGGGGGCGGCGTGGAAGAGGCTGGAGATGGCGTCCTGTGTGGGCACGAGCCTGAGAGCGCTGGTGACGGCACCGCTGCCGCTCCCGCCGACAAGGTACACCACGAGTCCAGTGGTGGCAGCGACCCTCAAAATTTGGGGGCAGTGGAGACGCCGCAGGGGGGAGGCAGAGGCTTCGGTGTGGTCCCCGATCCGAGAGAACCATCGGCTTGTCCCGGGGAGAATGGATGGGGGGCTCCTGAGCTGGCACAGGGCAGGTATTAGAAGGATGGGGGACCTGTTTATAGATGGGACGTTTGCGAGCCATGGGGCGTTGGAGGAAAATTCGGGCTCCCCCCTGGAAATGCCTTCAATGTACATGCAGGTAAGGGCGTTCGTAAGACGGCAGGTGAGGGAATTCCCGCTGCTGCCAGTACGTAGGATCCAGGATAGGGTGCTCTCGGGGGTGTGGGTTGGAGAAGGCAAGGTCTCGGCGACCTACCAGGAGATGCAGGAGGAGGAGGAGGCCTCGGTGGAGGAGCTGAAAGGTAAATGGGAGGAGGAGCTGGGGGAGGAGATAGACGCGGGTACGTGGGCGGACGCCCTGGGTAGGGTAAATTCTTCCTCCTCTTGCGCCAGGCTTAGCCTGATACAATTTAAGGTTCTGCACAGGGCGCACATGACTGGGGCAAGGCTGAGTTGGTTTTTTGGAGTGGAGGACAGGTGTGTGAGGTGCTCGGGGAGCCCAGCAAATCACGCCCACATGTTTTGGGTGTGCCCAGCGCTGGATGGGTTCTGGAGGGGCGTTGCGAGGACGGTGTCTAAGGTGGTAAACACCCGGGTTAAGCTGAGTTGGGGGCTCGCACTATTTGGGGCACTTTGTGTTTACTACTGTGTTTATTATCATTAAGGGGGGGGGGCTTGTACATTGGGGGAATACGTGACATAGCTATAAGATGTTTATTTATGTATTCTTTGTTTTTTATTATTTCTGTAAGGGGGGGGGGGTTGTTGAAAATATGTAAAAATTTGAATAAAGAATATATTTTTTTAAAGTCATCACGATAGCACTACCAAATAATCCCGCAAGGAGCTCGGTCCCAGTTTCTTTAGGGGTAACTCGCCCGGCTTGTACGGGTGCCATTTCCCTCAGAGCCGGACCCAGCAATCTAAAGCCATCCCTCCTGCATCTTTCCAGCCTTGCATTCATCCGCCTGAACCTCCTGTTCCACATGGCACTGAGAGTGACCCAGAGATTACGACATTTGAGGTCTTGCTTGCTAATATCCTGCGCAGCTCCTTAAATTCTGATTTCAGGGCCCCATCCCTCTTCCTACCTCAGTTATTGGTACAAATGAGGACAACAACCTCTGGCTGTTCCCCCACCCCCCCGAGGAATATCCCATCGGCATTCAAAGTGTTTAAAATTGAAAGTGAGGACATAATGGAGATATAGTTGATAAGGCAACAGGACCAGATGAGATGTGTGCAAGGGTGCAGAAGGTGTTAGTGTAGGAAGACACAAAGATAGATAGGAAAGTAAGTTGCCAAGAAAAAGTAGAGCACCTTCAAAGGGATACAGATATGTGTGTGGGCAGAAATGTGACTGATGGAGTATAATGCCAACTTGACCACTTTGGCAGGAAAAATAGAAAAGTGGCATACTATTTTTTTCAAGATATTTTATTCCAAACATACACAGTATTTGCAAAAGTAACAGTCCAAGACATTAACAGTGTGTACACTTCCCCCCTTTCACTTGTCCCATCACCTCGCACCAGATTCCCATCCTATCTCCCTCCCAATTCCTCCTTCCGCTTACTCTTTATCCTTGTCACCTTGCCTTGCTCTGCTCCCCAACCAACCGTATATGTCTCCAATCCTGCCCTCTCCCAGCCTTGCCCTGCTCCCCCAACACCCGTATATGTCTCCAATCTTGCCCTCTCCCAGCCTTGCCCTGCTCCCCCAACACCCGTATATGTCTCCAATCCTGCCCTCTCCCAGCCTTGCCCTGCTCCCCCAACACCCGTATATGTCTCCAATCCTGCCCTCACCAAGTCATCAGAGAGCAGCAGTTGCTCCGGCAGCGTGTCCTCCGTTAGATGGGGGAACACCAGCCACTCCTTTGGTGCAAAGTCGCACTCCTGCCTGTACCGAGCTCACTCCCGCTCAGCAGCTCGAACCTGTCACGCAGCCCGTCCAGACTAGTAACCTTCCCCTCCGAGAACATATATCGCTAACGCATTCCAGCCCCTCCTCCCTCCACTTCCTATACTCCGCCCCCCCCCCCCCCCCCCCCCCCCCCCCCCCCCCCCGGCTTAAACATGTGGTTCCCCCACAGTGGCGTCAACACCCAACAACTTATCCAACTTAAAATACCTCCTCAACTGTTTCCATATCCTAATAGTTGACTCCATCACCGGACTCTCCGTGTACTTCCCCGGGGCTAACGGTAAAGGGGCCATCGCAAGGGCCTGCAAGACTCCACCTCCACCTCCCCTCACCACCGCCTCACAGCCAAGTAATAATACATCAGGTTTGGAGCGCCAATCCCTCCTTCCTGCATCTGCCTCGGTAGCAGCGCCCTCTTCACCCTCGGTACCTTCCCAGCCCATATTAACTCCAAAATCAGTGCCTTCACCCTGCAGAAAAGGGCCTCGGGGAGAAAGATCGGGAGGGTCTGAAAGACAAACAGAAACCTTGGCAGCACATTCGTCTTCACCACCTGCACCTTCCCTGCCAACGTCAAGTGCAAAGTATCCCACCTCTTGAAATCACCCTTAACCTCTTCCACTAACCCTGTCAAGTTCCACCTGTTCATCGTAGCCCACCCATGCGTTACCCGAATCCCCAAACACCTGAACCGCCCTATGGCCACTTTCAATGGTACCGCCCCAAAATTGCACCCCCCCCCTCCCCCCCCCACCCCCCACCCCCCCCCGCCTCGCTGCATTCACCAGAAACACCTCACTCTTCCGTACATTCAACTTATAACCAGAGAAGGCCCCAACTCTGTCCAACAGGCGCATAATTCTTGCCATAATTTACAGCGGGTCCAAGTGTTATACTGTTTAAATGGAGAGAGATTTCAGACTCTGAGGTACAGAGGAATCTGGGTGTCCAGGTACATGGCTCACAAAATGTTAAGGTGCAGATACAGCAAGTGATTAGGAAGTAGATCAGCACGGTAGCACCGTGGTTAGCACTGTTGCTTCACAGCACCAGGGTCCCAAGTTCGATTCCCGGCTTGGGTCACTGTCTGTGCGGAGTCGGCACGTCCTCCCCGTGTGTGCGTGGGTTTCCTCCGGGTGCTCCGGTTTCCTCCCACAGTCCAAAGATGTGCGGGTTAGATGGATTGGCCATGACCAAGTCCCGAAAGACGTGCTGTTAGGTGAATTGGACATTTTGAATTCTCCCTCTGTGTACCCGAACAGGCGCCGGAATGTGGCGACTAGGGGCTTTTCACAGTAACTACATTGCAGTGTTATTATAAGCCTATTTGTGACAATAAAGATTCTTATTATTAAAAGGAAAATGGAACCATAGAATCCCTACAGTGCAGAAGGAGGCCATTCGGCCCATCAAGTCTGCACCGACCTTCTGAAAGAGCACCCTACCTAGATGCACGTCCCCACCCAATCCCCGTAACCCAGTAATCCCAATTAACCTTTTTTGGACACTAAGGGCCAATTGATCTTGGTCAATCCACCTAACCTGCACGTCTTTGGACTGTGGGAGGAAACCGGAGCACCCGGAGGAAACCCACGCACACACGGGGAGAACGTGCAGATTCCGCACAGACAGCGACCCAAGCCAGGAATCGAACCTGGAACCCTGCTGCTGTGAGGCAGCAGTGCTAACCACTGTGCCACTGTGTAATGTTGGCCTTAATTGTAAGTGGAACAGAATATAAAAGTGGGGAAGTTTTGCTCCTGCTGTACAGGTATTGCTGAGGCCACAGCTGGGTACCGTGGACAGTTGTGGCCTCATTATTTGGAGAAAAGATATAATTGAGTTTGAAGCAGTTCAGAGAAGGTTCACTCGATTGAAGCCTGGGATGAAGGTTAGAAGAGAGGGTGAACTGGTTGGGTGTAGATCCTTTGGAGTTTCGAAGAATGCGATCCGATTTGGTCGAGTGGATACCAGGTAGATGATTCCTCTCCTCAGTTGGAGGGTGTCCCACCCTCGAGAGCTGATGGCCAATCTCATTGGTCCCCAGGACCCAATAATGGGCAGTGCCAGGACAGCAGGCAGGTTCCTGCGGAAGACAACCTGGGTCCCAGGCAGAGTTAACCCAGGCCCTTTTTGCACTGGGAGGGATCTGGCACCCCATGGGCGAGGGAGTGGGTTGGGGTTTTGGAGAGCAGGGTGTGGGGGAGGCAAAAAGGGGGTTCCACATTAGGCCTGCCCCCAATGCACGCAGGAAGCCCCCAAAGGAGATACTGCACTTCCTTTTTGCCTTTGCACCCGAGCTTAGAAAATCCGCCTGCCCACTCTCCTCTGCCTTCCAGGGCCAACCATATTATGGAGGTGGAGGCAGAATTACACCTTTAATTGCCCCTCTTTTGGGTTGTTAAGAGCCTCAAAAGGCCGAATGGTGGACGGGCCTGACCCACTCAATGCATTATGGGGATTGGGTCTGGTGGGAAGATGGTGGGTAAGCCACTATTATATTTTATGCGCCCCACCCCTGCCAAAAAAGGACCCAGTGTGGGGGTCACAAAATTCTGCCCTGGGCGAAGACCTTCCCTGCTGATCATTGTGGGAAGCATGGGTACATTCACCAGATTCCACCGTAAGAAAACCTGAGCCACATACAGAGAAAGTGATTGGTTCCTGCGGGGGATTAATCCCCAGCGAATGTTCAAGCTCTCTGGAGAAATGTAAGAGATGTTGAGGTATTGGTGAGGCTTGTTCCGAAGGCTGGAGGTCACTTTCAACCTGGGCTAGACTGTGCAAGGGAACAGTAGACTGGGAGAAAGCCATTCAGTCCCTCCAAATTCTTCCATCTGTCAACAAGACTTTGGTTGAATTGTGTCTTATCTTCATTCAGCCACCTTGGTTCTGTAACTTTTTTTAAAATATATTTTATTTCAAACACAATCAGTAACAAGCACACACAACATCCCAGTATAAACGTGATTCAAACAGTTTGTCAATGTTCCCCTTTTTCTCTCCTAAAGTACCCCAACAATCCCCCCCCCCCCCAAATCCCCCTGCTGGTGACACATAGATCTTCAAATAAGGACAGGAAAAGCCTCCACCTTATATAAAACCCCCTCTTCCGACTCCCTAACAGTGGACTTGATCTTCCCCAGTCTTAAAAATTCCCACAAATCCCCCAACCACGGCGAGACCCCCGGCAGCGGTGCCGGTCTCCAACTCGGTAAAATTCGCCACCAGGCAATCAGAGAGGCGAAGCAGTTCAAACTCCTCCTGCAGTTCCTCGAGCCCCACGAATCTTCCCTCTACGAGCAGGTCCCTACGAGCAGGGTCCAGCGGAGATTCACACGGATGATCCCAGGAATGGTAGGCCTAACATACGATGAACGTCTGAGGATCCTGTGATTATATTCATTGGAGTTTAGGAGGTTGAGGGGAGATCTAATAGAAACTTACAAGATAATGAATGGCTAAGATAGGGTGGACGTAGGGAAGTTGTTTCCATTAGCAGAGGAGACTAGGACCCGGGGGCACAGCCTTAGAATAAAAGGGAGTCACTTTAGAACAGAGATGAGGAGAAATTTCTTCAGCCAGAGAGTGGTGGGTCTCTGGAATTCATTGCCACAGAGGGCAGTGGAGGCCGGGACGTTGAGTGTCTTTAAGACAGAAGTTGATAAATTCTTGATTTCTCGCGGAATTAAGGGCTATGGAGAGAGAGCAGGTAAATGGAGTTGAAATCAGCCATGATTGAATGGTGGAGTGGACTCGATGGGCCGAATGGCCTTACTTCCGCTCCTATGTCTTATGGTCTTATGGTCCCTAATCCGCTCTATCCCTTCCCTGTACCAACCCCTGTACATCGCCTCCATCCCTCCTGGTATAAACCTGTGCTTCCCACATATGGGGGCCAAGCCCGACATGCGTCTTATCTCAAAGTGCCGCCTCAACTGATTCCAAATTTTGAGCGACGAAACAATGACGGGACTGCTAGTGTGCCTACCCAGAGAAAACGGGAGCGGGACCATCGCCAGAGCCCTCAAACTCATCCCTACACATGACGCCTCCTCCACCTGCACCCATTCTGAACCCTCTCCCCACACCATCATCTCACCTTCTCTGCATTTGCTGCCCAGTAATAATCCAACCGGTTTGGGAGCGCAATCCCCCACACCACCCTCACCCGCCACCCTCTCTGCAAAAAGATCCTCCAAATCCGAGGCATCTTGCCTGCCCAAACAAATTCCGAAATGAGTTTATCCACCCTCCGGAAAAACTCCTTCGGAAGGAATATTGGAAGGGACTGAAAAATAAATAAAAACCTTGGCATAACGTTCATTTTCATGGTCTCTACCCTCCCCTCCAGAGACAGCAGCAGGACATCCTGTATATTCCCTACCTGCATTAGACCTTCCAAAATGCATTACCTCACATTTGTCCGGATTAAACTCCATCTGCCATCTCTCCGCCCAAGTCTCCAGACAATCTAAATCCTGCTGTATCCTCCGACAGTCCTCATCGCTATCCGCAATTTCACCAACCTTTGTGTCGTCTGCAAACTTACTAATCAGACCAGTTACATTTTCCTCCAAATCATTTATATATACTACAAACAGCAAAGGTCCCAGCACTGATCCCTGCGGAACACCACTGGTCACAGCCCTCCAATTAGAAATGGATGGGGAGCTGGTGGTAGGCGGACTTAAGATCCACCGTGGCGCGATCCTGTTGACCAGGTCGGATATGCGGGGGAGGGGGTACGCGTCGAGCTGCATAAACCTGTTGATAGTTTGACTGTAGTCGATGACCATCCTATGTTTCTCCTCGGTCTTTACAACCACTACTTGAGCTCTCCCGGGGCTGTTACTAGCCTCAATGACACCTTCCCTCAGTAACCGTTGGACCTCTGACCTAATAATGATCCGGTCCTGGGCACTGTACCGTTTGCTCCTGGTGGCGATACGTGAAGCTGCCACAGAAGCCGAAACCACGCTCCCGGAGTCACAGACGCCCGAACCTCCACCGGCATCACCACCAAAGCTTAGACGATCGCAGAGGACGACCAGGGCACCCCATCGACTAATTGCTGCCTTATGAAATGTACGTTACTGTTGTAAATAGTTAAGATGTAATGAGACAAAACGCTGTATGGAGGCATTACGGAGCCTTCATAACTGTAACTTCTATCACTTTTACCACGTTGTAATACGAAATCACCACCCCCGCCGGACTCCTTTTTAACAGGGGGTGAATGTGGTAGTCTGTGTTCGGAGGATTACGGTACCTGGTAATGCCGGAATACCATTGGTGGAGAATGTACTTGTTCCCATTGGTCAAGCCTGTATGTTAGCTCCGCCCTGCAAGGCAGGGTATAAGAGCCCGTGCCGCCCCAGCAGCTTTCTTCTGTACCTGCGCTGCTGGGGGAAACATCTAGCGTATTAAAGCCTTCAATTGTCTCCAATCACACTACTGGGGTCATTGATCGTGCATCAGTGTTTAGCTGCTCTATCTTCCTATTTCTAGCCTCACTGGCACGTGGCACAGGGAGTAATCCCGAGATTACAACCCTAGAGGTCCTGTCTTTTAACTTTCTGCCTAGCTCCCTGAACTCCTGCTGCAGGACCTCATGCCCCTTCCTGTCTATGTCGTTAGTACCAATATGTACAACGACCTCTGCCTGTTTGCCCTCCCCTTTCAGGATGCCCTCTACCCATTCGGAGACATCCTGGACCCTGGCACCAGGGAGGCAACATACCTCCTGGAGTCTCTTTCACGTCCACAGAAGCGCCTATCTGTGCCCCTGACTATAGAGTCCCCTATTACTATTACTCTTCTGCGCTTTGACCCTCCCTTCTGAACATCAGAGCCAGCCGTGGTGCCACTGCTCTGGCTGCTGCTGCTGGGGAAAGGTCTCTGGCTATCCACTCTATCCATGCCTCTCATCCCCTTGTACACCTCTATCAGTGGGCAGCACGGTAGAATCATAGAAGTTTACAGCATGGAAACAGGCCCTTCGGCCCAACCAGTCCATGCCGCCCAGTTTTTACCATTAAGCTAGTCCCAGTTGCCCACAATAGAATCATAGAAGTTTACAGCAAAGTGTAGCACAAGTGGATAGCACTATGGCTTCACAGCGCCAGGGGCCCAGGTTCGATGCCCCACTGGGTCACTGTCTGCGCGGAGTCTGCACGTTCTCCCCGTGTCTGCGTGGGTTTCCTCCGGGTGCTCCGGTTTCCTCCCACAGTCCAAAGTTGTGCAGGTTAGGTGGATTGGCCATGATAAATTGCCCTTAGTGTCCAAAAAAGGTTAGGAGGGGTTATTGGGTTATGGGGATAGGTGGAAGTGAGGGTTTAAGTGGGTCGGTGCAGACTCGATGGGCCAAATGGCCTCCTTCTGCACTGTATGTTCTATCAAGTCACCTCTCTTCCTTCTTTGCCCCAGTGAGAAAAGCCCGAGCTCCCTCAACCTTTCTTCATAAGACATGCCCCCCAGTCCAGGCAGCATCCTGGTAAATGTCAAAAGAACAAAGAACAAAGAAATGTACAGCACAGGAACAGGCCCTTCGGCCCTCCAAGCCCGTGCCGACCATACTGCCCGACTAAACTACAATCTTCTACACTTCCTGGGTCCGTATCCTTCTATTCCCATCCTATTCATATATTTGTCAAGATGCCCCTTAAATGTCCCTATCGTCCCTGCTTCCACTACCTCCTCCGGTAGCGAGTTCCAGGTACCCACTACCCTCTGCGTAAAAAACTTGCCTCGTACATCTCCTCTAAACCTTGCCCCTCTCACCTTAAACCTATGCCCCCTAGTAATTGACCCCTCTACCCTGGGGAAAAGCCTCTGACTATCCACTCTGTCTATGCCCCTCATAATTTTGTATACCTCTATCAGGTCGCCCCTCAACCTCCTTCGTTCCAGTGAGAACAAACCGAGTTTATTCAATCGCTCCTCATAGCTTATGCCCTCCATACCAGGCAACATTCTGGTAAATCTCTTCTGCACCCTCTCTAAAGCCTCCACATCCTTCTGGTAGTGTGGCGACCAGAATTGAACACTATACTCCAAGTGTGGCCTAACTAAGGTTCTATACAGCTGCAACATGACTTGCCAATTCTTATACTCAATGCCCCGGCCAATGAAGGCAAGCATGCCGTATGCCTTCTTGACTACCTTCTCCACCTGTGTTGCCCCTTTCAATGACCTGTGGACCTGTACTCCTAGATCTCTTTGACTTTCAATACTCTTGAGGGTTCTACCATTCACTGTATATTCCCTACCTGCATTAGACCTTCCAAAATGCATTACCTCACATTTGTCCGGATTAAACTCCATCTGCCATCTCTCCGCCCAAGTCTCCAGACAATCTAAATCCTGCTGTATCCTCAGACAGTCCTCATCGCTATCCGCAATTCCACCAACCTTTGTGTCGTCTGCAAACTTACTAATCAGACCAGTTACATTTTCCTCCAAATCATTTATATATACTACAAAGAGCAAAGGTCCCAGCACTGATCCCTGTGGAACACCACTGGTCACAGCCCTCCAATTAGAAAAGCATCCCTCCATTGCTACCCTCTGCCTTCTATGGCCTAGCCAGTTCTGTATCCACCTTGCCAGTTCACCCCTGATCCCGTGTGACTTCACCTTTTGTACTAGTCTACCATGAGGGACCTTGTCAAAGGCCTTACTGAAGTCCATATAGACAACATCTACTGCCCTACCTGCATCAATCATCTTAGTGACCTCCTCGAAAAACTCTATCAAGTTAGTGAGACACGACCGCCCCTTCACAAAACCGTGCTGCCTCTCACTAATACGTCCATTTGCTTCCAAATGGGAGTAGATCCTGTCTCGAAGAATTCTCTCCAGTAATTTCCCTACCACTGAAGTAAGGCTCACCGGCCTGTAGTTCCCGGGATTATCCTTGCTACCCTTCTTAAACAGAGGAACAACATTGGCTATTCTCCAGTCCTCCGGGACATCCCCTGAAGACAGCGAGGATCCAAAGATTTCTGTCAAGGCCTCAGCAATTTCCTCTCCAGCCTCCTTCAGTATTCTGGGGTAGATCCCATCAGGCCCTGGGGACTTATCTACCTTAATATTTTTTAAGACACCCAACACCTCGTCTTTTTGGATCACAATGTGACCCAGGCTATCTACACCCCCTTCTCCAGACTCAACATCTACCAATTCCTTCTCTTTGGTGAATACTGATGCAAAGTATTCATTTAGTACCTCGCCCATTTCCTCTGGCTCCACACATAGATTCCCTTGCCTATCCTTCAGTGGGCCAACCCTTTCCCTGGCTACCGTCTTGCTTTTTATGTACGTGTAAAAAGCCTTGGGATTTTCCTTAACCCTATTTGCCAATGACTTTTCGTGACCCCTTCTAGCCCTCCTGACTCCTTGCTTAAGTTCCTTCCTACTTTCCTTATATGCCACACAGGATTCGTCTGTTCCCAGCCTTTTAGCCCTGACAAATGCCTCCTTTTTCTTTTTGACGAGGCCTACAATATCACTCGTCATCCAAGGTTCCCGAAAATTGCCGTATTTATCTTTCTTCCTCACAGGAACATGCCGGTCCTGTACTCCTTTCAACTGACACTTGAAAGCCTCCCACATGTCAGATGTTGATTTGCCCTCAAACATCCGCCCCCAATCTATGTTCTTCAGTTCCCGCCTAATATTGTTATAATTAGCCTTCCCCCAATTTAGCACATTCATCCTCGGACCACTCTTATCCTTGTCCACCAGCACTTTAAAACTTACTGAATTGTGGTCACTGTTACCGAAATGCTCCCCTACTGAAACATCTACCACCTGGCCGGGCTCATTCCCCAATACCAGGTCCAGTACCGCCCCTTCCCTAGCTGGACTGTTTACATATTGTTTTAAGAAGCCCTCCTGGATGCTCCTTACAAACTCCACCCCGTCTAAGCCCCCGGCACTAAGTGAGTCCCAGTCAATATTGGGGAAGTTGAAGTCTCCCATCACCACAACCCTGTTGTTTTTACTCTTTTCCAAAATTTGTCTACCTATCTGCTCCTCTATCTCCCGCTGGCTGTTGGGAGGCCTGTAGTATACCCCCAACATTGTGACTGCACCCTTCTTATTCCTGATCTCTACCCATATAGCCTCACTGCCCTCTGAGGTGTCCTCTCGCAGTATAGCTGTGATATTCTCCCGAACAAGTAGCGCAACTCCGCCTCCCCTTTTACATCCCCCTCTATCCCGCCTGAAACATCTAAATCCTGGAACGTTTAGCTGCCAATCCTGCCCTTCCCTCAACCAGGTCTCTGTAATGGCAACAACATCATAGTTCCAAGTACTAATCCAAGCTCTAAGTTCATCTGCCTTACCCGTAATGCTCCTTGCATTAAAACATATGCACTTCAGGCCACCAGACCCGCTGTGTTCAGCAACTTCTCCCCGTCTGCTCTGCCTCAGAGCCACACTGTCCCTATTCCCTAGTTCTCCCTCAATGCTCTCACCTTCTGACCTATTGCTCCCGTGCCCACCCCCCTGCCATACTAGTTTAAACCCTCCCGTGTGACACTAGCAAACCTCGCGGCCAGGATATTTATGCCTCTCCGGTTTAGATGCAACCCGTCCATCTTATACAGGTCACACCTGCCCCGGAAGAGCTCCCAGTGGTCCAGATAACGGAAACCCTCCCTCCTATACCAGCTGTTCAGCCACGTGTTTATCTGCTCTATCTTCCTATTTCTAGCCTCACTGGCACGTGGCACAGGGAGTAATCCCGAGATTACAACCCTCGAGGTCCTGCCTTTTAACTTTCTGCCTAGCTCCCTGAACTCCTGCTGCAGGACCTCATGCCCCTTCCTGCCTATGTCGTTAGTACCAATATGTACAACGACCTCTGCCTGTTTGCCCTCCCCCTTCAGGATTCCCTCTACCCGTTCGGAGACATCCTGGACCCTGGCACCAGGGAGGCAACATCCCATCCTGGAGTCTCTTTCACGTCCACAGAAGCGCCTATCTGTGCCCCTGACTATAGAGTCCCCTATTACTATTACTCTTCTGCGCTTTGACCCTCCCTCCTGAACATCAGAGCCAGCCGTGGTGCCACTGCTCTGGCTGCTGCTGTTTTCCCCTGATAGGCTATCCTCCCCGACAGTATCCAAAGGGGTATATCTGTTCGAGAGGGGGACAACCACATGGGATTCCTGCACTGACTGCCTGCCCTTTCTGGTGGTCACCCATTTCTCTGCCTGCACCTTGGGTGTGACCACACTTACATAACTGCGATCTATGATGCTTTCCGCCACCTGCATGCTCCTAAGTGCATCCAATTGCTGCTCCAACCGAACCATGCGGTCTGTGAGGAGCTCCAGTTGGGTGCACTTTCTGCAGATGAAGCCATCCGGGGCGCTGGAAGCCTCCCGGACCTGCCACATCTCACAGTCAGAGCACAGCACCCCTCTCACTGACATTGCGTCAATTAATTAAAATTAAAATTAAAATTTGTCTTTTTTTAAAATACTTTTTAAAAAATTTCAAAGTTACTGTCAACTATCTGTTTCCTAGCACTAGATTTCTAATAGAAATGCGACAGCTAACTATAATACTCTCCGATCTCTGGCTTAGATATCCTCTAAATTATAATTAAGTTATTATGTTTAATTAGTTACCAAATACTCAAATTTTTTTTAAAATTTAGGTTAGAATCCCAACCAGCCACTCTGGCCACAGCTTTTCTGTGATGTCACTTCAGTTTCCTTACGACACACACAATTTGAAAAAAGGTATAAGAGTAAAAATAAGTAAAAATCACTCACTTACCTTCTTACCTTCTGAGTGTCTTAGATGTTCTCAGGTTCTCTCGCTGACAGAGACTGCTCCTCCACCTCCGAACCTTGACCTGCACAATGCTAATAATATAATAATAATATAATATGGCACTTACCTTACACCAATGGGTTTTATTATTAGGTTAGAGGAGGAGGGCGGGTGGGAGACACTACACGTGTAGTGTCTCGGGTTTCCTCTCCACCAGAATTTATTGGTTGGGGGGGGGGACTTGCCAGAGGTCCGCGGGTCGAACTTCCGGTTCCCGCCTTATATAAAAACAAATAAAACAGAAAAGAAGAACAGACACGGGACCAGGCAAGGCTTTTTAAAGTAAGTACTCACCTCCCAGAAGGCCCCTGCGCACCGCTGCCGCCGAAATCCAAAGGGAATTGTCCTCTGTACCCTCTGTACCCTCTCCAAAGCATCCACATCTTTCCTATAATGAGGCGACGAGAACTGGACACGGTGGCCGGGATTCTCCCAAAATGGGGCCATGTTGCCACGCGGACCGGAAAATGGGCGCAAATCACTCCAGACTTTTTACAAACGTCCGGAGTGATTCTCCGACTTCAAGAGGGCTAGCGAGGCCCCGGCGTGTGCCGTGCAGGTCCTGCTGCCTATACGGGGCTCTGCACCTCCGGCCGCGGGTCCGCTCATGCGCGCAGCGGTCGTGTTGGCGCCGCCCCCGCGCAACATGGCGGAGCCACACAGTGGACCGGCGCGATAGAAGATAGGCCCCCCTCCGGATCGCGCCCGCCCGCTGATTGGTAGCCCCCGATCACGGGCCTGGCCGCCGTGGAGGCCCCCCCCACCGGAGTCTGATCCCCCCGCACCCCCAGCAGGACGGCCACCGTGGCCCTGAGTCCGAGTTCCCGCCGGGTGAAACCATGGGGGAACCGCGCCGGCGGGAACTCGGCCGGCCGACCGCGGAGAATCGCCACCGGGGCCTCTTTCAAGGGCCCCCCGACTGCGCGCGACCGACTGGCGCCGATTCTCCGGTTGCCGGAGAATAGCGTCCCAGCGCCAGAGCCGATCGCGGGTCTGAGACCCCGTTCTCCGCCCTCGCGCCGAGCACGATTTCGGCGTGGAAACCACGGAGTGTGGTCTGAACTGGGTTTTATAAAGCTGCAGCAAAACCTCGCCGCTCCAATAGATTACATTTTTAATGTTAGGCCCTCTTATTATGGTCGCATCCCCCCCCCCCCCCCACACACCCTGGCCCCCCCCCCCCCCCACACACCCTGCCCCCCCCCCCCACACACCCTGGCCCCCACGCAGGAATAAATAAGTTCTGTTTTCCCTGTCCTAGTTCTCCTGTAAATAATTAATTTCACACGCACAGAAAGGAGAGATTTCACAGTCTCGCAGCTGGAAGCTGTGAGGTGCAGAGCTGACAAGCGGCTCTGTGGAATTGATTCCAATTCCTCAGCTCATACCCTTGGGTGGGATTGCAAGTCCAGGCTCCTCACCATGAGACCCAACTCTCAGCCACAGTGCTCCTCTGTGAGCAACTCCTCCCGAACCTCCACACTGGCGTTACAGGTCAGTACCGTTTATCGAAACCCCTGCCTCCACTGGCTGATTTTCTGTTCCTAATGTGCTGGACGGGTGCGTCTCTCTCTTCTCTCTCTCTCTCTCTCACTCTCTCGGTTTCTCTACCTCTCTTTCTTTGTCCTGATTCCGATCTCTCTTTCCCAGTTTCCATCTTTCTGTCTCTCTCACTCCCCCTCTCGCTCTGCTGCCACTTACTCTATCTTTTGCTCTTTTGTTTTGTACTCCTGCTCCACCTGGCTCTGTGTGATTCTGTACTCTCAATCTCTTCTGTGCTTTTGCCAGCGGCTACTTTTCTATTTCTCACCCTGTCTCTCTATCACTCTCCTTCAATCTGCCTCTTTCTCTCGGTAAGTCTCTCTCGCACTATCTCCCTTTTGCCACTCTCAATCCCTGACTCTTTATTTCTCTGTCTCACTTTATCTGTCTCTTGCTCGATCTCTCTGTCACCCTCCGGCCAGAATTTTACAGTGCCCCACCTCAGGTGAGGTCTGAGGCCTGGGCCAAGGAGCATGAAATTGCAAGGACAGGATTTCCTCTGTCGTGATTCGATGCTGGGCCAGGCAGAGCTTTGGGCTGGAAGCCCACCCCAATTAAGACCCTCAGCAAAGAACAAAGAAAAGTACAGCACAGGAACAGGCCCTTCGGCCCTCCAAGCCCGTGCCGACCACGCTGCCCGACTAAACTAGAATCTTCTACACTTCCTGGGTCCGTATCCCTCTATTCCCATCCTATTCATGTATTTGTCAAGATGCCCCTTAAATGTCACTATCGTCCCTGCTTCCACCTCCTCCTCCGGTAGCGAGTTCCAGGCATCCACTACCCTCTGAGTAAAAAACTTGCCTCGTACATCTCCTCTAAACCTTGCCCCTCTCACCTTAAACCTATGCCCCCTAGTAATTGACCCCTCTACCCTGCGAAAAAGTTTCTGAGTATCCACTCTCTCTATGCCCCTCATAATTTTGTAGACCTCTATCAGGTCGCCCCTCAACCTCCGTCGTTTCAGTGAGAACAAAAGATTAAGTGGCCAGTTAATCTTTTTTTGTTCGTTACCAGGCTGTGGGTGTCGCTGGGCTAGACCAGCATTTGTTGCCCATCTCTAATTGCCCCTTCAGAAGGTGGTGGTCAGCTGCCTTCTCCGCTGCAGTCCCTGCGGTGTAGGTACACCCACTGTGCTGTTAGGGAGGGGGTTCCAGGATGTTGTCCCGGCGACAGTGAAGGAACGGCCGATATATTTCCAAGTCCGGGTGGTGAGTGACTTGGAGGGGAACCTCCAGGGGGTGGGGTTCCCGGGTACCTGCTGCTCTTGTCCTTCTAGATGGGAGTGGCCATTGAGTTGGAAGGTGCTGTCTCAGGACAGACATATGCAGAGATAATAGTTCCACGATGAATACCATCCTTTACTTCAATAGTCAACAGAAAGCAGGGGCGAGATTCTCCGACCCCCCCACCGGGTCGGAGAATCGCCGGGGGCTGGCGTGAATCCCGCCCCCGCCGGTTGCCGAATTCTCCACCACCGGAGATTCGGCGGGGGCGGGAATCGCGCCGCTCCGGTTGGCGGGCCCCCACCCCCGGCGATTCCCTGGCACGGATGGGCCGAAGTCCCGCTGCTGGAATGCCTGTCCCGTTGGCGTGGATTAAACCACCTCTCTTACCGGCGGGACAAGGCGGCGCGGGCGGGCTCCGGGATCCTGGGGGGGGGCGCGGGGCGATCTGGCCCCGGGGGGGTGCCCCCACGGTGGCCTGGCCCGCGATCGGGGCCCACCGATCCGCGGGCGGGCCTGTGCCGTGGGGGCACTCTTTTCCTTCCGCCTTCGCCACGGTCTCCACCATGGCGGAGGCAGAAGAGACCCCCTCCACTGCGCATGCGCGGGAATGCCGTGAGTGGCCGCCAACGCTCCCGCGCATGCGCCGCCCCGAGATGTCATTTCCACGCCAGCTGGCGGGGCACCAAAGACCTTTCCCGCCAGCTGGCGGGACGGAAATCAGTCCGGCGCGGGCCTAGCCCCTCAAGGTTAGGGCTCGGCCGCTCAAGATGTGGAGGATTCCGCACCTTTGGGGCGGCGCGATGCCGGACTGATTCGCGCCGTTTTTGGCGCCGGTCGGCGGACATCGCGCCGATTATGGAGAATTTTGCCCCAGAATTGGATCATAACGACAATGATCCAAAATCTCAGTCAGTTCAGGGTGTACGATTTGAATGAATGAATGAAATGAAAATGAAATGAAAATCGCTTATTGTCACAAGTAAGATTCAAATGAAGTTACTGTGAAAAGCCCTTAGTCGCCACATTCCGGCGCCTGTTCGGGGAGGCTGGTACGGGAGTTTGGAGAATTCCTGCGGTGCATCTTGTAGATGGTACACACGGCTGCCACTGGGAGTCGATGGTGGTGGAGTGAATATGGATGTGGTGGCGATCAAATGGGCTGATTTGTCAGTCGAGCTGCAGAGTGTTGTTGGAGCTGTGTGGTGACGGTGTTGCAAACGCATTAATAAAGATGGTTGGATGTCGGTCGGGAATGGAAATGGGGGGGGGTGGCCCGGAAATGGGGGGGGGGGCATGGGGCACCTCCGCTCAAGGACCTCCAGGCCTCGCTCCCCACTCTCCCCGCACCCCCACCCCCCCCACCACCACCCTTGAGTCACCCCCTCCCAAAACCCCAGGTGTCCCCTAACCACGGACAGTGACCCGGGCCAGAATCGAACCCGTGTCCTCGGCACCGCGAGGCAGCAGTGCTAACCACCGTACCTCCCTCCGCCTTTTAAATGGAGATAAATGTGGCTGTGTGGAGTCTTCCGGCCAGAAGTGGCAGCAGAGAACATGGGCGAAATTCTCCCCCAACGGTGGGATGTCCGCCGACTGGCGCCAAAGACGGCGCCAATCAGACGGGCATCGCGCCGGCCCAAAGGTGCGGAATGCTCCGCATCTTTGGCGGCCTAGCCCCAACATTGAGGGGCTAGGCCGACGCCGGAGAGATTTCCGCCCCGCCAGCTGGCGGAAATGGCGTTTGTTTCCCCGCCAGCTGGCGCGGAAATGCGGCGCATGCGCGGGAGCGTCAGCGGCCGCTGACAGTTTCCCGGCGCATGCGCGGGAGCGTCAGCGGCCGCTGTCAGTTTCCCAGCGCATGCGCGGGAGCGTCAGCGGCCGCTGTCAGTTTCCCGCGCATGCGCAGTGGGGAGAGTCTCTTCCGCCTCCGCCATGGTGGAGGCCGTGGCGGTGGCGGAAGGGAAAGAGTGCCCCCACGGCACAGGCCCGTCCGCGGATCGGTGGGCCCCGATCGCGGGCCAGGCCACTGTGGGGGCACCCCCCGGGGTCAGATCGCCCCGCGCCCCCCCAGGACCCCGGAGCCCGCCCACGGCCGCCTGGTCCTGCCGGTAAATACCAGCTTTGATTTACGCCGGCGGGACAGGCAATCTCTGGGCGGGACTTCGGCCCATACGGGCCGGAGAATTGAGCGGGGGGTCCCGCCAACCGGTGCGGCCCGATTCTCGCCCAATCTCCAGTACCGGAGACTTCGGCGGGGGCGGGATTCACGGCGGCCAACGGCCATTCTCCGACCCGACGGGGGGTCGGAGAATGATGCCCAAGGGGTGTGATGGCCATGACCAGGGGCCAAGATGTCCCAGTCTGGGGAAGACTGTGCAGGTAGCCGAGGACAGCCATGTCACAGGCAGCATGTACCAGGCCCACATGGACATTGCCATGATGCTCCAGTGCATTGCACAGTCAGTAAGGGCCTGTGCTGAGGGCGTTGAGAGCATTGATTTGGCACAGGCAGACCTGGGCTAGGAACAGAGAGAAATGGCACAGTCGCAGAGGCCCAGACACTGTGATCCATGGCTGAGGGGGTCGAGACCCTGATGGGGACGAGAGCGGGCCTCCAGGACTGGCAGCGCCAGGTGACGGTGGTGCATCTGGAACTCAATTTGTCCTCCCCCCCCCCCCTCCCATCCCGAGAAGTAGTCCGGGCTATCGGGCACCCCGAGGGTGGAGGAAGTGATGGGGCCCGTGCTGGTGACTCCCGCAGGGGAGGTGCTGGAACACTGCAGCGTCTCTGAATGCCCCCACCTCATACTGCCACATCTCATGGGCAGCGGGCAGAACAGGGTGGCATCCCACCACCTGCGACACCCAAACGTCGGCCGGCCCACCCAGGCTCAGTCACTGCAGAGGATTGCCGCCCAAGTCACAGGGCGAGAGGCGCATCAAGCCGCCTCCACGTCTGATGTGCCGCCTGGGGATACACCTTAAAGGAGCAGTAGAGCACGCACAAAAAGAAAGTTAGACGCCAGTTAAGTTGGCACGGGTACAGCACATTAAGGGAAGGGCACAATTATTGTACAGAGCACAATAAACACCTGTTCACCGACGTTCCGATGATCACGTTCTGTAGACTTGCCGAAGTAAATGATGAACTGCAGAACATCTAATTTAAATACTTTATTATTAAACGACTGCGTGATAAAGATAACTAAGATAAATGAACTACTAAATTACCAACACTAATGAACTATTGTCGAGCTACTGCAAAATATGTCTATCCTCCAGCATGACCTACACCCAACTCCCCAGCCACAGGGTCACGTGGTGGGTTTACACTGCCACCTAGTGGTCGGAGGTCATGCATAACATGTACATAACTGCTTTATGCATATCATCACATCCCCTTTCCTTTGGAAAATGAAATTATTTACATACATTAGATTATTTTTTACATTTCATCATGATAGGCGTAACTATCTACAGGTACAGAATATTTTACAGTCTGTCACAAGTTCAGTCTTTCTGGCTTGCGTCGTCTCCTCGTAGACCTTCTCAGAGTCTGCTGAACTTGCAACAGTTCTTCATTTTCTGCAGTATTTGTTGGTTGAGTTTGATGTTCTTCGTGTCTTGATGTATCTCGTGTTGGTTCCGTATGTTGTTCAGATGTTCTGGGACTGCTGTCTGCTTCTTCGGGTGGTTGCATCACAAACGGTTGCCATACTTTGAACACAGCTCTTCTATTCACTCCCAAGACAACAGCTTCGTCGGTAATAATGAGATACGGGTTTGGACCTGCTGGTCTCAGTAGCTTTGCCTGTTTAAGCCATTCATTTCCTTTGGAGTCTTCGACCCTCACCGTATCCTCTGGCTGCAGAGTCTTTTGGCAGACCTATCATAGAAACCCTTCTGCCTCCTTTTCCGAGAGGTCACTTGTCTCGCTAACGAGTGGTTCACGGGCTGATGAGGAAACGAGGTAGAGTCGTTGGCAGTTGCCTGTTCATCAGCGTTTGAGCAGACGAGACGCGATTGACCAGCGGTGCGGAACGATAGCTGAGGAGGGCAAGATATGTATCATCGTGACTGTCGAGTGCTTTCTTTAGAAGCTGTTTGATGATATGAACTCCCTTTTCAGCCTTGCCATTCGACTGGGGGTAATGTGCGCTGGAGGGAACATGTTGGAAGTCACACTTCCACGCAAATCCCGTCCACTCAGCAGTCGCTCATGACCACATTCGGAATGCCGTGTCGCGCAAACATTTCTTTGACATTCAAATAGCACATCTTGCTGTTGAATTCAAAAGCTGCGCTATCTCCGGGTAGTTAGAGAAACATCTCTGACCAGGAGGTACTCCTTTCCATTGAAATGGAAAAGATCCATGCCAACATTCTACCAGGGAACTGTGACTGTCTCGCCCGTCTGTGTAGGTTCCTTGCTCTGCCTGCGCTGAAATCGTTGGCCTGCCTCACAGTTCCCCACCATCAACTCGACGTCCCGGTTAATAGACTGCCTCCCTGGGTCTCCACTTGCACTTTACCATCCCTCAGTGCCCTTCATGCAACGTGACGAGGATCATGGACCGTAGTACCTGTGAAATCACAATCCGCTGATTCCACAGCAAAAATCCATTCACATCACTTAATTCTGCTCGAATATTGTAGAAACTGGAACAGGATCCTTTGGGCCAGCCTTCATGGAGATACTTCCTCACTTTCTGCAGGACAGTGTCCTTGGCAGTTCCCTCTTTAATTATTTTTGACTTGGTGTCAGGGACTGGCAGAGATCCAGGGCGGGATTCTCCGCAATCGGCGCGATGTCCGCCAACCGGCGCCAAAAACGGCGCAAATCAGTCGGGCATCGCGCTGCCCCAAAGGTGCGGAATTCTCCGCATCTTGAGGGGCCAAGCCTTCACCTTGAGGGGCTAGGACCACGCCGGGCTGATTTCCGCCCCGCCGGTTGGCGGGAAAGGCTTTTGGTGCCCCGCCAGCTGGCGCGGAAGTGGCTTTGCCCGGCGGCGCATGCGCGGGAGTGTCAGCGGCCGCTCACGGCATTCCCACGCATGCGCAGTGGAGGGAGTCTCTTCTGCCTCCGCCATGGTGGAGACCGTGGCGGAGGCGGAAGGGAAAGAGTGCCCCCACGGCACAGGCCCGCCCGCGGATCGGTGGACACCGATCGCGGGCCAGGCCACCGTGGGGGCACCCCCCGGGGCCAGATCACCCCGCGCCCCCCCCCCCAGGACCCTGGAGCCCGCCCGCGCCGCCTTGTCCCGCCGGTAAGGTAGGTGGTTTAATTTACGCCGGCGGAACAGGTATTTTAGCGGTGGGACTTCGGCCCATCCGAGCCGGAGAATCGAGTGGGGGGGCCCGCCAACCGGCGCGGCGCGATTCCCGCCCCCGCCGAATCTCTGGTGCCGGAGACTTCGGCAACGGGCGGGGGCGGGATTCACGCCAGCCCCCGGCGATTCTCCGACCCGGCGGGGGGTCGGAGAATCTCACCCCTGGTCTTGTATTGTAGCCCTCTCGACATGAATGCTAACATTGCATTTGCCTTCCTAACTGCCGACTGAACCTGCACGTTAACCTTCAGAGAATCGTGAACAAGGACTCCCAAGTCCCTTTGTGCTTCTGATTTCCTCAGCATTTCCCCAGTTAGAAAATAGTCTATGCCTAAATTCCACCTTCCAAAGTGCATAACCTCACACTTTTCCACATTGTATTTCATTTCCCACTTCATTGCCCACTCTCCTAGCCTGTCCAAATCCTTCTGCAGCCCCCCTGCTTCCTCGATACTACCTGTTCCTCTACAGGGGCGAAATTCTCCGTTATCGGCGGAAACTCCGCCGATCGGCGCAAAAAACGGCGCAAATCCCACTTGCGTCACGTCATAAAAATGGGCCGATAGTCTGTGGCCCGAAATGGGCTAGCAGCGACGTAACGGGATCCGCGCTTGCGCAGTGGTTCACGCCGTGCAGCGTCATACGCGCTGCACGGCGTGACGGCTCATAAGGCCGCGCAGCTCCCCCCCACCCGACCGGAACAGCCGACCGCAACACCCGACTTGATGGCTGGCCGTCGCTCAGCCCCCGAGGTTCGAGTCACGCGATGTGGAGGCGCTCCTGGACGCGGTGGAGCAGAGGAGGGAGGCCCTGTATCCCGGGCACGGCCGCAGAGTTGCCCCACGCCACAGCCGGCGTCTGTGGAGGGAGGTGGCAGAGGCCGTCACCGCTGTGGCCCTGACACCACGGACAGGCACCCAGTGCCACAAGAAGGTGAACGACCTCGTCAGAGCAGGCAGGGTGAGCCTCCCCCATATCCCCTCTCCCCCAAATCCCCCCCTCCCCCATATCCCCCCCTCCCCCATATCCCCCCCCTCCCCCATATCCCCCCTCCCCCATATCCCCCATATCCCCCTCCCCCATATCCCCCATATCCCCTCTCCCCCAAATCCCCCTTCCCCCATATCCCCCCCTCCCCCATATCCCCCCTCCCCCATATCCCCCATATCCCCCATATCCCCCTCCCCCATATCCCCCCCTCCCCCATATCCCCCATATCCCCCCCCCCCATATCCCCCATATCCCCTCTCCCCCAAATCCCCCCCTCCCCCATATCCCCCCCTCCCCCATATCCCCCCTCCCCCATATCCCCCATATCCCCCCTCCCCCATATCCCCCCTCCCCCATATCCCCCATATCCCCCATATCCCCCCTCCCCCATATCCCCCATATTCCCCCCTCCCCATATCCCACCTCCCCCATATCCCCCATGTCCCCCTCCCCCATATCCCCCATATTCCCCCCTCCCCCATATCCCCCCTCCCCCATATCCCCCCTCCCCCATATCCCCCCTCCCCCATATCCCCCCTCCCCCATATCCCCCATATTCCCCCCTCCCCCATATCCCCCCTCCCCCATATCCCCCATATCCCCCCTCCCCCATATCCCCCATATTCCCCCCTCCCCCATATCCCCCCTCCCCATATCCCCCTCCCCATGTCCCCCATATCCCCCCTCCCCCATATCCCCCATATCCCCCCTCCCCCATATCCCACATATTCCCCCTCCCCCATATCCCCCATATTCCCCCCTCCCCCATATCCCCCCTCCCCCATATCCCCCATATCCCCCCTCCCCCATATCCCCCATATTCCCCCCTCCCCCATATCCCCCCTCCCCCATATCCCCCATATCCCCCCTCCCCCATATCCCCCATATTCCCCCCTCCCCCATATCCCCCCCTCCCCCATATCCCCCCTCCCCCATATCCCCCATATCCCCCATATTCCCCCCTCCCCATATCCCCCTCCCCCATATCCCCCCTCCCCCATATCCCCCATATCCCCCCCTCCCCCATATCCCCATATTCCCCCCTCCCCCATATCCCCCCTCCCCCATATCCCCCATATCCCCCATATTCCCCCCTCCCCATATCCCCCCTCCCCCATATCCCCCCTCCCCCATATCCCCCATATCCCCCCTCCCCCATATCCCCATATTCACCCCTCCCCATATCCCCCCTCCCCCATATCCCCCATATCCCCCTCCCCCATATCCCCCATATTCCCCCCTCCCCCATATCCCCCCTCCCCCATATCCCCCATATTCCCCCCTCCCCCATATCCCCCCTCCCCCATATCCCCCCTCCCCCATATCCCCCATATTCCCCCCTCCCCCATATCCCCCCTCCCCCATATCCCCCATATTCCCCCCTCCCCCATATCCCCCCTCCCCCATATCCCCCATATCCCCCCTCCCTCATATCCCCCCTCCCACATATCCCCCCTCCCCCATATCCCCCATATTCCCCCCTCCCCCATATCCCCCCTCCCCCATATCCCCCATATCCCCCCTCCCCATATCCCCCCTCCCACATATCCCCCCTCCCCCATATCCCCCATATCCCCCTCCCCCATATCCCCCATCCCCATATCCTCCCCTCCCCATATCCCCCTCCCCCATATCCCCCCTCCACCATATCCCCCATATTCCCCCCTCCCCCATATCCCCCATATCCCCCCTCCCCCATATCCCCCATATCCCCAAGTGAATCCAGCCCTAACCTTAACCTCTGCAATGCAGGCGCAACCGATGGCGTGCATTCATATACCTGCCTAACACTGTTGCCTTTTACCCCTGCCACCACCCCCCCCCCCCCAGGAGAAGCGCGCACACAACAATAGGGAGCATGTGAGGACTGGAGGAGGGCCCGCTGATGAGAGGCCACTGACCGTACACGAGGAAAGGGCCCTGGAACTGGCTGGCGGCCCTGAGGACCGGGAGGTTGCTGATGCAGAGGTCGGGGCCCCACGAGCAAGTGAGCCACCAACAGCCCGTCCCCATATCCCCCCTCCCCTATATCCCCCTCTCCCGTATCACCTGATCACTGCCTGATGTCTAACCATGCATGCTTCATTGTGTATCGCAGGAGCAAACGTCCAGGCACCCATCCCCGCAGATGCAGACCGCCCGCAGGATGCCCCTCGGAGACCACGGGAGACGGAGAGACCCGCACCCTCCAGCATGCGACGCCCGCAGGATGCCCCTCGCACACCACGGGACACGGAGAGACACGGACCCTCCAGCATGCGACGCCCGCAGGATGCCCCTCGGAGACCACGGGAGACGGAGAGACCCGGACCCTCCAGCATGCGACGCCCGCAGGATGCCCCTCGCACACCACGGGAGACGGAGAGACCTGGAGCAACAGGGAGACGACACCCCCGTCACGTGCGGGAGCGACCACCCAGCGATGAGGGGGGCAGCCACAGGCCCCCGTCACATCCGGGCCAGGACACCACTACCCAGGACACCACTATCCAGGACACCCCTACCCGGGACACCACTACCCAGGACACCCCTACCCGGGACACCACGACCCGGGACAGCACTACCCGGGACAGCACTACCCGGGACAGCACTACCCGGGACAGCACTACCCAGGACACCCCTACCCGGGAAGACGAAATACCGGACAGTGACTCAGAGTGGATGGGTGGAGACGAACCCCCACCCCAAAGTGCCATGGACTCAGAGTGGGACGAAGAGCACGACACAACGCCACTGCTGTCACCAACACCCTCCACCATCGCAGAAACACTCACCACGGTTGGGCACTTTAGTGATGAGGCGTCTGGTACACTCACTGGTGCGCACAACACAGCCGTCCCGGTACAGCAGGTGGAGGTAGGAGCAGCAGAGGGACCGGGCGGTCGGAGGGCAGCCCAGGCCAAGCGAACATCTGCCGCCCAGATGGATCCCGGGTTCCTGCAGTTACCACACCCACACATAGATCCGATGCAACCACCGACACGGAGACGAGCGAATAGGGTGACGGGTGGCTTGCGGCGGCTGCGGTCGCAGGTGGAGGAGTCCACCCGCGTCCAGGAGCTGGGAGTGGTCCCGGTCATGCGTGCCACCCAGGCTGACACCGCACGGGTGGCGTCCGCGGTGGAGGCAATGGGTGCGACGGTGTCAGACATGGGGAACGGTTTGCGAGGCCTGGGGCCTTCCGTGCAGGCGGCGTCTGTGGCCCAGGAAATGGCTGCCCTCTCACAGGAGGCCATGAGCCAGTGCCAGCGCCAGATGGCAGAGGCGCTCAACGCCATAGCCCAGTCTCAGCAGGCCATGGCCCAGTCTCAGCAGGCCATGGCCCAGTCTCAGCAGACCATAGCCCAGTCTCTGCAGGCCATGGCCCAGTCTCTGCAGGCCATGGCCCAGTCTCAGCAGGCCATCGCTGAGGGCATCGGCGCCAGTGGCCATGTGCGAGCCATGGAGGAGGTGGTGTGGTCCGTCCCGGCTCCCTCTGTAGGGGAGGTCCCGGTACACCGCGACACCTCGGACTCCCCCCCTTCCGTCCCAGGTGCATCGGGTGGGCAACGGGCAGGACAGGCTGGCAGCTCGCCATCCCAGTCGCCCGGGCCGCAGCCTGGCCCATCTAGGCCAGGACGCCCCAGGAAACGGCCGCCAAAGGGATCCAGTGTCAGAGGGCAGGAATCACAGGAGTCCACCTCCAGTTCTGCTGTACCGTCTGGGGAACCACGTAGACGTAGTCAAAGGGCCCGTAAGGCCAAACAATTAGACACTGAGTAAGTTGGCACGGGTGCAGGGCACAGATGAGTTTTAGGCGCTAGGGCACGTGCATGAACTCCTTTGGTTATTAAAGTCAATGTTACACCTACCGAAGCTGCCTTTGTGCTCTGTCCAAAGTGTGCGGGGGTGTCATGTACGTTGAGCGCAAGTGTGTGTGTGAGGGGTGGTCTTACCTCAGCCCCAGGTGAGTCTGCCCCCTTCCCCCTGGGCCGCCATCAACATCCCCCGGGCAGAGGACGGGACCGTGCGCTGCAGTGTCACTGCCGCATGCAGGGATGGTCCGGGTGGATGGTGGTACTGTGGCCATGGGTCAGACATAGTCCAACGATGTAGAGCCAGGAGCTCATCGGAGGCGGGTTGTCATCATTCTCCATGGCCTGCGATAGACACGCGTCCACCCGCAACTGGGTGAGCCCGGCCCGTTGTGCCGCCGGTGGATCGGCAATTGGGGGTGGGGGGGTGGTGTGCATGCGGGTGGGGTGTGTGGGGTTGGGGAGGGGGGTGAGGGTGCTGGGTGGATGGGTGGGGGGTGTGGGTGGTCGGCTGTTGTCATGGTGTGCGGTCTGTGGCCATACTACCCGATTCCCACGCCCATCTAGTCAGTGAAGCGGGCGTCTATCAGTCTGACCCGTGCCCGCTGGGCCAGCCGGTAACGGTGGACAGCCACCCGTCTGTGTCTACCCCGTCTGCCCTGACCATTGCCCCCATCCCCCTCATCTGGGGAGGACTGGGCCTCTTCCTGCTGCTCCTCCACTCCGCCCTCCTCTGCCTGCGGCACATCGCCCCTCTGCTGGGCTATGTTGTGCAGGACGCAGCACACCACAATGATGCGGCCGACCCTATCTGACCGATACTGGAGGGCGCCCCCAGAGAGGTCCAGGCACCTGAAACGCATCTTCAGCACGCCAAAGCACCTCTCGATCACTCCCCTTGTCGCTACATGGGCATCATTGTAGCGGTTCTCCGCCTCATTGCGTGGCCTCCGTATAGGCGTCATCAGCCACGATCGCAATGGGTAGCCCCTGTCGCCCAGCAACCAGCCCCTCAGCCGGGGATGGCGTCCCTCGTACATGCCGGGGATGGATGACCGCGACAACACGAATGAGTCGTGTACACTGCCTGGGTGACGGGCGCAGACGTGCAGGATCATCATGCGGTGGTCGCAGACCACCTGTACGTTCATCGAATAGGTCCCCTTCCTATTAGTGAACACGGCCCTGTTATCTGTAGGTGGCCGCATCCCATCGATCGCGCCCTGGACCATGGGGAACCCGGCAATGGCAGAGAAGCCCACGGCCCGGGCATCTTGGCTGGCCCGGTCCACGGGGAAGCGGATGTAGCGGTGCGCCATGGCATAAAGGGCATCTGTCACTGCCCGGATGCACCGATGCACCGATGTCTGCGATATGCCGGACAGGTCCCCACTCGGTGCCTGGAATGACCCCGTTGCATAAACGTTCAGGGCCACCGTAACCTTGACGGACACGGGGAGAGGGTGTCCCCCGCCAGTGCCACGTGGTGACAGGTGTGCCAGCAGGTGGCAGATGTGTGCCACGGTTTCCCGGCTCATCCGGAGTCTCCTCCTGCATTCCCGGTCCGTGAGGTCCTGGTATGACTGCCGGGGCCGGTACACACGGGGCGCCCTCGGGTGCCTCCGTTGCCGTGGGGCCGCGACGTCCTCCTCCCCCTCCTCGTCCTGTCGGTCAGGTGTCCCTCCAGCCTGGGCGGCTGCCGCCTGCCCCTCTGCGGCAGCCTGCGCCGCCTCTCTGGCACGCTCCTCCTCCTCCTCCTCCTCCTCCTCCTCATCCAGGGCAACATAGACATGAGCGGCTGCCACCACGGCGGCCAACATCGCTGGATGGTCTGAAAACATGACGGCCTGGTGGGGGGGAGGGGAACGACGACATGTCATCATTGCCCATATCCCCTCCTCCCCCCAGCCAGGTGGCATGGACCGCATGGGTCCAACTGTTGGAGGCTGGCACCTGGCCAGGTGGACCAACTCATTTGCCCTCCCATCACCCACCCCGGCACGGAACCCCCCCCCCCCCAACCTCCACCCCGGCACGGACCCCCCCAACCTCCACCCCGGCACGGCCCCCTCCCCAACCCCCAACCTCCACCCCAGCACGGACCCCCCCCAACCTCCACCCCGGCACGGACCCCCTCCCCAACCCCCAACCTCCACCCCAGCACGGACCCCCCCCCAACCTCCACCCCGGCACGGACCCCCTCCCCAACCTCCACACCGGCACGGACCCCCTCCCCAACCCCCAACTTCCACCCCAGCACGGACCGCCCCCCCAACCTCCACCCCGGCACGGACCCCCTCCACAACCCCCAACCTCCACCCCAGCACGGACCCCCCCAACCTCCACCCCAGCACGGACCCCCCCCCCAACCTCCACCCCGGCACGGACCCCCTCCCCAACACCCAACCTCCACCCCAGCACGGACCCCCTCCCAACCTCCACCCCGGCACGGACACCCCCCCAACCTCCACCCCGGCACGGACCCCCTCCCCAACCTCCACCCCGGCACGGACCCCCTCCCCAACCTCCACACCGGCACGAACCCCCTCCCCAACCCCCAACCTCCACCCCAGCACGGACCCCCCCCCAACCTCCACCCCGGCACGGACCCCCTCCCCAACCCCCAACCTCCACCCCAGCACGGACCCCACCCCCAACCTCCACCCCGGCACGGACCCCCTCCCCAACCTCCACCCCGGCACGGACCCCCTCCCCAACCTCCACACCGGCACGGACCCCCTCCCCAACCCCCAACCTCCACCCCAGCACGGACCCCCCCCCCAACCTCCACCCCGGAACGGACCCCCTCCACAACCCCCAACCTCCACCCCAGCACGGACCCCCCCCCCAACCTCCACCCCGGCACGGACCCCCTCCACAACCCACAACCTCCACCCCGGCACGGACCCCCTCCCGGCACTCCCCCGGAGCCCAGCCTACTCTAACCACCCCCCCCCCCCCGCCGCACACACACACAAGCCGAGACACACCTCTCCTCAGGCAATCAGTCTGCGGCCACGCCATTTCCTGCCCAGAGCCAACCCCCCAGGCCGTCACTCACCTCCTCGCTGGTCGGCGTGAGCCTGGAGCACCGGGTCACGCCGATGAAAAGGAGGTTTGATTCACGTCGACGTGAACGGTCATCACGTCGACGGGACTTCGGCCCATCCGGAAGGGAGAATATCGGCAGGCCGAAAATCGGCTGCCTTGCGCAGACCCGTGACATTCTCCGCGGCAGCGGCGCCATTAACGCCCCGCCGACTTTTCTCCCTTCGGAGACTTCGGCGGGGGTGGGGGCGGGATTCACGGCGGCCAACGGCCATTCTCCGACCCGGCGGGGGGTCGGAGAATGACGCCCCAGATCTCTGTATCATCTGCAAACTTAGCAACCGTGCCTTCAGTTCCTTCTTCCAGATCATTAACATATGTTGTGAAAAGTTGTGGGTCTGGATTCTTCCAAAATGGGTCTTGTCCCCACGCCGGCGTAAAAACGTAGATGTTGCACTCCCGTGTTTCCTGAAAAAAATACCGGCCGATTCATTTACCTTCAGGGGTCTTGATGGGACCCGGAAGCTTCACGCAGCTTTAGCTTTGGAAAGGGCCCCAGCACTTCCGGTTCCGGGTCCGCGCATGTGTAACGAGGCTCCCCCGATTGGCCACGCCCCCGGCGATCCGCCAGGCCCGATCTCTCCACCGGCCGCCCATGAGGCCACCCCTGGTGCCAGATAAACCTCCGCAACCCCCCCCCCCCCCCCCCCCCACCACCAGGGTGACGCAGTCTGAGTCCACAGCCGCCACGCAACAGCACCGACCGGCCACAACATGTTCATTCCACGCCGTCGGGACCTCGGCTGGTTGGGAGCGGAGGTTCACTGGGCGGGCCTCTGGCAAAGGCCCCCCAGCCACGCGCCGTCATTAGCGGAGGCGTGGATATTTGGGGCCTGCAGAATCGGCGGAGCGGCGCCGGGGCCGATTCCATCGGGAAATTTGATTCTCCGCCCCAACGCCAAAAGCGATTTCGGCACAGAGCGGCGGAGAATTCAGCCCACAGTGCCAGCCGCCTGCCTATATAATAGAGAATGGCAGTCCCTGCGTATATTATAGAGAATAACAGTCTCTGTGTATATGATACAGAATAACAATCTCTGTGTATATTATAGAGAATAACAGTCCCTGCAAATATTATAGCGAATAACAGTGCCTGTGTATATTATGGAGAATAACAGTCCCTGTGTATATTATCGAGAATAACAGTCCCTGTGTATATTGTAGAGAACAACAGTCCCTGTGTATATTATACAGAATAACAATCTCTGTGTATATTATAGAGAATAACAGTCCCTGTGAATATTATAGCGAATAACAGTCCCTGTGTATATTATGGAGAATAACAGTCCCTGTGTATATTATCGAGAATAACAGTCCCTGTGTATATTGTAGAGAACAACAGTCCCTGTGTATATTATACAGAATAACAATCTCTGTGTATATTATAGAGAATAACAGTCCCTGTGTATATTATCGAGAATAACAGTCCCTGTGTATATTATAGAGAATAACAATCTCTGTGTATATTATAGAGAATAACAGTCCCTGTGA
Source organism: Scyliorhinus torazame (assembly GCF_047496885.1). NCBI lineage: Eukaryota > Metazoa > Chordata > Chondrichthyes > Carcharhiniformes > Scyliorhinidae > Scyliorhinus > Scyliorhinus torazame. The sequence goes on from NC_092715.1 coordinate 14,930,753, forward strand.
ATATTATACAGAATACCAATCTCTGTGTATATTATAGAGAATAACAGTCCCTGTGTATATTATCGAGAATAACAGCCGCTGTGTATATTATAGAGAATAACAGTCACTGTGTATATTATAGAGAATAACAGTCACTGTGTATGTTATAGCGAATAAGTCTCTGTGTATATTATCGAGAATAACAGTCCCTGTGTATATTATACAGAATAACAATCTCTGTGTATATTATAGAGAATAACCGTCCCTGTGTATATTATCGAGAATAACAGTCCCTGTGTATATTATCGAGAATAACAGTCCCTGTGTATATTATCGAGAATAACAGCCCCTGTGTATATTATAGAGAATAACCGTCCCTGTGTATATTATCGGGAATAACAGTCCCTGTGTATATTATCGAGAATAACAGCCCCTACATATATTATAGACAATAACAGTCCCTGTGTATATTATAGAGAATAACAGCCACTGGGTATATTATAGAGAATAACAGTCCCTGTGTATATTATACAGAATAACAATCTCTGTGTATATTATAGAGAATAACAGCCCCTGTGTATATTATCGAGAATAACAGCCCCTGTGTATATTATACAGAATAACAATCTCTGTGTATATTATACAGAATAATAGTCCCTGTGTATATTATGGAGAATAACAGTCTCTGTGTATATTATCGAGAATAACAGTCCCTGTGTATATTATAGAGAATAACAATCTCTGTGTATATTATACAGAATAATAGTCCCTGTGTATATTATGGAGAATAACAGTCTCTGTGTATATTATAGAGAATAACAGTCCCTGTGTATATTATAGAGAATAACAATCTCTGTGTATATTATAGAGAATAACAATCTCTGTGTATATTATCGAGAATAACAGTCCCTGTGTATATTATAGAGAATAACAGCCCCGTGTATATTCTAGAGAATAACAGTCCCTGTGTATATTATCAAGAATAACAGTCCCTGTGTATATTCTAGAGAATAATAGTCCCTGTGTATATTCTAGAGAATAACAGTCCCTGTGTATATTATCGAGAATAACAGTCCCTGTGTATATTATCGAGAATAACAGTCCCTGTGTATATTATAGAGAATAACAGTCCCTGTGTATATTATCGAGAATAACAGTCCCTGTGTATATTATCGAGAATAACAGCCCCTATATATATTATAGAGAATAACAGTCCCTGTGTATATTATAGAGAATAACAGCCCCTGTGTATATTATAGAGAATAATAGCCCCTGTGTATATTCTAGAGAATAACAGTCCCTGTGTATATTCTAGAGAATAACAGTCCCTGTGTATATTTTAGAGAATAACAGTCCCTGTGTATATTATCGAGAATAACAGTCCCTGTGTCTATTATAGAGAATAACAGTCCCTGTGTATATTATCGAGAATAACAGTCCCTGTGTATATTCTAGAGAATAACAGTTCCTGTGTATATTATCGAGAATAACAGTCCCTGTGTATATTTCAGAGAATAACAGTCCCTGTGTATATTATCGAGAATAACAGTCCCTGTGTATATTATAGAGAATAACAGTCCCTGTGTATATTCTAGAGAATAACAGTCCCTGTGTGTATTATCGAGAATAACAGTCCCTGTGTATATTATAGAGAATAACAGACCCTGTGTATATTATCGAGAATAATAGTCCCTGTGTATATTTTAGAGAATAACAGTCCCTGTGTATATTATCGAGAATAACAGTCCCTGTGTATATTATAGAGAATAACAGTCCCTGTGTATATTATAGAGAATAACAGTCCCTGTGTGTATTATCGAGAATAACAGTCCCTGTGTATATTATAGAGAATAACAGTCCCTGTGTATATTATAGAGAATAACAGTCCCTGTGTGTATTATCGAGAATAACAGTCCCTGTGTATATTATAGAGAATAACAGACCCTGTGTATATTATCGAGAGTAACAGTCCCTTTGTATATTATAGAGAATAACAGTCCCTGTGTATATTATCGAGACTAACAGTCCCTGTGTATATTATAGAGAATAACAGCCCCTGTGTATAATCTAGAGAATAACAGTCCCTGTGTACATTATCGAGAATAACAGTCCCTGTGTATATTCTAGAGAATAACAGTCCCTGTGTATATTATCGAGAATAACAGTCCCTGTGTATATTATAGCGAATAACAGTCTCTGTGTATATTATAGAGAATAACAGTCCCTGTGTATATTATACAGAATAACAATCTCTGTGTATATTATAGAGAATAACAGTCCCGGTGTATATTATCGGGAATAACAGTCCCTGCGTATATTATAGCGAATAACAGTCTCTGTGTATATTATAGAGAATAACAGTCCCTGTGTATATTATAGAGAATAACAACCCCTGTGTATATTCTAGAGAATAACAGTCCCTGTGTATATTCTAGAGAATAACAGTCACTGTGTATATTATCGAGAATAACAGTCCCAATGTATATTATAGAGAATAACAGTCCCTGTGCATATTATAGAGAATAACAGTCCCTGTGTATATTATCGAGAATAACTGTCCCTGTGTATATTATAGAGAATAACAGTCCCTGTGTATATTATCGAGAATAACAGTCCCTGTGTATATTATAGAGAATAACAGTCCCTGTGTATATTATCGAGAATAACAGTCCCTGTGTATATTATCGAGAATAACAGTCCCTGTGTATATTATCGAGAATAACAGTCCCTGTGTATATTATAGAGAATAACAGCCCCTGTGTATATTCTAGAGAATAACAGTCCCTGTGTATATTATCAAGAATAACAGTCCCTGTGTATATTCTAGAGAATAATAGTCCCTGTGTATATTCTAGAGAATAACAGTCCCTGTGTATATTATCGAGAATAACAGTCCCTGTGTATATTATCGAGAATAACAGTCCCTGTGTATATTATAGAGAATAACAGTCCCTGTGTATATTATCGAGAATAACAGTCCCTGTGTATATTATCGAGAATAACAGCCCCTATATATATTATAGAGAATAACAGTCCCTGTGTATATTATAGAGAATAACAGCCCCTGTGTATATTATAGAGAATAAAAGCCCCTGTGTATATTCTAGAGAATAACAGTCCCTGTGTATATTATCGAGAATAACAGTCCCTGTGTATATTATCGAGAATAACAGTCCCTGTGTATATTTTAGAGAATAACAGTCCCTGTGTATATTATCGAGAATTACAGTCCCTGTGTCTATTATAGAGAATAACAGTCCCTGTGTATATTATCGAGTATAACAGTCCCTGTGTATATTATAGAGAATAACAGCCCCTGTTATATATTCTAGAGAATAACAGTTCAGTGTATATTATCGAGAATAACAGTCCCTGTGTATATTCTAGAGAATAACAGTTCCTGTGTATATTATCGAGAATAACAGTCCCTGTGTATATTTTAGAGAATAACAGTCCCTGTGTATATTATCGAGAATAACAGTCCCTGTGTATATTATAGAGAATAACAGTCCCTGTGTATATTCTAGAGAATAACAGTCCCTGTGTGTATTATCGAGAATAACAGTCCCTGTGTGTATTATAGAGAATAACAGACCCTGTGTATATTATCGAGAATAATAGTCTCTGTGTATATTATCGAGAATAACAGCCCCTGTGTATATTATCGAGAAAACAGTCCCTGTGTATATTATAGAGAATAACAGCCACTGTGTATATTATAGAGAATAACAGTCTCTGTGTATATTATAGAGAATAACAGTCTCTGTGTATATTATAGAGATGATGTGGAGATGCCGGCGTTGGACTGGGGTGAGCACAGTACGAAGTCTTACAACACCAGGTTAAAGTCCAACAGGTTTGTTTCGATGTCACTAGCTTTCGGAGCGCTGCTCCTTCCTCAGGTGAATGAAGAGGTCTGTTCCAGAAACACATATATAGACAAATTCAAAGATGCCAAACAATGCTTGGAATGCGAGCATTAGCAGGTGATTAAATCTTTACAGATCCAGAGATGGGGTAACCCCAGGTTAAAGAGGTGTGAATTGTACCAAGCCAGGACAGTTAGTAGGATTTCGCAGGCCAGATGGTGGGGGATGAATGTAATGCGACATGAATCCCAGGTCCCGGTTGAGGCCGCACTCATGTGTGCGGAACTTGGCTATAAGTTTCTGCTCGGCGATTCTGCGTTGTCGCGGGTCCTGAAGGCCGCCTTGGAGAACGCTTACCCGGAGATCAGAGGCTGAATGCCCTTGACTGCTGAAGTGTTCCCCGACTGGAAGGGAACATTCCTGCCTGGTGATTGTTGCGCGATGTCCGTTCATTCGTTGTCGCAGCGTCTGCATGGTCTCGCCAACGTACCACGCTTCGGGACATCCTTTCCTGCAGCGTATGAGGTAGACAACGTTGGCCGAGTCGCACGAGTATGTACCGCGTACCTGGTGGGTGGTGTTCTCACGTGTAATAGTGGTATCCATGTCGATGATCTGGCACGTCTTGCAGAGATTGCCATGACAGGGTTGTGTGGTGTCGTGGTCACTGTTCTGAAGACTGGGTAGTTTGCTGCAAACAATGGTTCGTTTGAGGTTGCGCGGTTGTTTGAAGGCAAGTAGTGGGGGTGTGGGGATGACCTTGGCAAGATGTTCATCATCATCAATGACGTGTTGAAGGCTGTGAAGAAGATGACGTAGTTTCTCCGCTCCGGAGAAGTACTGGACGACGAAGGGTATTCTGTCGGTTGTGTCCCATGTTTGTCTTCTGAGGAGGTCGGTCCGGTTTTTCGCTGTGGCGGATTGGAACTGTCGATCGATGAGTCGAGTGCCATATCCCGTTCGTACGAGGGCATCTTTCAACGTCTGTAGATGTCTGTTACGCTCCTCCTCGTCTGAGCAGATCCTGTGTATACGGAGCGCTTGTCCATAGGGGATGGCTTCTTTAATGTGTTTAGGGTGGAAGCTGGAGAAGTGGAGCATCATGAGGTTATCCGTGGGTTTGCGGTAAAGCGAAGTGCTGAGGTGACCGTCCTTGATGGAGACGAGTGTGTCCAAGAATGCAACTGATTTTGGAGAGTAGTCCATGGTGAGTCTGATGGTTGGATGGAACTTATTAATGTCATCGTGTAGTCGTTTCAGTGATTCTTCGCCGTGGGTCCAAAGGAAAAAAATGTCATCGATGTATCTGGTGTATAACATCGGTTGAAGGTCCTGTGCGGTGAGTAGGTCCTGTTCAAACTTGTGCATGAAGATGTTGGCGTATTGGGGTGCGAATTTGGTCCCCATGGCTGTTCCGTGCGTCTGGATGAAGAACTTGTTGTCGAAGGTGAAGACGTTGTGATCCAGAATGAAGCGGATGAGTTGCAGAATTGCGTCTGGAGATTGGCAGTTGTCGGTGTTGAGTACTGAGGCTGTTGCAGCAATGCCGTCGTCATGGGGGATGCTGGTGTAGAGTGCTGAGACGTCCATTGTGACGAGGAATGTTCCTGGTTCAACTGGTCCATGGGTGCTGAGTTGGGACTGAGTGCTGAGTTACGCATGGGAGCGTAACAGACATGTACAGACGTTATAAGATGCCCTCGTACGAACGGGATATGGCACTCGACTCATCGATCGACAGTTCCAACGCGCCACAGCGAAAAACCGGACCGACCTCCTCAGAAGACAAACATGGGACACAACCGACAGAATACCCTTTGTCGTCCAGTACTTCCCCGGAGCGGAGAAACTACGTCATCTTCTTCACAGCCTTCAACGCGTCATTGATGATGATGAACATCTTGCCAAGGTCATCCCCACACCCCCACTACTTGCCTTCAAACAACCGCGCAACCTCAAACGAACCATTGTTTGCAGCAAACTACCCAGTCTTCAGAACAGTGACCACGACACCACACAACCCTGTCATGGCAATCTCTGCAAGACGTGCCAGATCATCGACATGGATACCACTATTACACGTGAGAACACCACCCACCAGGTACGCGGTACATACTCGTGCGACTCGGCCAACGTTGTCTACCTCATACGCTGCAGGAAAGGATGTCCCGAAGCGTGGTACGTTGGCGAGACCATGCAGACGCTGCGACAACGAATGAACGGACATCGCGCAACAATCACCAGGCAGGAATGTTCCCTTCCAGTCGGGGAACACTTCAGCAGTCAAGGGCATTCAGCCTCTGATCTCCGGGTAAGCGTTCTCCAAGGCGGCCTTCAGGACCCGCGACAACGCAGAATCGCCGAGCAGAAACTTATAGCCAAGTTCCGCACACATGAGTGCGGCCTCAACCGGGACCTGGGATTCATGTCGCATTACATTCATCCCCCACCATCTGGCCTGCGAAATCCTACTAACTGTCCTGGCTTGGTACAATTCACACCTCTTTAACCTGGGGTTACCCCATCTCTGGATCTGTAAAGATTTAATCACCTTCTAATGCTCGCATTCCAAGCATTGTTTGGCATCTTTGAATTTGTCTATATATGTGTTTCTGGAACAGACCTCTTCATTCACCTGAGGAAGGAGCAGCGCTCCGAAAGCTAGTGACATCGAAACAAACCTGTTGGACTTTAACCTGGTGTTGTAAGACTTCGTACTATATTATAGAGAATAACAGTCCCAGTGTATATTATCGAGAATAACAGTCCCTGTGTATACTATAGAGAATACCAGCCCCTGTGTATATTATAGAGTAAGAAGTCTCACAACAGCAGCTTAAGGTCCAACAGGATTTTTCCATATCACTGGCATTCAGAGCACTGCTCCTTTCTCAGGTGAACATAAGAACATAAGAATTAGGAGCAGGAGTAGGCCATCTGACCCCTCGAGCCTGCTCCACCATTCAATGAGATCATGGCTGATCTTTTGTGGACTCAGCTCCACTCTCCCGCCTGAACACCATAACCCTTAATACGTTTATTCTTCAAAAAACTATCTATCTCTATCTTAAAAACATTTAATGAAGGAGCCTCGACTGCTTCACTGGGCAAGGAATTCCATAGATTCACAACCCTTTGGGTGAAGAAGTTCCTCCTAAACTCAGTCCTAAATCTACTTCCCCTTATTTTGAGGCTATGCCCCCTAGTTCTGCTTTCACCCGCCAGTGGAAATAACCTGCCGCATCTATCCTATCTATTCCCTTCATAATTTTATATGTTTCTATAAGATCCCCCCTCATCCTTCTAAATTCCAACGAGTACAGTCCCAGTCTACTCAACCTCTCCTCGTAATCCAACCCCTTCAGCTCTGGGATTAACCTAGTGAATCTCCTCTGCACACCCTCCAGTGCCAGTACGTCCTTTCTCAAGTAAGGAGACCAAAACTGAACACAATACTCCAGGTGTGGCCACACTAGCACCTTATACAATTGCAGCATAACCTTGTCAATCTGCAAGACCCTAGCCCATTCACTTAGCCTATCCAAATCCCTCTGCAGACTTCCAGTATCCTCTGCACTTTTTGCTTTTACCACTTATCTTTGTGTCGTCTGCAAACTTGGACACATTGCCCTTGGTCCCCAACTCCAAATCATCTATGTAAATTGTGAACAGTTGTGGGCCCAACACTGATCCCTGAGGGACACCACTAGCTACTGATTGCCAACCAGAGAAACATCAATTAATCCCCACTCTTTGCTTTCTATTAATTAACCAATCCTCTATCCATGCTCCTACTTTCCTCTTGATGCCATGCATCTTTATCTTATGCAGCATCCTTTTGTGTGGCACCTTGTGAAAGGCTTTCTGGAAATCCAGATATACCACATCCATTGGCTCCCCATTATCTACCGCACTGTTAATGTCCTCAAAAAATTCCACTAAATTAGTTTTTGCACGACCTGCCCTTTATGAACCCATGCTGCGTCTGCCCAATGGGACAATTTCCATCCAGATGCCTCGCTATTTCTTCATTGATGATAGATTCCAGCATCTTCCCTACTTTTTGATTTTTGACTATGGCTTCTCTGCCTTACACTTTCCCCCTTACTGCCTTTTGTTTCTGTCCCTATTTTACTACCTTACAACTTCCTGCATCGGTTCCCATCCCCCTGCCACATTAGTTTAAACTCTCCCCAACAGCTCTAGCAAACACCCTTCTCGGACATCGGTTCCAGTCCTGCCCAGGTGCAGACCGTGTGGTTTGTACTGGTCCCACCTCCCCCAGAACCGATTCGAATGTCCCAGGAATTTGAAGCCCTCCCTCTTGCACCATCTCTCGAGCCACGCATTCATCCTCTCTATCCTGACATTCCTACTCTGACCAGCTCGTGGCACTGGTAGCAATCCTGAGATTACTACCTTTGAGGTCCTACTTTTTAGTTTAACTCCTAGCTCCCTAAATTCAGCTTGTAGGACCTCGTCCCGTTTTTTACCTATATCGTTGGTGCCTATGTGCACCACGACAGCTGGCTGTTCACCCTCCCCCCCCCCCAGAATGTCCTGCAGCCGATCTGAGACATCCTTGACCCTTGCACCAGGGAGGCAACATACCATCCTGGAGTCTCGATTGCGTCCGCAGAACTGCCTGTCTATTCCCCTTACAATTGAGTCCCCTATCACTATAGCCCTGCCATTCTTCTTCCTGCCCAGCTGCACAGCAGAGCCAGCCACGGTGCCATGAACCTGGCTGCTGCTGCCTTCCCCTGGTGAGCCATCTCCCTCAACAGTATCCAAAGCGGTATATCTGTTTTTCAGGGAGATGACCGCAGAGGACACCTGCACTGCCTTCCTACACTTGCTCTGTCTTTTGGTCACCCATTTTCTATCTCCCTCAGTACCTTTCACCTGCGGTGTGACCAACTCGCTAAACGTGCTATCCACGACGTCCTCATGATCGCGGATGCTCCAAAGTGAGTCCATCCGCAGCTCCAGAGTCGTCAAGCGGTCTAACAGGAGCTGCAACTGGACACACTTCTTGCACGTGAAGGAGCCAGGGAAAGTGGACGTGTCCCTGAGCTCCCACATCGCACACGAGGAGCCTGACACGGGTCTGAGATCTCCTGCCATGTCTTAAACCTTCGGTTAACTTCAACAATTCCAATTTCCCCCCAAAAATTAAACAAGTAAATAAACAACGATGAAAAAATAAATAAATATACCAATGAAAAGAAACAGAAAAACAGAAACACTACTTACCAGTCACTTCCCAGGGATAAAGAGCACCTCCTCCCAACCCAGCTTCGAATTCCCACCTAGATTCAAATTCCCAAACTCACACTTGGTTCTGTCTCGCTCTGGCTGTGTCTTCTGTGGCTCACTGGGAGAAATCAATATATTATAGAGAAGGAAGTGGTAGAATGTCCGCATTCAAAGCATTGTCTTGTATATTTCAATTTGTCCAGAAAATGTTTCAGGAACGTACCTCTTCATTCACCTGAGGATGGAGCAGTGCTACAAAAGCAAGTGATTTGAAACAAACTTCTTGGACTTTAACCTGGTGTTGGAAGACGTCTTACTGTGCTCACCCCAGTCCAACACCGGCATCTCCACACCACATATTATAGAGAACAGCAGCCTCTTGTGCATATTATAGAGAATAACAGCCCCTGTGTATATTATAGAGAATAACAGTCCCTGTGTATATTATAGAGAATAACAGCCCCTGTGTATATTATAGAAATTAACAGCTCCTGTGTATATTACAGTGAATAACAGCCGCTGTGTATATTACAGAGAAGAACACCCCCTGTATATATTATAGAGAATAACCGTCCCTGTGTATATTATAGAGAATAACAGCCCCTGTGTATATTATAGAGAATAACACCCCCTGTATATATTATAGAGAATAACCGTCCCTGTGTATAGTATAGAGAATAACAGCCCCTGTGTATATTATAGAGAATAACAGCCCCTGTGTATATTATAGAGAATAACAGTCCCGGGGCGAAATTCTCCCCCAACGGCGCGATGTCCGCCGACTGGCGCCAAAAATGGCGCCAATCAGACGGGCATCGCGCCGGCCCAAAGGTGCGGAATGCTCCGCATCTTTGGGGGCCGAGCCCCAACATTGAGGGGCTAGGCCGGCGCCGGAGGGATTTCCGCCCCGGCAGCTGGCGGAAAAGGCGTTTGGTGCCCCGCCAGCTGGCGTGGAAATGCGGCGCATGCGCGGGAGCGTCAGCGGCCGCTGTCAGTTTCCCGCGCATGCGCAGTGGGGAGAGTCTCTTCCGCCTCCGCCATGGTGGAGGCCGTGGCGGAGGCGGAAGGGAAAGAGTGCCCCCACGGCACAGGCCCGCCCGCGGATCAGTGGGCCCCGATCGCGGGCCAGGCCACCGTGGGGTCACCCCCCGGTGTCAGATCGCTCCGCGCCCCCCCCAGGACCCCGGAGACCGCCCACGCCGCCTGGTCCCGCCGGTAAATACCAGCTTTGATTTACGCTGGAGGGACAGGCAATTTCTGGGCGGGACTTCGGCCCATCCGGGCCGGAGAATCCAGCGGGGGGTCCCGCCAACCGGCGCGGCCCGATTCCCGCCCCCGCCCAATCACCGGTACCGGAGACTTCGGCGGGGGTGGGGGCGGGATTCACGGCGGCCAACGGCCATTCTCCGACCCGGCGGGGGGTCGGAGAATGACGCCCCCTGTGTATATTATAGAGAATAACAGTCCCTTTGTATATTATAAAGAATAACAGCCCCTGTGTATATTATTGATAATTACAGTCTCTGTGTATATTATAGAGAATAACAGTCCCTTTGTATATTATAGAGAATAACAGTCCCTGTGTATATTATAGAGAATAACAGTCTAGTGTATATTATAGAGAATAACAGTCCCTTTGTATATTATAGAGAATAACAGTCCCTGTGTATATTATAGAGAATAACAGTCCCTTTGTATATTATAGAGAATAACAGTCCCTGTGTATATTATAGAGAATAACAGTCTAGTGTATATTATAGAGAATAACAGTCCCTTTGTATATTATAGAGAATAACAGTCCCTGTGTATATTATAGAGAATAACAGTCCCTTTGTGTATTATAGAGAATAACAGTCCCTGTGTATATTATAGAGAATAACAGTCTAGTGTATATTATAGAGAATAACAGTCCCTTTGTATATTATAGAGAATAACAGTCCCTTTGTATATTATAGAGAATAACAGTCCCTGTGTATATTATGGAGAATAACAGTCCCTGTGTATATTATTGATAATTACAGTCTCTGTGCATATTATAGAGAATAACAGTCCCTTTGTATATTATAGAGAATAACAGTCCCTGTGTATATTATAGAGAATAACAGTCTAGTGTATATTATAGAGAATAACAGTCCCTTTGTATATTATAGAGAATAACAGTCCCTGTGTATATTATAGAGATTAATAGTCTGTGTATATTATAGAGAATAACAGTCCCTGTGTATATTATAGAGAATAACAGTCCCTTTGTATATTATAGAGAATAACAGTCCCTGTGTATATTATAGAGAATAACAGTCTAGTGTATATTATAGAGAATAACAGTCCCTTTGTATATTATAGAGAATAACAGTCCCGTGTATATTATGGAGAATAACAGTCCCTGTGTATATTATTGATAATTACAGTCCTTGTGTATATTATAGAGATTAATAGTCTGTGTATATTATAGAGAATAACAGTCCCTGTGTATATTATAGAGATTAATAGTCTGTGTATATTATAGAGAATAACAGTCCCTGTGTATATTATAGAGAATAACAGCCCCTGTGGATAGTATAGAGAATAACAGCCCCTGTGTATATTATCGAGAATAACAGTCCCTGTGTATATTATGGAGAATAACAGCCCCTGTGTATAGTATAGAGAATAACAGCACCTGTGTATATTATAGAGAATAACAGTCCCTGTGTATATTATAGAGAATAACAGCCCCTGTGTATAGTATAGAGAATAACAGCCCCTGTGTATATTATAGAGAATAACAGTCCCTGTGTATATTATGGAGAATAACAGTCCCTGTGTATATTATAGAGAATAACAGTCCCTGTGTATATTATGGAGAATAACAGTCCCTGTGTATATTATAGAGAATAACAGTCCCTGGGCGAAATTCTCCGTTATCGGCGGAAACTCCGCCGATCGGCGCAAAAAACGGCGCAAATCCCACTTGCGTCACGTCATAAAAATGGGCCGACAGTCTGCGGCCCGAAATGGGCTAGCAGCGACGTAACGGGATCCGCGCTTGCGCAGTGGTTCACGCCGTGCAGCGTCATACGCGCTGCACGGCGTGACGGCTCATAAGGCCGCGCAGCTCCCCCCCACCCGACCGGAACAGCCGACCGCAACACCCGACTTGATGGCTGGCCGTCGCTCAGCCCCGAGGTTCGAGTCACGCGATGTGGAGGCGCTCCTGGATGCGGTGGAGCAGAGGAGGGACGCCCTGTATCCCGGGCACGGCCGCAGAGTTGCCCCACGCCACAGCCGGCGTCTGTGGAGGGAGGTGGCAGAGGCCGTCACCGCTGTGGCCCTAACACCACGGACAGGCACCCAGTGCCACAAGAAGGTGAACGACCTCGTCAGAGCAGGCAGGGTGAGCCTCCCCCATATCCCCCATATCCCCTCTCCCCCAAATCCCCCCCTCCCCCATATCCCCCCTCCCCCATATCCCCCCCCTCCCCCATATCCCCCATATCCCCCATATCCCCCCTCCCCCATATCCCCCCCTCCCCCATATCCCCCATATCCCCCATATCCCCCCTCCCCCATATCCCCCATACTCCCCCCTCCCCCATATCCCCCCACCCCCATATCCCCCATATACCCCCTCCCCCATATTCCCCATATCCCCCCCTCCCCCATATCCCCCCTCCCACATATCCCCCCTCCCCCATATCCCCCATATCCCCCCTCCCCCATATCCCCCCTCCCCCATATCCCCCATATCCCCCCTCCCCCATATCCCCCCTCCACCATATCCCCCATATTCCCCCCTCCCCCATATCCCCCATATCCCCCCTCCCCCATATCCCCCATATCCCCCCCTCCCCCATATCCCCCCCTCCCCCATATCCCCAAGTGAATCCAGCCCTAACCTTAACCTCTGCAATGCACGCGCAACCGATGGCGTGCATTCATATACCTGCCTAACACTGTTGCCTTTTACCCCTGCCATCACCCCCCCCCCCCCCCCACAGGAGAAGCGCGCACACAACACCAGGGAGCATGTGAGGACTGGAGGAGGGCCCGCTGATGAGAGGCCACTGACCGTACACGAGGAAAGGGCCCTGGAACTGGCTGGCGGACCTGAGGACCGGGAGGTTGCTGATGCAGAGGTCGGGGGCGTACTCGCGAGTGAGCCACCGACAGCCCGTCCCCATATCCCCCCTCCCCTATATCCCCCTCTCCCGTATCACCTGATCACTGCCTGATGTCTAACCATGCATGCTTCATTGTGTATCGCAGGACCAAACGTCCAGGCACCCATCCCCGCAGATGCAGACCGCCCGCAGGATGCCCCTCGGAGGCCACGGGAGACGGAGAGACCCGGACCCTCCAGCATGCGACGCCCGCAGGATGCCCCTCCGAGACCACGGGAGACGGAGAGACCCGCACCCTCCAGCATGCGACGCCCGCAGGATGCCCCTCGGAGACCACGGGAGACGGAGAGACCCGGACCCTCCAGCATGCGACGCCCGCAGGATGCCTCTCGCACACCACGGGAGACGGAGAGACCCGGACCCTCCAGCATGCGACGCCCGCAGGATGCCTCTCGCACACCACGGGAGACGGAGAGACCCGGACCCTCCAGCATGCGACGCCCGCAGGATGCCTCTCGCACACCACGGGAGACGGAGAGACCTGGAGCAACAGGGAGACGACACCCCCGTCACGTGCGGGAGCGACCACCCAGCGATGAGGGGGGCAGCCACAGGCCCCCGTCACATCCGAGCCAGGACACCACTACCCAGGACACCACTATCCAGGACACCCCTACCCGGGACACCACTACCCAGGACACCCCTACCCGGGATACCACTACCCGGGACAGCACTACCCGGGACAGCACTACCCGGGACAGCACTACCCGGGACAGCACTACCCAGGACACCCCTACCCGGGAAGACGAAATACCGGACAGTGACTCAGAGTGGATGGGTGGAGACGAACCCCCACCCCAAAGTGCCATGGACTCAGAGTGGGACGAAGAGCACGACACAACGCCACTGCTGTCACCAACACCCTCCACCATCGCAGAAACACTCACCACGGTTGGGCACTTTAGTGATGAGGCGTCTGGTACACTCACTGGTGCGCACAACACAGCCGTCCCGATACAGCAGGTGGAGGTAGGAGCAGCAGAGGGACCGGGCGGTCGGAGGGCAGCCCAGGCCAAGCGAACATCTGCCGCCCAGATGGATCCCGGGTTCCTGCAGTTACCACACCCACACATAGATCCGATGCAACCACCGACACGGAGACGAGCGAATAGGGTGACGGGTGGCTTGCGGCGGCTGCGGTCGCAGGTGGAGGAGTCCACCCGCGTCCAGGAGCTGGAGGGTCATGCGTGCCACCCAGGCTGACACCGCACGGGTGGCGTCCGCGGTGGAGGCAATGGGTGCGACGGTGTCAGACATGGGGAACGGTTTGCGAGGCCTGGGGCCTTCCGTGCAGGCGGCGTCTGTGGCCAAGGAAATGGCTGCCCTCTCACAGGAGGCCATGAGCCAGTGCCACGCCAGATGGCAGAGGCGCTCAACGCCATAGCCCAGTCTCAGCAGGCCATGGCCCAGTCTCAGCAGGCCATGGCCCAGTCTCAGCAGGCCATAGCCCAGTCTCTGCAGGCCATGGCCCAGTCTCTGCAGGCCATGGCCCAGTCTCAGCAGGCCATCGCTGAGGGCATCGGCGCCAGTGGCTATGTGCGAGCTGGCGTCGCACTGTCGCAGACAGGGTTCGACAACCCCCTGGGCTCCATGGCTGCAAACCTGCAGACCCCTGTCGATACCAGCACGGGCCTCCAGGACTGGCAGCGCCAGATGTCGGGGGCGCGTCGGATGGCCAGTCCGTTCGCATCCCCCACCCATGTAGAGGCCTGGGGGCCATCGGGCACCCCGAGGGAGGAGGAGGTGGTGTGGTCCGTCCCGGCTCCCTCTATAGGGGAGGTCCCGGTACACCGCGACACCTCGGACTCCCCCCCTTCCGTCCCAGGTGCATCGGGTGGGCAACGGGCAGGACAGGCTGGCAACTCGCCATCCCAGTCGCCCGGGCCGCAGCCTGGCCCATCTAGGCCAGGACGCCCCAGGAAACGGCCGCCAAAGGGATCCAGTGTCAGAGGGCAGGATTCACAGGAGTCCACCTCCAGTTCTGCTGTACCGTCTGGGGAACCACGTAGACGTAGTCAAAGGGCCCGTAAGGCCAAACAATTAGACACTGAGTAAGTTGGCACGGGTGCAGGGCACAGATGAGTTTTAGGCGCTAGGGCACGTGCATGAACTCCTTTGGTTATTAAAGTCAATGTTACACCTACCGAAGCTGCCTTTGTGCTCTGTCCAAAGTGTGCGGGGGTGTCATGTACGTTGAGCGCAAGTGTGTGTGTGAGGGGTGGTCTTACCTCAGCCCCAGGTGAGTCTGCCCCCTTCCCCCTGGGCCGCCATCAACATCCCCCGGGCAGAGGACGGGACCGTGCGCTGCAGTGTCACAGCCGCATGCAGGGATGGTCCGGGTGGATGGTGGTACTGTGGCCATGGGTCAGACATAGTCCAACGATGTAGAGCCAGGAGCTCATCGGAGGCGGGTTGTCATCATTCTCCATGGCCTGCGATAGACACGCGTCCACCCGCAACTGGGTGAGCCCGGCCCGTTGTGCCGCCGGTGGATCGGCAATTGGGGGTGGGGGGGTGGTGTGCATGCGGGTGGGGTGTGTGGGGTTGGGGAGGGGGGTGAGGGTGCTGGGTGGGTGGATGGGTGGGGGGTGTGGGTGGTCGGCTGTTGTCATGGTGTGCGGTCTGTGGCCATACTACCCGATTCCCACGCCCATCTAGTCAGTGAAGCGGGCGTCTATCAGTCTGTCCCGTGCCCGCTGGGCCAGCCGGTAACGGTGGACAGCCACCCGTCTGTGTCTACCCCGTCTGCCCTGACCATTGCCCCCATCCCCCTCATCTGGGGAGGACTGGGCCTCTTCCTGCTGCTCCTCCACTCCGCCCTCCTCTGCCTGCGGCACATCGCCCCTCTGCTGGGCTATGTTGTGCAGGACGCAGCACACCACAATGATGCGGCCGACCCTATCTGACCGATACTGGAGGGCGCCCCCAGAGAGGTCCAGGCACCTGAAACGCATCTTCAGCACGCCAAAGCACCTCTCGATCACTCCCCTTGTCGCTACATGGGCATCATTGTAGCGGTTCTCCGCCTCATTGCGTGGCCTCCGTATAGGCGTCATCAGCCACGATCGCAATGGGTAGCCCCTGTCGCCCAGCAACCAGCCCCTCAGCCGGGGATGGCGTCCCTCGTACATGCCGGGGATGGATGACCGCGACAACACGAATGAGTCGTGTACACTGCCTGGGTGACGGGCGCAGACGTGCAGGATCATCATGCGGTGGTCGCAGACCACCTGTACGTTCATCGAATAGGTCCCCTTCCTATTAGTGAACACGGCCCTGTTATCTGCAGGTGGCCGCACGGCGACGTGCATCCCATCGATCGCGCCCTGGACCATGGGGAACCCGGCAATGGCAGAGAAGCCCACGGCCCGGGCATCTTGGCTGGCCCGGTCCACGGTGAAGCGGATGTAGCGGTGCGCCATGGCATAAAGGGCATCTGTCACTGCCCGGATGCACCGATGCACCGATGTCTGCGATATGCCGGACAGGTCCCCACTCGGTGCCTGGAATGACCCCGTTGCATAAAAGTTCAGGGCCACCGTAACCTTGACGGACACGGGGAGAGGGTGTTCCCCGCCAGTGCCACGCGGTGACAGGTGTGCCAGCAGGTGGCAGATGTGTGCCACGGTTTCCCGGCTCATCCGGAGTCTCCTCCTGCATTCCCGGTCCGTGAGGTCCTGGTATGACTGCCGGGGCCGGTACACACGGGGCGCCCTCGGGTGCCTCCATTGCCGTGGGGCCGCGACGTCCTCCTCCCCCTCCTCGTCCTGTCGGTCAGGTGTCCCTCCAGCCTGGGCGGCTGCCGCCTGCCCCTCTGCGGCAGCCTGCGCCGCCTCTCTGGCACGCTCCTCCTCCTCCTCCTCCTCCTCATCCAGGGCAACATAGACATGAGCGGCTGCCACCACGGCGGCCAACATCGCTGGATGGTCTGAAAACATGACGGCCTGGTGGGGGAGGGGAACGACGACATGTCATCATTGCCCATATCCCCTCCTCCCCCCAGCCAGGTGGCATGGACCGCATGGGTCCAACTGTTGGAGGCTGGCACCTGGCCAGGTGGACCAACTCATTTGCCCTCCCATCACCCACCCCGGCACGGCCCCCTCCCCAACCTCCACCCCAGCACGGACCCCCCCCCCCAACCTCCACCCCGACACGGACCCCCTCCCCAACCTCCACCCCGGCACGGACCCCCTCCCCAACCTCCACCCCGGCACGGACCCCCTCCCCAACCCCCAACCTCCACCCCAGCACGGACCCCCCCAACCTCCACCCCGGCACGGACCCCCTCCCCAACCTCCACCCCGGCACGGACCCCCTCCCCAACCCCCAACCTCCACCCCAGCACGGACCCCCCCAACCTCCACCCCGGCACGGCCCCCTCCCCAACCCCCAACCTCCACCCCAGCACGGACCCCCCCCAACCTCCACCCCGGCACGGACCCCCTCCCCAACCCCCAACCTCCACCCCAGCACGGACCCCCCCCCAACCTCCACCCCGGCACGGACCCCCCCCCAACCTCCACCCCGGCACGGACCCCCCCCCCCAACCTCCACCCCAGCACGGACCCCCCCAACCTCCACCCCAGCACGGACCCCCCCCCCAACCTCCACCCCGGCACGGACCCCCTCCCCAACACCCAACCTCCACCCCAGCACGGACCCCCCCCAACCTCCACCCCGGCACGGACCCCCCCCCCAACCTCCACCCCGGCACGGACCCCCTCCCCAACACCCAACCTCCACCCCAGCACGGACCCCCCCCAACCTCCACCCCGGCACGGAGCCCCTCCCGGCACTCCCCCGGAGCCCAGCCTACTCTAACCCCCCCCCTGCCGCACACACACAAGCCGAGACACACCTCTCCTCAGGCAATCAGTCTGCGGCCACGCCATTTCCTGCCCAGAGCAACCCCCCAGGCCGTCACTCACCTCCTCGCTGGTCGGCGTGAGCCTGGAGCACCGGGTCACGCCGATGAAAAGGAGGTTTGATTCACGTCGACGTGAACGGTCATCACGTCGACGGGACTTCGGCCCATCCGGAAGGGAGAATATCGGCAGGCCGAAAATCGGCTGCCTTGCACAGACCCGTGACATTCTCCGCGGCAGCGGCGCCATTAACGCGCCGCCGACTTTTCTCCCTTCGGAGACTTCGGCGGGGGCGGGGGCGGGATTCACGGCGGCCAACGGCCATTCTCCGACCCGGCGGGGTGTCGGAGAATGACGCCCCCTGTGTATATTATGGAGAATAACAGTCCCTGTGTATATTATAGAGAATAACAGCCCCTGTGTATATTATAGAGAATAACAGTCCCTGTGTATATTATGCAGAATAACAGCCCCTGTGTATATTATGGAGAATAACAGCCCCTGTGTATATTATAGAGAATAACAGTCCCTGTGTATATTATAGAGAATAACAGCCCCTGTGTATATTATAGAGAATAACAGTCCCTGTGGATGTGAGACAGAATAACAGTCCCTGTGTATATTTTAGAGAATAACAGTCCCTGTGGATATTATAGAGAATAACAGTCCCTTTGTATAGTATAGAGAATAACAGTCCCTGTGTATATTATGGAGAATAACAGTCCCTGTGTATATTATTGATAATTACAGTCCCTGTGTATATTTAGAGATTAGTAGTCTGTGTATATTATCGAGAATAACAGTCCCTGTGTATATTATAGAGATTAATAGTCTGTGTATATTATAGAGAATAACAGCCCCTGTGTATATTATAGAGAATAACAGTCCCTGTGTATATTATAGAGAATAACAGTCCCTGTGTATATTATAGAGATTAATAGTCTGTGTAAATTATAGAGAATAACAGTCCCTGTGTATATTATAGAGATTAATAGTCTGTGTATATTATAGAGAATAACAGTCCCTGTGTATATTAGATAGAATAACACCCCCTGTGGATATTGTAGAGAATAACACCCCCTGTGTATATTATAGAGAATAACAGGCCCTGTGTATATTACAGTGAATAACAGCTGCTGTGTATATTACAGAGAAGAACACCCCCTGTGTATTTTACAGACAATACCAGTCTCTGTGTATATTATAGAGAATAACAGCCCCTGTGTATATTATAGAGAATAACAGCCCCTGTGTATATTATAGAGAATAACAGTCCCTGTGTATGTTAGACAGAATAACAGTCCCTGTGTATATTTTAGAGAATAACAGTCCCTGTGTATATTATAGAGAATAACAGTCCCTTTGTATATTATAGAGAATAACAGTCCCTGTGTATATTTTAGAGAATAACAGCCCCTGTGTATATTATAGAGAATTCCAGTCCTTGTGTATATTATCGAGAATAACAGTTGCTGTGTATATTATAGAGAATAACAGCCCCTGTGTATATTATAGAGAATAACAGCCCCTGTGTATATGATAGAGAGTAACAGCCCCTGTGTATATTATAGAGAATTCCAGTCCCTTTGTATATTATCGAGAATAACAGTCCCTGTGTACATTGTAGAGAATAACAGTCCCTCTGTATATTATAGAGAATAACAGCCCTTGTGTGTATGAGAGAATAACAGTCCCTGTGTATATTATAGAGAATAACAGTCCCTGTGTATATTATGAGAATAACAGTCCCTGTGTATATTATAGAGAATAACAGCCCCTGTGTAGATGATTGATAATTACAGTCTATGTGTATATTATAGAGAATAACAGTCCCTTTGTCTATTATAGAGAATTCCAGTCCCTGTGTATATTATAGAGAATAACAGTCCCTTTGTATATTATGGAGAATAACAGTCCCTGTGTATATTATTGATAATTACAGTCTCTGTGTATATTATAGAGAATATATAGAGGGCAGCACGGTAGCATTGTGGATAGCACAATTGCTTCACAGCTCCAGAGTCCCAGGTTCAATTCCGGGTCACTGTCTGTGCGGAGTCTGCACATCCTCCCCGTGTGTGCGTGGGTTTCCTCCGGGTGCTCCGGTTTCCTCCCACAGTCCAAAGATGTGCAGGTTAGGTGGATTGGCCATGATAAATCGCCCTTAGTGTCCAAAATTGCCCTTAGTTTTGGGTGGCATTCATGGGTTATGGGGATAGGGTGGAGGTGTTCACCTTGGGTAGGGCGCTCTTTCCAAGAGCCGGTGCAGACTCGATGGGCCGAATGGCCTCCTTCTGCACTGTAAATTCTATGATATCTATGAATAACAGTCCCTTTGTATATTACAGATTATAACAGTCCCTGTGTATATTGTAGAGAATATCAGTCTCTGTGTATATTATAGAGAATAACAGTCCCTTTGTATATTATAGAGAATAACAGTCCCTGTGTATATTAAGGAGAATAACAGTCCCTCTGTATATTATGGAGAATAACTGTCCCTGTGTATATTATTGATAATTACAGTCTCTGTGTATACTATAGAGAATAACAGTCCCTGTGTATATTATAGAGAATAACAGTCCCTTTGTGCATTATAGAGAATGCCAGCACCTGTGTATATTATAGAGAATAACAGCCCTTATGAATATTATAGAGAATACCAGTCTCTGTGTATACTACATAGAATAACAGTCCCTGTGTGTATTATAGAGAATAACAGCCCCTGTGTATATTATAGAGAATAACAGTCCCTGTGTATATTACAGAGAATTCCAGTCACTATGTATATTAGAGAATAACAGTCTGTGTATATATTGTAGAGAATAACAGTCCTTGTGTATATTATGGAGAATTACTGTCCCTGTATACATTATTGATAATTACAGTCTCTGTGTATATTTTAGGGAATAACAGCCCCTGTGTATGTTATAGAGAATAACACTCCCTTAGTTTATTATGGAGAATAACTGTCTGTGTATATTGTAAAGAATAACAGTCCCTGTGTATATTATAGAAAATAATAGCCCCTGGGTATATTAGAGAGAATAACAGCCCCTGTGTATATTAGAGAGAATAACAGCCCCTGTGTATATTATAGAGAATAACAGTCCCTGTGTATATTATAGAGAATTACAGTCCCTGTGTATATTATAGAGAATAACAGCCCCTGGGTATATTAGAGAGAATAACAGCCCCTGTGTATATTAGAGAGAATAACAGCCCCTGTGTATATTATAGAGAATAACAGTCCCTGTGTATATTATAGAGAATAACAGTCCCTTTGTATATTATAGAGATTAATAGTCTGTGTATATTATAGAGAATAACAGCCCCTGTGTATATTACAGTGAATAACAGCCGCTGTGTATATTACAGAGAAGAACACCCCCTGTGCATTTTACAGACAATACCAGTATCTGTGTATATTATAGAGAATAACATCCCCTGTGTATATTATAGGGAATAACATCCCCTGGATATGTTGTAGAGAATAAAGGTCTGTGTGTATTATAGAGAATGCCAGCTCCTGTGTATATTATAGAGAATAACAGTCCATGTGTATATTATAGAGAACAACAGCCCCTGTGTATATGAGAGAATAACAATCCCTGTGTATATTACAGAGAATAACGCCCCCTGTGTATGTTACATAGAATAACAGCCCCTGAGTATATTATAGAGAATAACACCCCTGTGTATATTATAGAAAATAACAGTCCCTGTGTATATTATAGAGAATAACAGTCTGTGTATATTATAGAGAAAAACAGCCGCTGTGTATATTATAGAGAATAACAGTCCATGTGTCTATTATAGAGAATAACAATCTGTGTACATTATAGAGAAAAACAGCCGCTGTGTATATTATAGAGAATAACAGTCTCTGTGTATATTATAGAGAATAACAGTCCCTGTGTATATTATAGAGAATAACAGTCCCTGTGTATATTATAGAGAATAACAGTCCCTGTGTATACTATAGTAAATAACAGTCCCTGTGTAAATTATAGAGTAACAATCCCTGTGTACATTATAGAGAATGCCAGCTCCTGTGTATATTATAGAGAATAACAGCCCTTATGAATATTATAGAGAATAGAAGTCTCTGTGTATACTACATAGAATAACAGTCCCTGTGTGTATTATAGAGAATAACAGCCCGTGTGTATATTATAGAGAATAACAGTCCCTATGTATATTATAGTGAATTCCAGTCCCTATGTATATTAGAGAATAACAGTCTGTGTATATTATAAAGAATAACAGTCCCTGTGTATATTATGGAGAATTGCTGTCCCTGTGTACATTATTGATAATTACAGTCTCTGTGTATATTTTAGGGAGTAACAGCCCCTGTGTATGTTATAGAGAATAACAGTCCCTGAGTTTATTATGGAGAATAACTGTCTGTGTATATTATAGAGAATAACAGCCCCTGTGGATAGTATAGAGAATAACAGCCCCTGTGTATATTATAGAGAATAACAGCCCCTGTGTATATTATAGAGAATAACAGTCCCTATGTATGTTAGACAGAATAACAGTCCCTGTGTATGTTTTAGAGAATAACAGTCCCTGTGTATATTATAGAAAATAACAGTAGCTTTGTATATTATAGAGAATAACAGTCCCTGTGTATATTTTAGAGAATAACAGCCCCTGTGTATATTAAAGAGAATAACAGTCCCTGTGTATGTTAAAGAGAATAACAGCCCCTGTGTATATTATAGAGAATTCCAGTCCTTGTGTAAATTATCGAGAATAACAGTCCCTGTGTATATTATAGAGAATAACAGCTCCTGTGTATATTATAGAGAATAACAGCCCCTGTGTATATTCTAGAGAATGCCAGCTCCTGTGTATATTATGGAGAATAACAGCCCCTCTGTATATTATAGGGAATAACATCCCCTGGATATGTTATAGAGAATAACAGTCCCTGTGTATATCATAGAGAATAACAGTCTGTGTATATTATAGAGAAAAACAGCCGCTGTGTATATTATCGAGAATAACAGTCTCTGTGTATATTATAGAGAATAACAGTCCCTGTGTATATTATAGAGTATAACAGTCCCTGTGTATATTATGGAGAATTGCTGTCCCTGTGTACATTATTGATAATTACAGTCTCTGTGTATATTTTAGGGAATAACACCCCTGTGTATGTTATAGAGAATAACAGTCCCTGAGTTTATTATGGAGAATAACTGTCTGTGTATATTATAGAGAATAACAGCCCCTGTGGATAGTATAGAGAATAACAGCCCCTGTGTATATTATAGAGAATAACAGCCCCTGTGTATATTATAGAGAATACCAGTCCCTGTGTATGTTAGACAGAATAACAGTCCCTGTGTATGTTTTAGAGAATAACAGTCCCTGTGTATATTATAGAAAATAACATTCCCTTTGTATATTATGGAGAATAACAGTCCCTGTGTATATTTTAGAGAATAATAGCCCCTGTGTATATTAAAGAGAATAACAGTCCCTGTGTATGTTAAAGAGAATAACAGCCCCTGTGTATATTATAGAGAATTCCAGTCCTTGTGTATATTATCGAGAATAACAGTCCCTGTGTATATTATAGAGAATAACAGCTCCTGTGTATATTATAGTGAATAACAGCCCCTGTGTATATTCTAGAGAATGCCAGCTCCTGTCTATATTATGGAGAATAACAGCCCCTCTGTATATTATAGGGAATAACATCCCCTGGATATGTTATAGAGAATAACAGTCCCTGTGTATATCATAGAGAATAACAGTCTGTGTATATTATAGAGAAAAACAGCCGCTGTGTATATTATCGAGAATAACAGTCTCTGTGTATATTATCGAGAAAAACAGCCGCTGTGTATATTATGGAGAATAATAGTCTCTGTGTATAGTATAGAGAATAACAGTCCCTATGTATATTATAGAGAATAACAGTCCCTGTTATATTATAGAGAATAACAGCCCCTGTGTATATTATAGAGAATAACAGCCTGTGTTTATTAGAGAATAACAGCCCCTGTGTATATTATGGAGAATAACAGCCCCTGTGTATATTATAGAGATCAATAGTCTGTGTATATTATATAGAATAACAGCACCTGAGTATATTATAGAGAATAACAGCCCCTGTGTATATTACAGTGAATAACAGCAGCTGTGTATATTACAGAGAAGAACACCCCCTGTGTATTTTACAGACAATACCGGTCTCTGTGTATATTATGGAGAATAACAGCCCCTCTGTATATTATAGGGAATAACATCCCCTGGATAAGTTATAGAGTATAACAGTCCCTGTGTATATTATAGAGAATAACAGTCTGTGTATATTATAGAGAAAAACAGCCGCTGTGTATATTATAGAGAATAACAGTCTGTGTATATTATAGAGAAAACAGCCGCTGTGTATATTACAGAGAATAACAGTCTCTGTGTCTCTTATAGAGAATAACAGTCCCTGTGTATATTATAGAGAATAACAGTCTGTGTATATTATAGAGAAAAACAGCCGCTGTGTATCTTATAGTGAGTAACAGTCTCTGTGTATATTATAGAGAATAACAGTCCCTGTGTATATTATAGAGAATAACAGTCCCTGTGTATATCATAGAGAATAACAGTCCCTGTGTATATTATAGAGAATTACAGTCCCTGTGTATATTATAGTGGATAACAGTCTCTGTGTATATTATAGAGAATAACAGCCCCTGTGTATATTATAGAGAATAACAGTCCCTGTGTATACTTTAGAGAATAACAGCCCCTGTGTATATTATAGAGAATAACAGTCCCTGTGTATGTTAAAGAGAATAACAGCCCCTGTGTATATTATAGATAATTCCAGTCCTTGTGTATATTATCGAGAATAACAGTCCCTGTGTATATTATAGAGAATAACAGCTCCTGTGTATATTAGAGAGAATAACAGCCCCTGTGTATATTCTAGAGAATGCCAGCTCCTGTGTATATTATAGAGAATAACAGCCCTTATGAATATTATAGAGAATACCAATCTCTGTGTATACTACATAGAATAACAGTCCCTGTGTGTATTATAGAGAATAAAAGTCCCAGTGTATATTATAGAGAATTCCAGTCCCTATGTATATTAGAGAATAACAGTCTGTGTATATTATAGAGAATAACAGTCCCTGCGTATATTATGGAGAATTACTGTCCCTGTGTACATTATTGATAATTACAGTCTCTGTGTATGTTTCAGGGAATAACAGCCCCTGTGTATGTTAGAGAGATTAACAGTCTGTGTATATTATAGAGAAAACAGCCGCTGTGTATATTACAGAGAATAACAGTCTCTGTGTATATTATAGAGAATAACAGTCCCTGTGTATATCATAGAGAATAACAGTCCCTGTGTATATTATAGAGAATTACAGTCCCTGTGTATATTATAGTGAATAACAGTCTCTGTGTATATTATAGAGAATAACAGTCCCTGTGTATATTATAGAGAATAACAGTCCCTGTGTATATTTTAGAGAATAACAGCCCCTGTGTATATTATAGAGAATCACAGTCCCTGTGTATGTTAAAGAGAATAACAGCCCCTGTGTATATTATAGAGAATTCCAGTCCTTGTGTATATTATCGAGAATAACAGTCTCTGTGTATATTATAGAGACTAACAGTCCCTGTGAATATTATAGAGAATAACAGTCCCTGTGTATATTATAGAGAATAACAGCCCCTGTGTATATTATAGAGAATACCAGTCCCTGTGTATGTTAGACAGAATAACAGTCCCTGTGTATGTTTTAGAGAATAACAGTCCCTGTGTATATTATAGAAAATAACATTCCCTTTGTATATTATGGAGAATAACAGTCCCTGTGTATATTTTAGAGAATAATAGCCCCTGTGTATATTAAAGAGAATAACAGTCCCTGTGAATGTTAAAGAGAATAACAGCCCCTGTGTATATTATAGAGAATTCCAGTCCTTGTGTATATTATCGAGAATAACAGTCCCTGTGTATATTATAGAGAATAACAGCTCCTGTGTATATTATAGTGAATAACAGCCCCTGTGTATATTCTAGAGAATGCCAGCTCCTGTCTATATTATGGAGAATAACAGCCCCTCTGTATATTATAGGGAATAACATCCCCTGGATATGTTATAGAGAATAACAGTCCCTGTGTATATCATAGAGAATAACAGTCTGTGTATATTATAGAGAAAAACAGCCGCTGTGTATATTATCGAGAATAACAGTCTCTGTGTATATTATCGAGAAAAACAGCCGCTGTGTATATTATGGAGAATAATAGTCTCTGTGTATAGTATAGAGAATAACAGTCCCTATGTATATTATAGAGAATAACAGTCCCTGTTATATTATAGAGAATAACAGCCCCTGTGTATATTATAGAGAATAACAGCCTGTGTTTATTAGAGAATAACAGCCCCTGTGTATATTATGGAGAATAACAGCCCCTGTGTATATTATAGAGATCAATAGTCTGTGTATATTATATAGAATAACAGCACCTGAGTATATTATAGAGAATAACAGCCCCTGTGTATATTACAGTGAATAACAGCAGCTGTGTATATTACAGAGAAGAACACCCCCTGTGTATTTTACAGACAATACCGGTCTCTGTGTATATTATGGAGAATAACAGCCCCTCTGTATATTATAGGGAATAACATCCCCTGGATAAGTTATAGAGTATAACAGTCCCTGTGTATATTATAGAGAATAACAGTCTGTGTATATTATAGAGAAAAACAGCCGCTGTGTATATTATAGAGAATAACAGTCTGTGTATATTATAGAGAAAACAGCCGCTGTGTATATTACAGAGAATAACAGTCTCTGTGTCTCTTATAGAGAATAACAGTCCCTGTGTATATTATAGAGAATAACAGTCTGTGTATATTATAGAGAAAAACAGCCGCTGTGTATCTTATAGTGAGTAACAGTCTCTGTGTATATTATAGAGAATAACAGTCCCTGTGTATATTATAGAGAATAACAGTCCCTGTGTATATCATAGAGAATAACAGTCCCTGTGTATATTATAGAGAATTACAGTCCCTGTGTATATTATAGTGGATAACAGTCTCTGTGTATATTATAGAGAATAACAGCCCCTGTGTATATTATAGAGAATAACAGTCCCTGTGTATACTTTAGAGAATAACAGCCCCTGTGTATATTATAGAGAATAACAGTCCCTGTGTATGTTAAAGAGAATAACAGCCCCTGTGTATATTATAGATAATTCCAGTCCTTGTGTATATTATCGAGAATAACAGTCCCTGTGTATATTATAGAGAATAACAGCTCCTGTGTATATTAGAGAGAATAACAGCCCCTGTGTATATTCTAGAGAATGCCAGCTCCTGTGTATATTATAGAGAATAACAGCCCTCATGAATATTATAGAGAATACCAATCTCTGTGTATACTACATAGAATAACAGTCCCTGTGTGTATTATAGAGAATAAAAGTCCCAGTGTATATTATAGAGAATTCCAGTCCCTATGTATATTAGAGAATAACAGTCTGTGTATATTATAGAGAATAACAGTCCCTGCGTATATTATGGAGAATTACTGTCCCTGTGTACATTATTGATAATTACAGTCTCTGTGTATGTTTCAGGGAATAACAGCCCCTGTGTATGTTAGAGAGATTAACAGTCTGTGTATATTATAGAGAAAACAGCCGCTGTGTATATTACAGAGAATAACAGTCTCTGTGTATATTATAGAGAATAACAGTCCCTGTGTATATCATAGAGAATAACAGTCCCTGTGTATATTATAGAGAATTACAGTCCCTGTGTATATTATAGTGAATAACAGTCTCTGTGTATATTATAGAGAATAACAGTCCCTGTGTATATTATAGAGAATAACAGTCCCTGTGTATATTTTAGAGAATAACAGCCCCTGTGTATATTATAGAGAATCACAGTCCCTGTGTATGTTAAAGAGAATAACAGCCCCTGTGTATATTATAGAGAATTCCAGTCCTTGTGTATATTATCGAGAATAACAGTCTCTGTGTATATTATAGAGACTAACAGTCCCTGTGAATATTATAGAGAATAACAGTCCCTGTGTATATTATAGAGAATAACAGTCCCTGTGTATATTATAGAGAATAACAGTCTGTGTATACTATAGAGAAAACAGCCGATGTGTATATTATAGAGAATAACAGTCTCTGTGTATATTATAGAGAATAACAGTCCCTGTGAATATTATAGAGAATAACAGTGGCTGTGTATATTATAGAGAATAACAGTCCATGTGTCTATTATAGAGAATAACAATCTGTGTACATTATAGAGAAAAACAGCCGCTGTGTATATTATAGAGAATAACAGTCTCTGTGTATATTATAGAGAATAACAGTCCCTGTGTATATTATAGAGAATAACAGTCCCTGTGTATATTATAGAGAATAACAGTCCCTGTGTATACTATAGTAAATAACAGTCCCTGTGTATATTATAGAGAGTAACAATCCCTGTGTACATTATAGAGAATGCCAGCTCCTGTGTATATTATATAGAATAACAGCCCTTATGAATATTATAGAGAATAGAAGTCTCTGTGTATACTACATAGAATAACAGTCCCTGTGTGTATTATAGAGAATAACAGCCCGTGTGTATATTATAGAGAATAACAGTCCCTATGTATATTATAGTGAATTCCAGTCCCTATGTATATTAGAGAATAACAGTCCCTGTGTATATTATAGAGTATAACAGTCCCTGTGTATATTATGGAGAATTGCTGTCCCTGTGTACATTATTGATAATTACAGTCTCTGTGTATATTTTAGGGAATAACACCCCTCTGTATGTTATAGAGAATAACAGTCCCTGAGTTTATTATGGAGAATAACTGTCTGTGTATATTATAGAAAATAACAGCCCCTGTGGATAGTATAGAGAATAACAGCCCCTGTGTATATTATAGAGAATAACAGCCCCTGTGTATATTATAGAGAATACCAGTCCCTGTGTATGTTAGACAGAATAACAGTCCCTGTGTATGTTTTAGAGAATAACAGTCCCTGTGTATATTATAGAAAATAACATTCCCTTTGTATATTATAGAGAATAACAGTCCCTGTGTATATTTTAGAGAATAATAGCCCCTGTGTATATTAAAGAGAATAACAGTCCCTGTGTATGTTAAAGAGAATAACAGCCCCTGTGTATATTATAGAGAATTCCAGTCCTTGTGTATATTATCGAGAATAACAGTCCCTGTGTATATTATAGAGAATAACAGCTCCTGTGTATATTATAGAGAATAACAGCCCCTGTGTATATTCTAGAGAATGCCAGCTCCTGTCTATATTATGGAGAATAACAGCCCCTCTGTATATTATGGGGAATAACATCCCCTGGATATGTTATAGAGAATAACAGTCCCTGTGTATATCATAGAGAATAACAGTCTGTGTATATTATAGAGAAAAACAGCCGCTGTGTATATTATCGAGAATAACAGTCTCTGTGTATATTATCGAGAAAAACAGCCGCTGTGTATATTATGGAGAATAATAGTCTCTGTGTATAGTATAGAGAATAACAGCCCCTATGTATATTATAGAGAATAACAGTCCCTGTTATATTATAGAGAATAACAGCCCCTGTGTATATTATAGAGAATAACAGCCTGTGTTTATTAGAGAATAACAGCCCCTGTGTATATTATGGAGAATAACAGCCCCTGTGTATATTATAGAGATCAATAGTCTGTGTATATTATATAGAATAACAGCACCTGAGTATATTATAGAGAATAACAGCCCCTGTGTATATTACAGTGAATAACAGCAGCTGTGTATATTACAGAGAAGAACACCCCCTGTGTATTTTACAGACAATACCGGTCTCTGTGTATATTATGGAGAATAACAGCCCCTGTGTATATTATAGAGAATAACAGCCCCTGTGTATATTATAGAGAATAACAGTCCCTGTGTATATTTTAGAGAATAACAGCCCCTGTGTATATTATAGAGAATAACAGTCCCTGTGTATGTTAAAGAGAATAACAGCCCCTGTGTATATTATAGAGAATTCCAGTCCTTGTGTATATTATCGAGAATAACAGTCCCTGTGTATATTATAGAGAATAACAGCTCCTGTGTATATTAGAGAGAATAACAGCCCCTGTGTATATTCTAGAGAATGCCAGCTCCTGTGTATATTATAGAGAATAACAGCCCTTATGAATATTATAGAGAATACCAATCTCTGTGTATACTACATAGAATAACAGTCCCTGTGTGTATTATAGAGAGTAAAAGTCCCAGTGTATATTATAGAGAATTCCAGTCCCTATGTATATTAAAGAATAACAGTCTGTGTATATTATAGAGAATAACAGTCCCTGTGTATATTATGGAGAATTACTGTCCCTGTGTACATTATTGATAATTACAGTCTCTGTGTATGTTTCAGGGAATAACAGCCCCTGTGTATGTTAGAGAGATTAACAGTCTGTGTATATTATAGAGAAAACAGCCGCTGTGTATATTACAGAGAATAACAGTCTCTGTGTATATTATAGAGAATAACAGTCCCTGTGTATATCATAGAGAATAACAGTCCCTGTGTATATTATAGAGAATTACAGTCCCTGTGTATATTATAGTGAATAACAGTCTCTGTGTATATTATAGAGAATAACAGTCCCTGTGTATATTATAGAGAATAACAGTCCCTGTGTATATTTTAGAGAATAACAGCCCCTGTGTATATTATAGAGAATCACAGTCCCTGTGTATGTTAAAGAGAATAACAGCCCCTGTGTATATTATAGAGAATTCCAGTCCTTGTGTATATTATCGAGAATAACAGTCTCTGTGTATATTATAGAGACTAACAGTCCCTGTGAATATTATAGAGAATAACAGTCCCTGTGTATATTATAGAGAATAACAGTCCCTGTGTATATTATAGAGAATAACAGTCTGTGTATACTATAGAGAAAACAGCCGATGTGTATATTATAGAGAATAACAGTCTCTGTGTATATTATAGAGAATAACAGTCCCTGTGAATATTATAGAGAATAACAGTCCCTGTGTATATTATAGAGAATAACAGTCCATGTGTCTATTATAGAGAATAACAATCTGTGTACATTATAGAGAAAAACAGCCGCTGTGTATATTATAGAGAATAACAGTCTCTGTGTATATTATAGAGAATAACAGTCCCTGTGTATATTATAGAGAATAACAGTCCCTGTGTATATTATAGAGAATAACAGCCCTTATGAATATTATAGAGAATACCAATCTCTGTGTATACTACATAGAATAACAGTCCCTGTGTGTATTATAGAGAGTAAAAGTCCCAGTGTATATTATAGAGAATTCCAGTCCCTATGTATATTAAAGAATAACAGTCTGTGTATATTATAGAGAATAACAGTCCCTGTGTATATTATGGAGAATTACTGTCCCTGTGTACATTATTGATAATTACAGTCTCTGTGTATGTTTCAGGGAATAACAGCCCCTGTGTATGTTAGAGAGATTAACAGTCTGTGTATATTATAGAGAAAACAGCCGCTGTGTATATTACAGAGAATAACAGTCTCTGTGTATATTATAGAGAATAACAGTCCCTGTGTATATCATAGAGAATAACAGTCCCTGTGTATATTATAGAGAATTACAGTCCCTGTGTATATTATAGTGAATAACAGTCTCTGTGTATATTATAGAGAATAACAGTCCCTGTGTATATTATAGAGAATAACAGTCCCTGTGTATATTTTAGAGAATAACAGCCCCTGTGTATATTATAGAGAATCACAGTCCCTGTGTATGTTAAAGAGAATAACAGCCCCTGTGTATATTATAGAGAATTCCAGTCCTTGTGTATATTATCGAGAATAACAGTCTCTGTGTATATTATAGAGACTAACAGTCCCTGTGAATATTATAGAGAATAACAGTCCCTGTGTATATTATAGAGAATAACAGTCCCTGTGTATATTATAGAGAATAACAGTCTGTGTATACTATAGAGAAAACAGCCGATGTGTATATTATAGAGAATAACAGTCTCTGTGTATATTATAGAGAATAACAGTCCCTGTGAATATTATAGAGAATAACAGTCCCTGTGTATATTATAGAGAATAACAGTCCATGTGTCTATTATAGAGAATAACAATCTGTGTACATTATAGAGAAAAACAGCCGCTGTGTATATTATAGAGAATAACAGTCTCTGTGTATATTATAGAGAATAACAGTCCCTGTGTATATTATAGAGAATAACAGTCCCTGTGTATATTATAGAGAATAACAGTCCCTGTGTATACTATAGTAAATAACAGTCCCTGTGTATATTATAGAAAATAACAGCCCCTGTGGATAGTATAGAGAATAACAGCCCCTGTGTATATTATAGAGAATAACAGCCCCTGTGTATATTATAGAGAATACCAGTCCCTGTGTATGTTAGACAGAATAACAGTCCCTGTGTATGTTTTAGAGAATAACAGTCCCTGTGTATATTATAGAAAATAACATTCCCTTTGTATATTATAGAGAATAACAGTCCCTGTGTATATTTTAGAGAATAATAGCCCCTGTGTATATTAAAGAGAATAACAGTCCCTGTGTATGTTAAAGAGAATAACAGCCCCTGTGTATATTATAGAGAATTCCAGTCCTTGTGTATATTATCGAGAATAACAGTCCCTGTGTATATTATAGAGAATAACAGCTCCTGTGTATATTATAGAGAATAACAGCCCCTGTGTATATTCTAGAGAATGCCAGCTCCTGTCTATATTATGGAGAATAACAGCCCCTCTGTATATTATGGGGAATAACATCCCCTGGATATGTTATAGAGAATAACAGTCCCTGTGTATATCATAGAGAATAACAGTCTGTGTATATTATAGAGAAAAACAGCCGCTGTGTATATTATCGAGAATAACAGTCTCTGTGTATATTATCGAGAAAAACAGCCGCTGTGTATATTATGGAGAATAATAGTCTCTGTGTATAGTATAGAGAATAACAGTCCCTATGTATATTATAGAGAATAACAGTCCCTGTTATATTATAGAGAATAACAGCCCCTGTGTATATTATAGAGAATAACAGCCTGTGTTTATTAGAGAATAACAGCCCCTGTGTATATTATGGAGAATAACAGCCCCTGTGTATATTATAGAGATCAATAGTCTGTGTATATTATATAGAATAACAGCACCTGTGTATATTACAGTGAATAACAGCAGCTGTGTATATTACAGAGAAGAACACCCCCTGTGTATTTTACAGACAATACCGGTCTCTGTGTATATTATGGAGAATAACAGCCCCTGTGTATATTATAGAGAATAACAGCCCCTGTGTATATTATAGAGAATAACAGTCCCTGTGTATATTTTAGAGAATAACAGCCCCTGTGTATATTATAGAGAATAACAGTCCCTGTGTATGTTAAAGAGAATAACAGCCCCTGTGTATATTATAGAGAATTCCAGTCCTTGTGTATATTATCGAGAATAACAGTCCCTGTGTATATTATAGAGAATAACAGCTCCTGTGTATATTAGAGAGAATAACAGCCCCTGTGTATATTCTAGAGAATGCCAGCTCCTGTGTATATTATAGAGAATAACAGCCCTTATGAATATTATAGAGAATACCAATCTCTGTGTATACTACATAGAATAACAGTCCCTGTGTGTATTATAGAGAGTAAAAGTCCCAGTGTATATTATAGAGAATTCCAGTCCCTATGTATATTAAAGAATAACAGTCTGTGTATATTATAGAGAATAACAGTCCCTGTGTATATTATGGAGAATTACTGTCCCTGTGTACATTATTGATAATTACAGTCTCTGTGTATGTTTCAGGGAATAACAGCCCCTGTGTATGTTAGAGAGATTAACAGTCTGTGTATATTATAGAGAAAACAGCCGCTGTGTATATTACAGAGAATAACAGTCTCTGTGTATATTATAGAGAATAACAGTCCCTGTGTATATCATAGAGAATAACAGTCCCTGTGTATATTATAGAGAATTACAGTCCCTGTGTATATTATAGTGAATAACAGTCTCTGTGTATATTATAGAGAATAACAGTCCCTGTGTATATTATAGAGAATAACAGTCCCTGTGTATATTTTAGAGAATAACAGCCCCTGTGTATATTATAGAGAATCACAGTCCCTGTGTATGTTAAAGAGAATAACAGCCCCTGTGTATATTATAGAGAATTCCAGTCCTTGTGTATATTATCGAGAATGACAGTCTCTGTGTATATTATAGAGACTAACAGTCCCTGTGAATATTATAGAGAATAACAGTCCCTGTGTATATTATAGAGAATAACAGTCCCTGTGTATATTATAGAGAATAACAGTCTGTGTATACTATAGAGAAAACAGCCGATGTGTATATTATAGAGAATAACAGTCTCTGTGTATATTATAGAGAATAACAGTCCCTGTGAATATTATAGAGAATAACAGTCCCTGTGTATATTATAGAGAATAACAGTCCATGTGTCTATTATAGAGAATAACAATCTGTGTACATTATAGAGAAAAACAGCCGCTGTGTATATTATAGAGAATAACAGTCTCTGTGTATATTATAGAGAATAACAGTCCCTGTGTATATTATAGAGAATAACAGTCCCTGTGTATATTATAGAGAATAACAGCCCTTATGAATATTATAGAGAATACCAATCTCTGTGTATACTACATAGAATAACAGTCCCTGTGTGTATTATAGAGAGTAAAAGTCCCAGTGTATATTATAGAGAATTCCAGTCCCTATGTATATTAAAGAATAACAGTCTGTGTATATTATAGAGAATAACAGTCCCTGTGTATATTATGGAGAATTACTGTCCCTGTGTACATTATTGATAATTACAGTCTCTGTGTATGTTTCAGGGAATAACAGCCCCTGTGTATGTTAGAGAGATTAACAGTCTGTGTATATTATAGAGAAAACAGCCGCTGTGTATATTACAGAGAATAACAGTCTCTGTGTATATTATAGAGAATAACAGTCCCTGTGTATATCATAGAGAATAACAGTCCCTGTGTATATTATAGAGAATTACAGTCCCTGTGTATATTATAGTGAATAACAGTCTCTGTGTATATTATAGAGAATAACAGTCCCTGTGTATATTATAGAGAATAACAGTCCCTGTGTATATTTTAGAGAATAACAGCCCCTGTGTATATTATAGAGAATCACAGTCCCTGTGTATGTTAAAGAGAATAACAGCCCCTGTGTATATTATAGAGAATTCCAGTCCTTGTGTATATTATCGAGAATAACAGTCTCTGTGTATATTATAGAGACTAACAGTCCCTGTGAATATTATAGAGAATAACAGTCCCTGTGTATATTATAGAGAATAACAGTCCCTGTGTATATTATAGAGAATAACAGTCTGTGTATACTATAGAGAAAACAGCCGATGTGTATATTATAGAGAATAACAGTCTCTGTGTATATTATAGAGAATAACAGTCCCTGTGAATATTATAGAGAATAACAGTCCCTGTGTATATTATAGAGAATAACAGTCCATGTGTCTATTATAGAGAATAACAATCTGTGTACATTATAGAGAAAAGCAGCCGCTGTGTATATTATAGAGAATAACAGTCTCTGTGTATATTATAGAGAATAACAGTCTCTGTGTATATTATAGAGAATAACAGTCCCTGTGTATATCATAGAGAATAACAGTCCCTGTGTATATTATAGAGAATTACAGTCCCTGTGTATATTATAGTGAATAACAGTCTCTGTGTATATTATAGAGAATAACAGTCCCTGTGTATATTATAGAGAATAACAGTCCCTGTGTATATTTTAGAGAATAACAGCCCCTGTGTATATTATAGAGAATCACAGTCCCTGTGTATGTTAAAGAGAATAACAGCCCCTGTGTATATTATAGAGAATTCCAGTCCTTGTGTATATTATCGAGAATGACAGTCTCTGTGTATATTATAGAGACTAACAGTCCCTGTGAATATTATAGAGAATAACAGTCCCTGTGTATATTATAGAGAATAACAGTCCCTGTGTATATTATAGAGAATAACAGTCTGTGTATACTATAGAGAAAACAGCCGATGTGTATATTATAGAGAATAACAGTCTCTGTGTATATTATAGAGAATAACAGTCCCTGTGAATATTATAGAGAATAACAGTCCCTGTGTATATTATAGAGAATAACAGTCCATGTGTCTATTATAGAGAATAACAATCTGTGTACATTATAGAGAAAAACAGCCGCTGTGTATATTATAGAGAATAACAGTCTCTGTGTATATTATAGAGAATAACAGTCCCTGTGTATATTATAGAGAATAACAGTCCCTGTGTATATTATAGAGAATAACAGCCCTTATGAATATTATAGAGAATACCAATCTCTGTGTATACTACATAGAATAACAGTCCCTGTGTGTATTATAGAGAGTAAAAGTCCCAGTGTATATTATAGAGAATTCCAGTCCCTATGTATATTAAAGAATAACAGTCTGTGTATATTATAGAGAATAACAGTCCCTGTGTATATTATGGAGAATTACTGTCCCTGTGTACATTATTGATAATTACAGTCTCTGTGTATGTTTCAGGGAATAACAGCCCCTGTGTATGTTAGAGAGATTAACAGTCTGTGTATATTATAGAGAAAACAGCCGCTGTGTATATTACAGAGAATAACAGTCTCTGTGTATATTATAGAGAATAACAGTCCCTGTGTATATCATAGAGAATAACAGTCCCTGTGTATATTATAGAGAATTACAGTCCCTGTGTATATTATAGTGAATAACAGTCTCTGTGTATATTATAGAGAATAACAGTCCCTGTGTATATTATAGAGAATAACAGTCCCTGTGTATATTTTAGAGAATAACAGCCCCTGTGTATATTATAGAGAATCACAGTCCCTGTGTATGTTAAAGAGAATAACAGCCCCTGTGTATATTATAGAGAATTCCAGTCCTTGTGTATATTATCGAGAATAACAGTCTCTGTGTATATTATAGAGACTAACAGTCCCTGTGAATATTATAGAGAATAACAGTCCCTGTGTATATTATAGAGAATAACAGTCCCTGTGTATATTATAGAGAATAACAGTCTGTGTATACTATAGAGAAAACAGCCGATGTGTATATTATAGAGAATAACAGTCTCTGTGTATATTATAGAGAATAACAGTCCCTGTGAATATTATAGAGAATAACAGTCCCTGTGTATATTATAGAGAATAACAGTCCATGTGTCTATTATAGAGAATAACAATCTGTGTACATTATAGAGAAAAGCAGCCGCTGTGTATATTATAGAGAATAACAGTCTCTGTGTATATTATAGAGAATAACAGTCCCTGTGTATATTATAGAGAATAACAGTCCCTGTGTATATTATAGAGAATAACAGTCCCTGTGTATACTATAGTAAATAACAGTCCCTGTGTATATTATAGAAAATAACAGCCCCTGTGGATAGTATAGAGAATAACAGCCCCTGTGTATATTATAGAGAATAACAGCCCCTGTGTATATTATAGAGAATACCAGTCCCTGTGTATGTTAGACAGAATAACAGTCCCTGTGTATGTTTTAGAGAATAACAGTCCCTGTGTATATTATAGAAAATAACATTCCCTTTGTATATTATAGAGAATAACAGTCCCTGTGTATATTTTAGAGAATAATAGCCCCTGTGTATATTAAAGAGAATAACAGTCCCTGTGTATGTTAAAGAGAATAACAGCCCCTGTGTATATTATAGAGAATTCCAGTCCTTGTGTATATTATCGAGAATAACAGTCCCTGTGTATATTATAGAGAATAACAGCTCCTGTGTATATTATAGAGAATAACAGCCCCTGTGTATATTCTAGAGAATGCCAGCTCCTGTCTATATTATGGAGAATAACAGCCCCTCTGTATATTATGGGGAATAACATCCCCTGGATATGTTATAGAGAATAACAGTCCCTGTGTATATCATAGAGAATAACAGTCTGTGTATATTATAGAGAAAAACAGCCGCTGTGTATATTATCGAGAATAACAGTCTCTGTGTATATTATCGAGAAAAACAGCCGCTGTGTATATTATGGAGAATAATAGTCTCTGTGTATAGTATAGAGAATAACAGTCCCTATGTATATTATAGAGAATAACAGTCCCTGTTATATTATAGAGAATAACAGCCCCTGTGTATATTATAGAGAATAACAGCCTGTGTTTATTAGAGAATAACAGCCCCTGTGTATATTATGGAGAATAACAGCCCCTGTGTATATTATAGAGATCAATAGTCTGTGTATATTATATAGAATAACAGCACCTGTGTATATTACAGTGAATAACAGCAGCTGTGTATATTACAGAGAAGAACACCCCCTGTGTATTTTACAGACAATACCGGTCTCTGTGTATATTATGGAGAATAACAGCCCCTGTGTATATTATAGAGAATAACAGCCCCTGTGTATATTATAGAGAATAACAGTCCCTGTGTATATTTTAGAGAATAACAGCCCCTGTGTATATTATAGAGAATAACAGTCCCTGTGTATGTTAAAGAGAATAACAGCCCCTGTGTATATTATAGAGAATTCCAGTCCTTGTGTATATTATCGAGAATAACAGTCCCTGTGTATATTATAGAGAATAACAGCTCCTGTGTATATTAGAGAGAATAACAGCCCCTGTGTATATTCTAGAGAATGCCAGCTCCTGTGTATATTATAGAGAATAACAGCCCTTATGAATATTATAGAGAATACCAATCTCTGTGTATACTACATAGAATAACAGTCCCTGTGTGTATTATAGAGAGTAAAAGTCCCAGTGTATATTATAGAGAATTCCAGTCCCTATGTATATTAAAGAATAACAGTCTGTGTATATTATAGAGAATAACAGTCCCTGTGTATATTATGGAGAATTACTGTCCCTGTGTACATTATTGATAATTACAGTCTCTGTGTATGTTTCAGGGAATAACAGCCCCTGTGTATGTTAGAGAGATTAACAGTCTGTGTATATTATAGAGAAAACAGCCGCTGTGTATATTACAGAGAATAACAGTCTCTGTGTATATTATAGAGAATAACAGTCCCTGTGTATATCATAGAGAATAACAGTCCCTGTGTATATTATAGAGAATTACAGTCCCTGTGTATATTATAGTGAATAACAGTCTCTGTGTATATTATAGAGAATAACAGTCCCTGTGTATATTATAGAGAATAACAGTCCCTGTGTATATTTTAGAGAATAACAGCCCCTGTGTATATTATAGAGAATCACAGTCCCTGTGTATGTTAAAGAGAATAACAGCCCCTGTGTATATTATAGAGAATTCCAGTCCTTGTGTATATTATCGAGAATGACAGTCTCTGTGTATATTATAGAGACTAACAGTCCCTGTGAATATTATAGAGAATAACAGTCCCTGTGTATATTATAGAGAATAACAGTCCCTGTGTATATTATAGAGAATAACAGTCTGTGTATACTATAGAGAAAACAGCCGATGTGTATATTATAGAGAATAACAGTCTCTGTGTATATTATAGAGAATAACAGTCCCTGTGAATATTATAGAGAATAACAGTCCCTGTGTATATTATAGAGAATAACAGTCCATGTGTCTATTATAGAGAATAACAATCTGTGTACATTATAGAGAAAAACAGCCGCTGTGTATATTATAGAGAATAACAGTCTCTGTGTATATTATAGAGAATAACAGTCCCTGTGTATATTATAGAGAATAACAGTCCCTGTGTATATTATAGAGAATAACAGTCCCTGTGTATACTATAGTAAATAACAGTCCCTGTGTATATTATAGAAAATAACAGCCCCTGTGGATAGTATAGAGAATAACAGCCCCTGTGTATATTATAGAGAATAACAGCCCCTGTGTATATTATAGAGAATACCAGTCCCTGTGTATGTTAGACAGAATAACAGTCCCTGTGTATGATTTAGAGAATAACAGTCCCTGTGTATATTATAGAAAATAACATTCCCTTTGTATATTATAGAGAATAACAGTCCCTGTGTATATTTTAGAGAATAATAGCCCCTGTGTATATTAAAGAGAATAACAGTCCCTGTGTATGTTAAAGAGAATAACAGCCCCTGTGTATATTATAGAGAATTCCAGTCCTTGTGTATATTATCGAGAATAACAGTCCCTGTGTATATTATAGAGAATAACAGCTCCTGTGTATATTATAGAGAATAACAGCCCCTGTGTATATTCTAGAGAATGCCAGCTCCTGTCTATATTATGGAGAATAACAGCCCCTCTGTATATTATGGGGAATAACATCCCCTGGATATGTTATAGAGAATAACAGTCCCTGTGTATATCATAGAGAATAACAGTCTGTGTATATTATAGAGAAAAACAGCCGCTGTGTATATTATCGAGAATAACAGTCTCTGTGTATATTATCGAGAAAAACAGCCGCTGTGTATATTATGGAGAATAATAGTCTCTGTGTATAGTATAGAGAATAACAGTCCCTATGTATATTATAGAGAATAACAGTCCCTGTTATATTATAGAGAATAACAGCCCCTGTGTATATTATAGAGAATAACAGCCTGTGTTTATTAGAGAATAACAGCCCCTGTGTATATTATGGAGAATAACAGCCCCTGTGTATATTATAGAGATCAATAGTCTGTGTATATTATATAGAATAACAGCACCTGAGTATATTATAGAGAATAACAGCCCCTGTGTATATTACAGTGAATAACAGCAGCTGTGTATATTACAGAGAAAAACACCCCCTGTGTATTTTACAGACAATACCGGTCTCTGTGTATATTATGGAGAATAACAGCCCCTGTGTATATTATAGAGAATAACAGCCCCTGTGTATATTATAGAGAATAACAGTCCCTGTGTATATTTTAGAGAATAACAGCCCCTGTGTATATTATAGAGAATAACAGTCCCTGTGTATGTTAAAGAGAATAACAGCCCCTGTGTATATTATAGAGAATTCCAGTCCTTGTGTATATTATCGAGAATAACAGTCCCTGTGTATATTATAGAGAATAACAGCTCCTGTGTATATTAGAGAGAATAACAGCCCCTGTGTATATTCTAGAGAATGCCAGCTCCTGTGTATATTATAGAGAATAACAGCCCTTATGAATATTATAGAGAATACCAATCTCTGTGTATACTACATATAATAACAGTCCCTGTGTGTATTATAGAGAGTAAAAGTCCCAGTGTATATTATAGAGAATTCCAGTCCCTATGTATATTAAAGAATAACAGTCTGTGTATATTATAGAGAATAACAGTCCCTGTGTATATTATGGAGAATTACTGTCCCTGTGTACATTATTGATAATTACAGTCTCTGTGTATGTTTCAGGGAATAACAGCCCCTGTGTATGTTAGAGAGATTAACAGTCTGTGTATATTATAGAGAAAACAGCCGCTGTGTATATTACAGAGAATAACAGTCTCTGTGTATATTATAGAGAATAACAGTCCCTGTGTATATCATAGAGAATAACAGTCCCTGTGTATATTATAGAGAATTACAGTCCCTGTGTATATTATAGTGAATAACAGTCTCTGTGTATATTATAGAGAATAACAGTCCCTGTGTATATTATAGAGAATAACAGTCCCTGTGTATATTTTAGAGAATAACAGCCCCTGTGTATATTATAGAGAATCACAGTCCCTGTGTATGTTAAAGAGAATAACAGCCCCTGTGTATATTATAGAGAATTCCAGTCCTTGTGTATATTATCGAGAATAACAGTCTCTGTGTATATTATAGAGACTAACAGTCCCTGTGAATATTATAGAGAATAACAGTCCCTGTGTATATTATAGAGAATAACAGTCCCTGTGTATATTATAGAGAATAACAGTCTGTGTATACTATAGAGAAAACAGCCGATGTGTATATTATAGAGAATAACAGTCTCTGTGTATATTATAGAGAATAACAGTCCCTGTGAATATTATAGAGAATAACAGTCCCTGTGTATATTATAGAGAATAACAGTCCATGTGTCTATTATAGAGAATAACAATCTGTGTACATTATAGAGAAAAACAGCCGCTGTGTATATTATAGAGAATAACAGTCTCTGTGTATATTATAGAGAATAACAGTCCCTGTGTATATTATAGAGAATAACAGTCCCTGTGTATATTATAGAGAATAACAGTCCCTGTGTATACTATAGTAAATAACAGTCCCTGTGTATATTATAGAAAATAACAGCCCCTGTGGATAGTATAGAGAATAACAGCCCCTGTGTATATTATAGAGAATAACAGCCCCTGTGTATATTATAGAGAATACCAGTCCCTGTGTATGTTAGACAGAATAACAGTCCCTGTGTATGATTTAGAGAATAACAGTCCCTGTGTATATTATAGAAAATAACATTCCCTTTGTATATTATAGAGAATAACAGTCCCTGTGTATATTTTAGAGAATAATAGCCCCTGTGTATATTAAAGAGAATAACAGTCCCTGTGTATGTTAAAGAGAATAACAGCCCCTGTGTATATTATAGAGAATTCCAGTCCTTGTGTATATTATCGAGAATAACAGTCCCTGTGTATATTATAGAGAATAACAGCTCCTGTGTATATTATAGAGAATAACAGCCCCTGTGTATATTCTAGAGAATGCCAGCTCCTGTCTATATTATGGAGAATAACAGCCCCTCTGTATATTATGGGGAATAACATCCCCTGGATATGTTATAGAGAATAACAGTCCCTGTGTATATCATAGAGAATAACAGTCTGTGTATATTATAGAGAAAAACAGCCGCTGTGTATATTATCGAGAATAACAGTCTCTGTGTATATTATCGAGAAAAACAGCCGCTGTGTATATTATGGAGAATAATAGTCTCTGTGTATAGTATAGAGAATAACAGTCCCTATGTATATTATAGAGAATAACAGTCCCTGTTATATTATAGAGAATAACAGCCCATGTGTATATTATAGAGAATAACAGCCTGTGTTTATTAGAGAATAACAGCCCCTGTGTATATTATGGAGAATAACAGCCCCTGTGTATATTATAGAGATCAATAGTCTGTGTATATTATATAGAATAACAGCACCTGAGTATATTATAGAGAATAACAGCCCCTGTGTATATTACAGTGAATAACAGCAGCTGTGTATATTACAGAGAAGAACACCCCCTCTGTATTTTACAGACAATACCGGTCTCTGTGTATATTATGGAGAATAACAGCCCCTGTGTATATT
Source organism: Scyliorhinus torazame (assembly GCF_047496885.1). NCBI lineage: Eukaryota > Metazoa > Chordata > Chondrichthyes > Carcharhiniformes > Scyliorhinidae > Scyliorhinus > Scyliorhinus torazame. Next base: position 14,974,254 of record NC_092715.1, read on the forward strand.
ATAGAGAATAACAGCCCCTGTGTATATTTTAGAGAATAACAGCCCCTGTGTATATTATAGAGAATAACAGTCCCTGTGTATGTTAAAGAGAATAACAACCCCTGTGTATATTATAGAGAATTCCAGTCCTTGTGTATATTATCGAGAATAACAGTCCCTGTGTATATTATAGAGAATAACAGCTCCTGTGTATATTAGAGAGAATAACAGCCCCTGTGTATATTCTAGAGAATGCCAGCTCCTGTGTATATTATAGAGAATAACAGCCCTTATGAATATTATAGAGAATACCAATCTCTGTGTATACTACATAGAATAACAGTCCCTGTGTGTATTATAGAGAATAAAAGTCCCAGTGTATATTATAGAGAATTCCAGTCCCTATGTATATTAGAGAATAACAGTCTGTGTATATTATAGAGAATAACAGTCCCTGTGTATATTATGGAGAATTACTGTCCCTGTGTACATTATTGATAATTACAGTCTCTGTGTATGTTTCAGGGAATAACAGCCCCTGTGTATGTTAGAGAGATTAACAGTCTGTGTATATTATAGAGAAAACAGCCGCTGTGTATATTACAGAGAATAACAGTCTCTGTGTATATTATAGAGAATAACAGTCCCTGTGTATATCATAGAGAATAACAGTCCCTGTGTATATTATAGAGAATTACAGTCCCTGTGTATATTATAGTGAATAACAGTCTCTGTGTATATTATAGAGAATAACAGTCCCTGTGTATATTATAGAGAATAACAGTCCCTGTGTATATTTTAGAGAATAACAGCCCCTGTGTATATTTTAGAGAATCACAGTCCCTGTGTATGTTAAAGAGAATAACAGCCCCTGTGTATATTATAGAGAATTCCAGTCCTTGTGTATATTATCGAGAATAACAGTCTCTGTGTATATTATAGAGACTAACAGTCCCTGTGAATATTATAGAGAATAACAGTCCCTGTGTATATTATAGAGAATAACAGTCCCTGTGTATATTATAGAGAATAACAGTCTGTGTATACTATAGAGAAAACAGCCGATGTGTATATTATAGAGAATAACAGTCTCTGTGTATATTATAGAGAATAACAGTCCCTGTGAATATTATAGAGAATAACAGTCCCTGTGTCTTTTATAGAGAATAACAGTCCATGTGTCTATTATAGAGAATAACAATCTGTGTACATTATAGAGAAAAACAGCCGCTGTGTATATTATAGAGAATAACAGTCTCTGTGTATATTATAGAGAATAACAGTCCCTGTGTATATTATAGAGAATAACAGTCCCTGTGTATATTATAGAGAATAACAGTCCCTGTGTATACTATAGTAAATAACAGTCCCTGTGTATATTATAGAGAGTAACAATCCCTGTGTACATTATAGAGAATGCCAGCTCCTGTGTATATTATATAGAATAACAGCCCTTATGAATATTATAGAGAATAGAAGTCTCTGTGTATACTACATAGAATAACAGTCCCTGTGTGTATTATAGAGAATAACAGCCCGTGTGTATATTATAGAGAATAACAGTCCCTATGTATATTATAGTGAATTCCAGTCCCTATGTATATTAGAGAATAACAGTCTGTGTATATTATAGAGAATAACAGTCCCTGTGTATATTATGGAGAATTGCTGTCCCTGTGTACATTATTGATAATTACAGTCTCTGTGTATATTTTAGGGATTAACAGCCCCTGTGTATGTTATAGAGAATAACAGTCCCTGAGTTTATTATGGAGAATATCTGTCTCTGTATATTATAGAGAATAACAGCCCCTGTGGATAGTATAGAGAATAACAGCCCTGTGTATATTATAGAGAATAACAGCCCCTGTGTATATTATAGAGAATAACAGTCCCTGTGTATGTTAGACAGAATAACAGTCCCTGTGTATGTTTTAGAGAATAACAGTCCCTGTGTATATTATAGAAAATAACAGTCCCTTTGTATATTATAGAGAATAACAGTCCCTGTGTATATTTTAGAGAATAACAGCCCCTGTGTATATTAAAGAGAATAACAGTCCCTGTGTCTGTTAAAGAGAATAACAGCCCCTGTGTATATTATAGAGAATTCCAGTCCTTGTGTATATTATCGAGAATAACAGTCCCTGTGTATATTATAGAGAATAACAGCTCCTGTGTATATTATAGAGAATAACAGCCCCTGTGTATATTCTAGAGAATGCCAGCTCCTGTGTATATTATGGAGAATAACAGCCCCTCTGTATATTATAGGGAATAATATCCCCTGGATATGTTATCGACAATATCAGTCCCTGTGTATATCATAGAGAATAACAGTCTGTGTATATTATAGAGAAAAACAGCCGCTGTGTATATTATCGAGAATAACAGTCTCTGTGTATATTATAGAGAATAACAGTCCCTGTGTATATTATAGAGTATAACAGTCCCTGTGTATATTATGGAGAATTGCTGTCCCTGTGTACATTATTGATAATTACAGTCTCTGTGTATATTTTAGGGAATAACACCCCTCTTTATGTTATAGAGAATAACAGTCCCTGAGTTTATTATGGAGAATAACTGTCTGTGTATATTATAGAAAATAACAGCCCCTGTGGATAGTATAGAGAATAACAGCCCCTGTGTATATGATAGAGAATAACAGCCCCTGTGTATATTATAGAGAATACCAGTCCCTGTGTATGTTAGACAGAATAACAGTCCCTGTGTATGTTTTAGAGAATAACAGTCCCTGTGTATATTATAGAAAATAACATTCCCTTTGTATATTATAGAGAATAACAGTCCCTGTGTATATTTTAGAGAATAATAGCCCCTGTGTATATTAAAGAGAATAACAGTCCCTGTGTATGTTAAAGAGAATAACAGCCCCTGTGTATATTATAGAGAATTCCAGTCCTTGTGTATATTATCGAGAATAACAGTCCCTGTGTATATTATAGAGAATAACAGCTCCTGTGTATATTATAGAGAATAACAGCCCCTGTGTATATTCTAGAGAATGCCAGCTCCTGTGTATATTATGGAGAATAACAGCCCCTCTGTATATTATAGGGAATAACATCCCCTGGATATGTTATCGACAATATCAGTCCCTGTGTATATCATAGAGAATAACAGTCTGTGTATATTATAGAGAAAAACAGCCGCTGTGTATATTATCGAGAATAACAGTCTCTGTGTATATTATAGAGAATAACAGTCCCTGTGTATATTATAGAGTATAACAGTCCCTGTGTATATTATGGAGAATTGCTGTCCCTGTGTACATTATTGATAATTACAGTCTCTGTGTATATTTTAGGGAATAACACCCCTCTTTATGTTATAGAGAATAACAGTCCCTGAGTTTATTATGGAGAATAACTGTCTGTGTATATTATAGAAAATAACAGCCCCTGTGGATAGTATAGAGAATAACAGCCCCTGTGTATATTATAGAGAATAACAGCCCCTGTGTATATTATAGAGAATACCAGTCCCTGTGTATGTTAGACAGAATAACAGTCCCTGTGTATGTTTTAGAGAATAACAGTCCCTGTGTATATTATAGAAAATAACATTCCCTTTGTATATTATAGAGAATAACAGTCCCTGTGTATATTTTAGAGAATAATAGCCCCTGTGTATATTAAAGAGAATAACAGTCCCTGTGTATATTATAGAGAATAACAGTCTGTGTATATTATAGAGAAAAACAGCCGCTGTGTATATTATAGAGAATGACAGTCTGTGTATATTATAGAGAAAACAGCCGCGGTGTATATTACAGAGAATAACAGTCTGTGTATATTATCGAGAAAAACAGCCGCTGTGTATATTATGGAGAATAATAGTCTCTGTGTATAGTATAGAGAATAACAGTCCCTGTGTATATTATAGAGAATAACAGTCCCTGTTATATTATAGAGAATAACAGCCCCTGTGTATATTATAGAGAATAACAGCCTGTGTATATTAGAGAATAACAGCCCCTGTGTATATTATGGAGAATAACAGCCCCTGTGTATATTATAGAGATCAATAGTCTGTGTATATTATATAGAATAACAGCACCTGAGTATATTATAGAGAATAACAGCCCCTGTGTATATTACAGTGAATAACAGCAGCTGTGTATATTACAGAGAAGAACACCCCCTGTGTATTTTACAGACAATACCGGTCTCTGTGTATATTATGGAGAATAACAGCCCCTCTGTATATTATAGGGAATAACATCCCCTGGATAAGTTATAGAGAATAACAGTCCCTGTGTATATTATAGAGAATAACAGTCTGTGTATATTATAGAGAAAAACAGCCGCTGTGTATATTATAGAGAATGACAGTCTGTGTATATTATAGAGAAAACAGCCGCGGTGTATATTACAGAGAATAACAGTCTCTGTGTATATTATAGAGAATAACAGTCCCTGTGTATATTATAGAGAATAACAGTCCCTGTGTATATTATAGAGAATTCCAGTCCCTGTGTATATTATAGTGAATAACAGTCTCTGTGTATATTATAGAGAATAGCAGTCCCTGTGTATATTATAGAGAATAACAGTCCCTGTGTATATCATAGAGAATAACAGTCCCTGTGTATATTATAGAGAATTCCAGTCCCTGTGTATATTATAGTGAATAACAGTCTCTGTGTATATTATAGAGAATAACAGTCCCTGTGTATATTATAGAGAATAACAGTCCCTGTGTGTATTTTAGAGAATAACAGCCCCTGTGTATATTATAGAGAATAACAGTCCCTGTGTATGTTAAAGAGAATAACAGCCCCTGTGTATATTATAGAGAATTCCAGTCCTTGTGTATATTATCGAGAATAACACTCCCTGTGTATATTATAGAGAATAACAGCTCCTGTGTATATTATAGAGAATAACAGCCCCTGTGTATATTCTAGAGAATGCCAGCTCCTGTGAATATTATAGAGAATAACAGCCCTTATGAATATTATAGAGAATACCAATCTCTGTGTATACTACATAGAATAACAGTCCCTGTGTGTATTATAGAGAATAATAGTCCCAGTGTATATTATAGAGAATTCCAGTCACTATGTATATTAGAGAATAACAGTCTGTGTATATTATAGAGAATAACAGTCCCTGTGTATATTATGGAGAATTACTGTCCCTGTGTACATTATTGATAATTACAGTCTCTGTGTATATTTCAGGGAATAACAGCCCCTGTGTATGTTATAGAGAATAACAGTCTGTGTATATTATAGAGAAAACAGCCGCTGTGTATATTATAGAGAATAACAGCCTGTGTATATTAGAGAATAACAGCCCCTGTGTATATTATGGAGAATAACAGCCCCTGTGTATATTATAGAGATCAATAGTCTGTGTATATTATATAGAATAACAGCACCTGAGTATATTATAGAGAATAACAGCCCATGTGTATATTACAGTGAATAACAGCAGCTGTGTATATTACAGAGAAGAACACCCCCTGTGTATTTTACAGACAATACCGGTCTCTGTGTATATTATGGAGAATAACAGCCCCTCTGTATATTATAGGGAATAACATCCCCTGGATAAGTTATAGAGAATAACAGTCCCTGTGTATATTATAGAGAATAACAGTCTGTGTATATTATAGAGAAAAACAGCCGCTGTGTATATTATAGAGAATGACAGTCTGTGTATATTATAGAGAAAACAGCCGCTGTGTATATTACAGAGAATAACAGTCTCTGTGTATATTATAGAGAATAACAGTCCCTGTGTATATTATAGAGAATAACAGTCCCTGTGTATATTATAGAGAATTCCAGTCCCTGTGTATATTATAGTGAATAACAGTCTCTGTGTATATTATAGAGAATAGCAGTCCCTGTGTATATTATAGAGAATAACAGTCCCTGTGTATATCATAGAGAATAACAGTCCCTGTGTATATTATAGAGAATTCCAGTCCCTGTGTATATTATAGTGAATAACAGTCTCTGTTTATATTATAGAGAATAACAGTCCCTGTGTATATTATAGAGAATACCAATCTCTGTGTATACTACATAGAATAACAGTCCCTGTGTGTATTATAGAGAATAATAGTCCCAGTGTATATTATAGGTAATTCCAGTCACTATGTATATTAGAGAATAACAGTCTGTGTATATTATAGAGAATAACAGTCCCTGTGTATATTATGGAGAATTACTGTCCCTGTGTACATTATTGATAATTACAGTCTCTGTGTATATTTCAGGGAATAACAGCCCCTGTGTATGTTATAGAGAATAACAGTCTGTGTATATTATAGAGAAAACAGCCGCTGTGTATATTATAGAGAATAACAGTCCCTGCGTATATTATAGAGAATAACAGTCCCTGTGTATATTTTAGAGAATAACAGCCCCTGTGTATATTATAGAGAATAACAGTCCCTGTGTATGTTAAAGAGAATAACAGCCCCTGTGTATATTACAGAGAATTCCAGTCCTTGTGTATATTATCGAGAATAACAGTCCCTGTGTATATTATAGAGAATAACAGCTCCTGTGTATATTATAGAGAATTACAGCCCCTGTGTATATTCTAGAGAATGCCAGCTCCTGTGTATATTATAGAGAATAACAGCCCTTATGAATATTATAGAGAATACCTGTCTCTGTGTATACTACATAGAATAACAGTCCCTGTGTGTATTATAGAGAATAAAAGTCCCAGTGTATATTATAGAGAATTCCAGTCCCTATGTATATTAGAGAATAACAGTCTGTGTATATTATAGAGTATAACAGTCCCTGTGTATATTATGGAGAATTACTGTCCCTGTGTACATTATTGATAATTACAGTCTCTGTGTATATTTCAGGGAATAACAGCCCCTGTGTATGTTATAGAGAATAACAGTCCCTGAGTTTATTATGGAGAATAACTGTCTGTGTATATTGTAAAGAATAACAGTCCCTGTATATATTATAGAAAATAATAGCCCCTGGGTATATTATAGAGAATAACAGCCCCTGTGTATATTATAGAGAATAACAGCCCCTGTGGATAGTATAGAGAATAACAGCCCCTCTGTATATTATAGAGAATAACAGCCCCTGTGTATATTATAGAGAATAACAGTCCCTGTGTATATTTTAGAGAATAACACCCCCTGTGTATATTATAGAGAATAACAGTCCCTGTGTATGTTAAAGAGAATAACAGCCCCTGTGTATATTATAGAGAATTCCAGTCCTTGTGTATATTATCGAGAATAACAGTCCCTGTGTATATTATAGAGAATAACAGCTCCTGTGTATATTATAGAGAATAACAGCCCCTGTGTATATTCTAGAGAATGCCAGTCCCTGTGTTTTTTATAGAGAATAACAGCCCTTATGAATATTATAGAGAATACCAGTCTCTGTGTATACTACATAGAATAACAGTCCCAGTGTGTATTATAGAGAATAACAGTCCCTGTGTATATTATAGAGAATTCCAGTCCCTATGTATATTAGAGAATAACAGTCTGTGTATATTATAGAGAATAACAGTCCCTGTGTATATTATGGAGAATTACTGTCCCTGTGTACATTATTGATAATTTCAGTCTCTGTGTATATTTTAGGGAATAACAGCCCCTGTGTATGTTATAGAGAATAACAGTCCCTGAGTTTATTATGGAGAATAACTGTCTGTGTGTATTGTAAAGAATAACAGTCCCTGTATATATTATAGTAAATAATAGCCCCTGGGTATATTATAGAGAATAACAGCCCCTGTGTATATTATAGAGAATAACAGCCCCTGTGTATATTATAGAGAATAACAGCCCCTGTGTATATTATAGAGAATAACAGCCCCTGTGTGTATTATAGAGAATAACAGTCCCTGTGTGTATGATAGAGAATTACAGTCCCTGTGTATATTATAGAGAATAACAGCCCCTGTGTATATTATTGAGAATAACAGTCCCTGTGTATGTTAGACAGAATAAAAGCCCCTGTGTATATTTTAGTGAATTCCAGTCCTTGTGTATATTATCGAGAATAACAGTGCCTGTATATATTATAGTAAATAATAGCCCCTGGGTATATTATAGAGAATAACAGCCCCTGTGTATATTATAGAGAATAACAGCCCCTGTGTATATTATAGAGAATAACAGCCCCTGTGTATATTATAGAGAATAACAGCCCCTGTGTGTATTATAGAGAATAACAGTCCCTGTGTGTATTATAGAGAATTACAGTCCCTGTGTATATTATAGAGAATAACAGCCCCTGTGTATATTATTGAGAATAACAGTCCCTGTGTATGTTAGACAGAATAAAAGCCCCTGTGTATATTTTAGAGAATTCCAGTCCTTGTGTATATTATCGAGAATAACAGTCCCTGTGTATATTATAGAGAATAACAGCACCTGTGTATATTATAGAGAAAACAGCCGCTGTGTATATTATAGAGAATAACAGTCCCTCCGTATATTATAGAGAATAACAGTCCCTGTGTATATTTTAGAGAATAACAGCCCCTGTGTATATTATAGAGAATAACAGTCCCTGTGTATGTTAAAGAGAATAACAGCCCCTGTGTATATTACAGAGAATTCCAGTCATTGTGTATATTATCGAGAATAACAGTCCCTGTGTATATTATAGAGAATAACAGCTCCTGTGTATATTATAGAGAATTACAGCCCCTGTGTATATTCTAGAGAATGCCAGCTCCTGTGTATATTATAGAGTATAACAGCCCTTATGAATATTATAGAGAATACCTGTCTCTGTGTATACTACATAGAATAACAGTCCCTGTGTGTATTATAGAGAATAAAAGTCCCAGTGTATATTATAGAGAATTCGAGTCCCTATGTATATTAGAGAATAACAGTCTGTGTATATTATAGAGTATAACAGTCCCTGTGTATATTATGGAGAATTACTGTCCCTGTGTACATTATTGATAATTACAGTCTCTGTGTATATTTCAGGGAATAACAGCCCCTGTGTATGTTATAGAGAATAACAGTCCCTGAGTTTATTATGGAGAATAACTGTCTGTGTATATTGTAAAGAATAACAGTTCCTGTATATATTATAGAAAATAATAGCCCCTGGGTATATTATAGAGAATAACAGCCCCTGTGTATATTATAGAGAATAACAGCCCCTGTGGATAGTATAGAGAATAACAGCCCCTCTGTATATTATAGAGAATAACAGCCCCTGTGTATATTATAGAGAATAACAGTTCCTGTGTATATTTTAGAGAATAACACCCCCTGTGTATATTATAGAGAATAACAGTCCCTGTGTATGTTAAAGAGAATAACAGCCCCTGTGTATATTATAGAGAATTCCAGTCCTTGTGTATATTATCGAGAATAACAGTCCCTGTGTATATTATAGAGAATAACAGCTCCTGTGTATATTATAGAGAATAACAGCCCCTGTGTATATTCTAGAGAATGCCAGTCCCTGTGTTTTTTATAGAGAATAACAGCCCTTATGAATATTATAGAGAATACCAGTCTCTGTGTATACTACATAGAATAACAGTCCCTGTGTGTATTATAGAGAATAACAGTCCCTGTGTATATTATAGAGAATTCCAGTCCCTATGTATATTAGAGAATAACAGTCTGTGTATATTATAGAGAATAACAGTCCCTGTGTATATTATGGAGAATTACTGTCCCTGTGTACATTATTGATAATTTCAGTCTCTGTGTATATTTTAGGGAATAACAGCCCCTGTGTATGTTATAGAGAATAACAGTCCCTGAGTTTATTATGGAGAATAACTGTCTGTGTGTATTGTAAAGAATAACAGTCCCTGTATATATTATAGTAAATAATAGCCCCTGGGTATATTATAGAGAATAACAGCCCCTGTGTATATTATAGAGAATAACAGCCCCTGTGTATATTATAGAGAATAACAGCCCCTGTGTATATTATAGAGAATAACAGCCCCTGTGTGTATTATAGAGAATAACAGTCCCTGTGTGTATGATAGAGAATTACAGTCCCTGTGTATATTATAGAGAATAACAGCCCCTGTGTATATTATTGAGAATAACAGTCCCTGTGTATGTTAGACAGAATAAAAGCCCCTGTGTATATTTTAGAGAATTCCAGTCCTTGTGTATATTATCGAGAATAACAGTCCCTGTATATATTATAGTAAATAATAGCCCCTGGGTATATTATAGAGAATAACAGCCCCTGTGTATATTATAGAGAATAACAGCCCCTGTGTATATTATAGAGAATAACAGCCCCTGTGTATATTATAGAGAATAACAGCCCCTGTGTGTATTATAGAGAATAACAGTCCCTGTGTGTATTATAGAGAATTACAGTCCCTGTGTATATTATAGAGAATAACAGCCCCTGTGTATATTATTGAGAATAACAGTCCCTGTGTATGTTAGACAGAATAAAAGCCCCTGTGTATATTTTAGAGAATTCCAGTCCTTGTGTATATTATCGAGAATAACAATCCCTGTGTATATTATAGAGAATAACAGCACCTGTGTATATTATAGAGAATAACAGCCCCTGTGTATATTATAGAGAATAACAGCACCTGTGTATATTATAGAGAATAACAGCCCCTGTGTATATTATAGAGAATAACAGCCCCTGTGTATATTATAGAGAATAACAGCACCTGTGTATATTATAGAGAATAACAGCCCCTGTGTATATTATCGAGAAATCCAGTCCCTGTGTATATTATCGAGAATAACAGTCCCTGTGTACATTGTAGAGAATAACAGTCCCTGTGTATATTATAGAGAATAACAGTCCCTGTGTATATTATAGAGAATAACAGTCTGTGTATATTATAGAGAAAAACAGCCGCTGTGTATCTTATAGTGAATAACAGTCTCTGTGTATATTATAGAGAATAACAGTCCCTGTGTATATTATAGAGAATAACAGTCCCTGTGTATATTATAGAGAATAACAGTCCCTGAGTATATTATAGTGAATAACAGTCTCTGTGTATATTATAGAGTATAACACTCCCTGTGTATATTATAGAGAATAACAGTCCCTGTGTATATTATAGAGAATAACAGTCCCTGTGTATATTATAGAGAATAACAGTCCCTGTGTATATCATGGAGAATAACAGTCCCTGTGTATATTATAGAGAATTACAGTCCCTGTGTATATTATAGTGAATAACAGTCTCTGTGTATATTATAGAGAATAACAGTCCCTGTGTATATTATTCATAATTACAGTCCCTGTGTATATTATAGAGATTAATAGTCTGTGTATATTATAGAGAATAACAGCTCCTGTGTATATTATAGAGAATAACAGCCCCTGTGTATATTCTAGAGAATGCCAGCTCCTGTGTATATTATAGAGAATAACAGCCCTTATGAATATGATAGAGAATACCAGTCTCTGTGTATACTACATAGAATAACAGTCCCTGTGTGTATTATAGAGAATAAAAGTCCCTGTGTATATCATAGAGAATTCCAGTCCCTATGTATGTTAGAGAATAACAGTCTGTGTATATTATAGAGAATAACAGTCCCTGTGTATATTATGGAGAATTACTGTCCCTGTGTACATTATTGATAATTACATTCTCTGTGTATATTTCAGGGAATAACAGCCCCTGTGTATGTTATAGAGAATAACAGTCCCTGAGTTTATTATGGAGAATAACTGTCTGTGTCTTTTGTAAAGAATAACAGTCCCTGTATATATTATAGAAAATAATAGCCACTGGGTATATTATAGAGAATAACAGCCCCTGTGTATATTATAGAGAATAAGAGCCCCTGTGTATAGTATAGAGAATAACAGCCCCTGTGTATATTATAGAGAATAACAGCCCCTGTGTATATTATAGAGAATAACAGTCCCTGGGTATATTTTAGAGAATAACAGCCCCTGTGTATATTGTAGAGAATAACAGTCCCTGTGTATGTTAAAGAGAATAACAGCCCCTGTGTATATTATAGAGAATTCCAGTCCTTGTGTATATTATCGAGAATAACAGTCCTTGTGTATATTATAGAGAATTACAGTCCCTGTGTATATTATTGAGAATAACAGCCCCTGTGTATATTATAGAGAATAACAGCCCCTGTGTATATTATAGAGAATAACAGCCCCTGTGTGTATTATAGAGAATAACAGTCCCTGTGTGTATTATAGAGAATTACAGTCCCTGTGTATATTATAGAGAATAACAGCCCCTGTGTATATTATAGAGAATAACAGTCCCTGTGTATGTTAGACAGAATAAAAGCCCCTGTGTATATTTTAGAGAATTCCAGTCCTTGTGTATATTATCGAGAATAACAGTCCCTGTGTATATTATAGAGAATAACAGCACCTGTGTATATTATAGAGAATAACAGCCCCTGTGTATATTATAGAGAATAACAGCACCTGTGTATATTATAGAGAATAACAGCCCCTGTGTATATTATCGAGAAATCCAGTCCCTGTGTATATTATCGAGAATAACAGACCCTGTGTACATTGTAGAGAATAACAGTCCCTGTGTATATTATAGAGAATAACAGTCCCTGTGTATATTCTAGAGAATAACAGTCTGTGTATATTATAGAGAAAAACAGCCGCTGTGTATCTTATAGTGAATAACAGTCTCTGTGTATATTATAGAGAATAACAGTCCCTGCGTATATTATAGAGAATAACAGTCCCTGTGTATATTATAGAGAATAACAGTCCCTGTGTATATTATAGTGAATAACAGTCTCTGTGTATATTATAGAGTATAACAGTCCCTGTGTATATTATAGAGAATAACTGTCCCTGTGTATATTATAGAGAATAACAGTCCCTGTGTATATTATAGAGAATAACAGTCCCTGTGTATATCATAGAGAATAACAGTCCCTGTGTATATTATAGAGAATTACAGTCCCTGTGTATATTATAGTGAATAACAGTCTCTGTGTATATTATAGAGAATAACAGTCCCTGTGTATATTATTGATAATTACAGTCCCTGTGTATATTATAGAGATTAATAGTCTGTGTATATTACAGAGAATAACAGCTCCTGTGTATATTATAGAGAATAACAGCCCCTGTGTATATTCTAGAGAATGCCAGCTCCTGTGTATATTATAGAGAATAACAGCCCTTATGAATATTATAGAGAATACCAGTCTCTGTGTATACTACATAGAATAACAGTCCCTGTGTGTATTATAGAGAATAAAAGTCCCTGTGTATATTATAGAGAATTCCAGTCCCTATGTATGTTAGAGAATAACAGTCTGTGTATACTATAGAGAATAACAGTCCCTGTGTATATTATGGAGAATTACTGTCCCTGTGTACATTATTGATAATTACATTCTCTGTGTATATTTCAGGGAATAACAGCCCCTGTGTATGTTATAGAGAATAACAGTCCCTGAGTTTATTATGGAGAATAACTGTCTGTGTCTTTTGTAAAGAATAACAGTCCCTGTATATATTATAGAAAATAATAGCCCCTGGGTATATTATAGAGAATAACAGCCCCTGTGTATATTATAGAGAATAACAGCCCCTGTGTATAGTATAGAGAATAACAGCCCCTGTGTATATTATAGAGAATAACGGCCTTGTGTATATTATAGAGAATAACAGTCCCTGGGTATATTTTAGAGAATAACAGCCCCTGTGTATATTGTAGAGAATAACAGTCCCTGTGTATGTTAAAGAGAATAACAGCCCCTGTGTATATTATAGAGAATTCCAGTCCTTGTGTATATTATCGAGAATAACAGTCCCTGTGTATATTATAGAGAATTACAGTCCCTGTGTATATTATAGAGAATAACAGCCCCTGTGTATATTATAGAGAATAACAGTCCCTGTGTATGTTAGACAGAATAACAGCCCCTGTGTATATTATAGAGAATAACAGTCCCTGTGTATGTTAGACAGAATAACAGCCCCTGTGTATATTTTAGAGAATTCCAGTCCTTGTGTATATTATCGAGAATAACAGTCCCTGTGTATATTATAGAGAATAACAGCACCTGTGTATATTATAGAGAATAACAGCCCCTGTGTATATTATAGAGAATAACAGCACCTGTGTATATTATAGAGAATAACAGCCCCTGTGTATATTATCGAGAATTCCAGTCCCTGTGTATATTATCGAGAATAACAGTCCCTGTGTACATTGTAGAGAATAACAGTCCCTGTGTATATTATGGAGAATAACAGCCCCTGTGTGTATGAGAGACTAACAGTCCCTGTGTATATTATAGAGAAAACAGCCGATGTGTATATTATAGAGAATAACATCCCCTGTGTATATTATAGAGAATAACAGCCTGTGTATATTAGAGAATAACAGCCCCTGTGTATATTATGGAGAATAACAGCCCCTGTGTATATTATAGAGATTAATAGTCTGTGTATATTATATAGCATAACAGCACCTGAGTATATTATAGAGAATAACAGCCCCTGTGTATATTACAGTGAATAACAGCAGCTGTGTATATTACAGAGAAGAACACCCCCTGTGTATATTACAGACAATACCGGTCTCTGTGTATATTATGGAGAATAACAACCCCTGTGTATATTATAGAGAATAACAGCCACTATATATTAGAGAATAACAGTCCCTGTGTATATTATGGAGAATAACAGCCCCTGTGTATATTATAGAGATCAATAGTCTGTTTATATTATATAGAATAACAGCACCTGAGTATATTATAGAGAATAACAGCCCCTGTGCATATTACAGTGAATAACAGCAGCTGTGTATATTACAGAGAAGAACACCCCCTGTGTATTTTACAGACAATACCGGTCTCTGTGTATATTATGGAGAATAACAGCCCCTCTGTATATTATAGGGAATAACATCCCCTGGATAAGTTATAGAGAATAACAGTCCCTGTGTATATTATAGAGAATAACAGTCTGTGTATATTATAGAGAAAAACAGCCGCTGTGTATATTATAGAGAATAACAGTCTGTGTATATTATAGAGAAAACAGCCGCTGTGTATATTACAGAGAATAACAGTCTCTGTGTATATTATAGAGAATAACAGTCCCTGTGTATATTATAGAGAATAACAGTCCCTGTGTATATTATAGAGAATAACAGTCTGTGTATATTATAGAGAAAAACAGCCGCTGTGTATCTTATAGTGAATAACAGTCTCTGTGTATATTATAGAGAATAACAGTCCCCTTATATATTAGAGATTAACAGTCCCTGTGTATATTATAGAGAATAACAGTCCCTGTGTATATTATAGTGAATAACAGTCTCCGTGTATATTATAGAGAATAACAGTCCCTGTGTATATTATAGAGAATAACAGTCCCTGTGTATATTATAGAGAATAACAGTCCCGGTGTATATCATAGAGAATAACAGTCCCTGTGTATATTATAGAGAATTACAGTCCCTGTGTATATTATAGTGAATAACAGTCTCTGTGTATATTATAGAGAATAACAGTCCCTGTGTATATTATGGAGAATAACAGTCCCTGTGTATATTATAGAGAATAACAGTCCCTGTGTATATTATAGAGAATAACAGTCCCTGTGTATATTATCGAGAATAACAGTCCTTGTGTATATTATAGAGAATAACTGTCCCTGTGTATATTATAGAGAATAACAGTCCCTGTGTATATTATAGAGAATAACAGTCCCTGTGTATATTATAGAGAATAACAGTCCCTGTGTATATTATAGAGAATAACGGTCCCAGTGTATATTATAGAGAATAACAGTCTCTGTGTATATTATAGCGAATAACAGTCCCTGTGTATATTATGGAGAATAACAGTCCCTGTGTATATTATAGAGAATAACTGTCCCTGTGTATATTATAGAGAATAACAGTCCCTGTGTATATTCTAGAGAATAACAGTCCCTGTGTATATTCTAGAGAATTACAGTCCCTGTGTATATTATAGAGAATAACAGTCCCTGTGTATATTATAGAGAATAACAGTCCCTGTGTATATTATAGAGAATAACAGTCCCTGTGTATATTATAGAGAATAACAGTCCCTGTGTATATTCTAGAGAATTACAGTCCCTGTGTGTATTATAGAGAATAACAGTCTCTGTTTATATTATAGAGAATAACAGTCCCTGTGTATATTATAGAGAATAACAGTCCCTGTGTATATTATAGAGAATAACTGTCCCTGTGTATGTTATCGAGAATTACAGTCCCTGTGTATGTTATAGAGAATAACAGTCCCTGTGTATATTCTAGAGAATAACAGTCCCTGTGTATATTTTAGAGAATAACAGTCCCTGTGTATATTCTAGAGTCCATTCTGAACTTCTTGGCCTACACCCTTCAACTAGACGAAGTCAAAAGGCTGAATTCTCAATTTCTAAAAAAAATCACCAATTAGAAATGCGCGCTTGTATTAGTACAAGAAAAGTACAGCACAGGAACAGCCTGTGCCCATCATGAGTCCCTAACTTTTACAAAACCTTCTCCTCTTACTCGGTCCGTGTCCCTCTATTTCCTTCCTATTCATGTGCACATCCAGATGCCTCTTAAATGTGGCTAAATGCCTGCTGCCTCGACATCCTCTGGCAACGTGTTCCAGGCCCCCACCACTCTTTGCGTGAAAAACCTATCCGCACATCTCCCTGAAACCTTCCCCCACTTGCCTTGAACCTGTGACCCCTTGTAATTGACACTTCCACATTTGGAAAAAGCTATCCACCCTGCCTCTGCCTCTCGTAATTTTGTAGACCTCTATCAGGTCTCCCCTCAGCCTCCGTCTTTCCAGTGAGAACAATCCTAGTTTATTCAACCTCTCCTCATAGCCAACACCCTCGAGACCAGGCAACATCCTGGTGAACCTTCTTTGCACTCCCTCCAAAGCTTCCACATCCTTCTGCTCATGTGGTGACCAGAACTGCACGCAATACTCCAAATGCGGCCGAACCAAGGTTTTATACAGCTGCAACATGATTTCCCAACTCCTGACCTCAATGCCCCGGCTGATGAAGGCAAGTATGCCATTTGCTGTTTTAATCACCTTGGCCACCTTTGTTGCCAGCTTTAGGGAACTGTGGACCTGGGCAGCACGGTAGCATTGTGGATAGCACAATTGCTTCACAGCTCCAGGGTCCCAGGTTTGATTCCGGCTTGGGTCACTGTCTGTGCGGAGTCTGCACATCCTCCCTGTGTGTGCGTGGGTTTCCTCCGGGTGCTCCGGTTTCCTCCCACAGTCCAAAGATGTGCGGGTTATGTGGCTGGCTGTGCTAAATTGTGCCTTAGTGTCCAAAGTTGCCCTTAGTATTGGGTGGGGTTACTGGGTTATGGGGAGAGGGTGGAGGTGTTGACCTTGGGTAGGGTGCTCTTTCCAAGAGCCGGTGCAGACTCGATGGGCCGAATGGCCTCCTTCTGCACTGTAAATTCTATGAAATCAATGGATGCCCAGATCCCTCTGTATGTTAATGTTCTTAAGGGTTCTGTCATTTACAGTATAGTTCGTACCCAGATTTGATCCTCCAAAATGCATCACCTCATGTTGTCCAGATTAAACACCATCGGCCATTTCTGTTCCCAAGTCTCCAGTCTATCTATATCCTGTTGCATCCTCTGACAATCCGCGGCACTATCAGCAACTCCACCAATCATCGTCTCATCCGTAAACGTACGAATCACACCATCTACATTTTCCTCCTGATCATTTATATATACTACAAACAACAGACGTCCCAGTACTGATCCCCGTGGAACACCACTAGCTAGAGATCTCCATTCTGAAAAACACCCTTCCACCGCTACTCTCTGTCTTCTACAACCAAGACAGTTCTGCATCTATCTAGCCAGCCCACCCCGAATCCCATGTGATTTTAGGTTTTTGCCAGTCTGCCATGTGTCAAATGCCTTATTAAAGTCCATATAAACTACATCCACAGCTCTTCCCTCATCAATTTTCTTTGTCACCTCTTCAAAAAATCTCAATCAAGTTGGTTGCCTATGACACCTTTCACAACCAGCAAATATGACAAAGTGCTTTATACTCAATGAAGTTGTTTTTGAATTATGGCCACAATGTACCGCAGGAAACACAGCTGTGTTTACCAGAGCAGGTCAGAGACTAGGAATCCTGTAGCTTGTAACTCACTTCCTGACCCCCCAAAGCCTGTCTGCCATTTCCAAGGCACAAGTCAGGAGTGTGGTGGAATACTCTCCACTTGCCTGGATGAGCTCAGCTCCAACAACACGCAAGAAGCTCGACACCATCCAGGACAAAGTAATGTAGCCAATTATAAACTACCTGACTCACTCAGGATGGGCAACAATGCTGGTCCTTGTCACCCTGAGAATAAAGAGCACAGTGGCAGCAATGTGTACCTGACTTAACTGGGAGTCGGAGGGGCAGCAGAACGGCGAGGGCAGCTCGGAGTGGGAGAGTATAAATCGGGGCTGAGGCTCGAGGGCTTCACTTACCTGGAAGTCAGAGATTCTGAAGCCTATCCAGCTGTTCAGAACTGGCCCGCACTGGGTTCGAAAAATAGTACGAAAATCAAGTAGTGAATCATAGGAAAACCGTCAGTTCTTTGGTGGGTAAGAAACTGCTATTAGGGATTGTCATCAAATTGCTATAAATTGGAGAAAGCATGTTATACTTAAAGAAGTAGCAATACTTTATTTAATAATAATCGCTTATTGTCACAAGTAGGCTTCAATGAAGTTACTGTGAAAAGCCCCTAGTTGCCACATTCCGGTGCCTGTTCGGGAAGGCCGGTACGGGAATTGAACCTGCACTGCTGGCATTGTTCTGCTTTGCAAGCCAGCTGTTTAGCCCACTGTGCTAAACCAGCCCCTATAACTGAAAAGCAGCAGGAATAAGATAAAGTCAGGGCCAATGCAGTGGAGTAATATGGTGAATCCAAAGTTGAATAAAGTTGATGTCAGGAAAATAAAGTTAAGGAATGGCAGAGCAGCTCAGTTGAATGAAATGTGTAGCCTGTAATACGTGGGAAGTCATGGATGTTATTGGTGTCCTGGATGATCGCATGCAGGAAGTGCTGCGAGCTACAGAAACTTGAACTCCAGGTTTCAGAGCTAGAGTGGCAGCTGGAGTCACTGTGGCACATCTGGAAGGCTGAGAGCGACACCAAGAGAACGTTCAGAGAGGCGGTCACAGCGCAGCTAACGGCTAGGAGGCAGAAACGGAATGGGTGATCACCAGGCACTTTAAGAGAAGCAGGCAGGTAGCTCAGCAGTCCCCTGGGGTCCCGCTCACAAGCTGGTGAGGGCGCTGGTTCCTCAGAGAAGTGCAGTCAGGGCTACGCTTGTGGAACCATGTGAGGCTATACGGGAGTGGAGGAAGAAGCGAGCAAGAGGCAGCATGGTAGCATTGTGGATAGCACAATTGCTTCACAGCTCCAGGGTCCCAGGTTCGATTCCGGCTTGGGTCACTGTCTGTGCGGAGTCTGCACATCCTCCCCGTGTGTGCGTGGGTTTCCTCCGGGTGCTCCAGTTTCCTCCCACAGTCCAAAGATGTGCAGGTTAGGTGGATTGGCCATGATAAATTGCCCTTAGTGTCCAAAATTGCCCTTAGTGTTGAGTGGGGTTACTGGGTTATGGGTATAGGGTGGAGGTGTTGACCTTGGGTAGGGTGCTCTTTCCAAGAGCCGGTGCAGACTCGATGGGCCGAATGGCCTCCTTCTGCACTGTAAATTATATATATATGATAAGAGCACTAAAGACAGTGGATTCATTTGTCGGGGGAACAGTCAGGGGTTTCCATGGACTTAGATGTGACTCCAGGATGGTAGGCTTGCGCCCCCCCCCCCCCCCGGTGCCAGGGTCAAGCATGTCACAGAGCGGCTGAAGGACATTCTTCTGGGGGAGGCTGGACATTCAGAGGTTGTGACCCCCATTGGTACCATGTAGGAAGGGGGATGTGGTCCTGCAATCATAATTAAGGGTGCTGGGCAGAAAATTAGCAAGATTCAAGGGTTGAAGGACAGAATCAATTTGGTTAGAGCTAAGAAATTTAAAAAGTACAATTACATTGCTAGGTGTAGTCTATTTCCCCTCAACAGGGAACGGTAAGGCTGGTTTAGCACACTGGGCTAAATCGCTGGCTTTTAAAGCAGACCAAGGGAGGCCAGCAGCACGGTTCAATTCCCGTACCAGCCTCCCCGAACAGGCGCCGGAATGTGGCGACTAGGGGCTTTTCACAGTAACTTCATTGAAGCCTACTCGTGACAATAAGCGATTTTCATTTCAACTAATGAGATGGATGTAGAAGAACAAAGGGGGTCTTTAATTACCCAAATGCAGAATGGCAATGAGGTAGTCTAAAGGGCAGACAGGGAAAAATAAATAATGCTCTGTTGGATCTGCATTCTTGGAAATGGCGTGAGCCAACATATGTGTGTCAGGGGGGGGAGTATTTAGGAAACAGTGATCATTGTACTGTAAGATTTAGGATGATGGGATAATAAGCAATCCAGAGTAAGAATAATTAACTGGGGAAGAGCTGACTTCAATGGGGCAAGAACGGAGCTGGGCTTGTTGAGACGGCAGCGCAAGGCGATGGGGGAAGCGGAGCGATGGGCTACCTTGAAAACAGAAATGGTCCGGACACAAGCAGGGTACATTCCCTTAAAAGGGAACGGTAAGGCAAACAACTCCAGAGCCCCCGGGATGAAAATGGAGATGGAAATTTAAGATAAGGACGAAAATGTGTGTTCATGACAAGTGTCAGGTGGAAAATACATTTGAAAACCAAGAGGAAATGCAGAAGGTTCAGAGGGAAGGTGAAAAATCACATTCGAGAAACCAAGAGGGGGTTATGAGAAAACACTGGCAGCCAACATAGGCATATAAATAGTTAAATAGCGGTAAAATGAGGATTAGGGACCTAAAAGGGAATCTACACATGGAGGCAGGGGGCATGGCTGAGGTCTTAAATGAATACTTTGCATCTGTCGTTACCAAGGGGTTAGATGCTAAGCAGGCCATGGTGACAGAGGAAATTGTCACATCAACGGTTGAAGGAGTAAGTGTTGAATAGACTATTGGTAATTCTCTCAGGAACCAGCGCCCTCACCAGCTTAAGAGTGCGACCTCAGGACACTCCTGAACTACGGGCCTACTTGTCTTGGACTGCCTGGTGGTCACCCATTCGATTTCTGCCCCCAGACCCGAAGCTGCGGTGTGACTGCCCCCCCCCCAGAGGGTGCCATTCAGAAACAGATGGCATCCATCCAAGGATATTGAAGGAATCGTTTAGGATAGAATTAGTAGTGACAGGGAAAAATCTGGGTTACTTAGAGGAAGCCATGTTGAACACGACTTGGAAGAAGCACTGATGGTGACAAGGGAAACAATATACACTGAGGGACTTCAATGCCCATTCCCAAATGTGGCTCGGTGGCACCGCTGCTGGCCAAGCTGGCCGGGTCCGGAGAGACGTAACGGACAAATAAGGCAGCTGGCGAAGGAACCAGCAAGAGGGAAAAGCCTCGAAGACCTTACCACACTGCTGCTGATTGAGTAGATTGATAAGGCTAGATATTGGCCAGATTTGTGGACAGGCCACAGCAAGTTTCCACCATGTAGGGTGGATACCAGTGTGGACGTTGTACTGAATCAGATGGATCATCACTCTGAGACTGGAGCTGGTTGCAAAGGCTTCAACCTTGACTTTCACACTGCCCTGTGTGGCTCCCCTGTCACTGGGCGGGCACTGGTCTTTCAGCCTCTTCGCCACCATTCACAACTGGAAGTGGAGGGCTGCAGGAGTTTAATCTGATTCTTGGGGCTGTGGGGTTTATTATCTCTGTCCACATCATGCTGCCTCCGGTCTTTAGCGGGCTCGTGGCTCTGCGTTGCAGCCTCACAATGTTGATAACTCTGTTTTCAGGATAGACCCGTTTTTGCAAGGCTGTCGAGAAATGAAAGTCTTTCTTTTGACCATCCAAATCCTGTTGCAAACGACTAAACCGGTTCAGCAAGCACTTCCGTTTACACGCAGCTCTGATGTGGTTCTGTGTTTAAAAGTGTCGCTTGTTCAAGTTCTCAATTATTCCGACGGTGAACTCCCCCCGTTTGATCTGAGGCTTTATGATGTGACAGATCATTTTAAATTCATTTGCGTGTTATTCACTTCCTTCTCAGTTGCCACAACCCCCCCCCCCCCCCCCCCCCACTCCCACCCCCCACCCCCAGCCACCTTTCAGCCCCTTTGCATTGGGTTGTGGTGAGGTTTGTTTCGGGCTGGGCTAGTGGTCTGCCCCTCGAGCTGTTCCGCTTTACAGCTTCCTCATGGTCTGAGCTGGGCTGGGACGGGCTGAGCTGGGCTGGGCTGGGCTAAGAGAGAGACTCACTCTCTCCAAGTGGGGCCGCTGGATAGTTCTGAGGCTGTGAGCACCCAGGGAGTTAACAGCTCCTGATCAGCAATTTCCACAGGCGCCCTTTATTGTGGAAGACTCGACCAGATGTTTGGTGAGTGGCCGACACGTCTCTTCATCCGTTGAGGTAAATCTTCTTTCTTCTCTCGGAGCGATTTAGAATGTGGAGGGGGCCAGGTGCTGAGGCAAGGACTCCCCCATGTCGCTCAGGTCAGGGGGCAGGACCACTGGTCAGGTTGAGAACATCGCTCACCGTCTGAAAGATCATCAGCACAGGTTATTCCAACGCACCCACCTCAGCTTAACATCTTCTGGAAAGGACGAGATATTTTAACTCTTACCGTCAAATCTCAAACATGGATCTCTCTCTGTGCACAGAACACCACTTTCTCCCTTCACCCACTGCTCTGTGTTAGGGTACAGTATTCCCCCCCTCCCACCCCCAGATCACTGCTCTGTGTTAGGGTACAGTATTCCCCCCCTCCCACCCCCAGATCACTGCTCTGTGTTAGGGTACAGTATTCCCCCCCTCCCACCCCCAGATCACTGCTCTGTGTTAGGGTACAGTCACCCCCAACCCCCCAAATCACTGCTCTGTGTTAGGGTACAGTAACCCCCACCCCCAGATCACTGCTCTGTGTTAGTGTACAGTATTCCCCACCCCCGGATCACTGCTCTGTGTTAGGGTACAGTATTCCGCACCACCCCCAGATCACTGCTCTGTGTTAGGGTACAGTATCCCCCCCCCCCCAGATCACTGCTCTGTGTTAGGGTACAGTATCCCCCCCCCCCAGATCACTGCTCTGTGTTAGGGTACAGTATCCCCCCCCCCCCAGATCACTGCTCTGTGTTAGGGTACAGTATCCCCCCCCCAGATCACTGCTCTGTGTTAGGGTACAGTATCCCCCCCCCCAGATCACTGCTCTGTGTTAGGGTACTGTAACCCCCCCCCCCCCAGATCACTGCTCAATGTTAGGGTACAGTATTCCCCACCCCACGGGCACTGCTCTGTGTTAGGGTACCGTATCCCCCACCCCCAGATCACTGCTCTGTGTTAGGGTACAGTATCCCCACCCACCCATACCTGATCACTGCTCTGTGTTAGGGTACAGTATCCCCCCCCCAAATCACTGCTCTGTGTTAGGGTACAGTAACCCCCAACCCCCCAGATCACTGCTCTGTGTTAGGGTACAGTATCCCCACCCACCCAACCCAGATCACTGCTCTGTGTTAGGGTACAGTATTCCCCCCCCCAAATCACTGCTCTGTGTTAGGGTACAGTTCCCCCCCCCCACCGATCACTGCTCGGTGTTAGGGTACAGTATTCCCCCCCCCCCAAATCATTGCTCTGTGTTAGGGTACAGTAACCCCCAACCCCCCAGATCACTGCTCTGTGTTAGGGTACAGTATCCACCCCGCCCCCAGATCACTGCTCTGTGTTAGGCTACAGTATCCTCCCCCCATATCACTGCTCTGTGTTAGGGTACAGTATTCCCCCCCCAAATCACTGCTCTGCGTTAGGGTACAGTAACCCCCAACCGCCCAGATCACTGTTCTGTGTTAGGGTACAGTTTCCCCCCACTCCCCCAGATCACTGCTCTGTGTTAGGCTAGAGTATCCCCACCCCCCACTCCCCCAGATCACTGCTCTGTGTTAGGGTACAGTATTCCCCACCCCCAGATCATTGCTCTGTGTTAGGGTACAGTATCCCCCCTCCCACCCCCAGATCACTGCTCTGTGTTAGGGTACTGTATCCCCCCCTCCCACCCCCAGATCACTGCTCTGTGTTAGGGTACAGTATCCCCCCCGATCACTGCTCTGTGTTAGGGTACAGTCACCCCCAACCCCCCAAATCACTGCTCTGTGTTAGGGTACAGTATCCCCCACCCCCAGATCACTGCTCTGTGTTAGGGTACAGTCACCCCCAACCCCCCAGATCACTGCTCTGTGTTAGGGTACAGTATTCCCCCTCCCACCCCCAGATCACTGCTCTGTGTTAGGGTACAGTATCCCCCCCCCCCCCCCGATCACTGCTCTGTGTTAGGGTACAGTCACCCCCAAACCCCCAAATCACTGCTCTGTGTTAGGGTACAGTATCCCCCACCCCCAGATCACTGCTCTGTGTTAGGGTACAGTATTCCCCACCCCCGGATCACTGCTCTGTGTTAGGGTACAGTATTCCGCACCACCCCCAGATCACTGCTCTGTGTTAGGGTACAGTATTCCCCACCCCCCCCAGATCGCTGCTCTGTGTTAGGGTACAGTATTCCGCACCACCCCCAGATCACTGCTCTGTGTTAGGGTACTGTAACCCCCCCCCCCCAGATCACTGCTCTGTGTTAGGGTACAGTATCCCCCAACCCCAGATCGCTGCTCTGTGTTAGGGTACAGTATCCCCCACCCCCAGATCACTGCTCTGTGTTAGGGTACAGTATCCCGCCCCCCCCCCCCAGATCACTGCTCTGTGTTAGGGTACAGTATCCCCCAACCCCAGATCGCTGCTCTGTGTTAGGGTACAGTATCCCCCACCCCCAGATCACTGCTCTGTGTTAGGGTACAGTATCCCCCCCCCCAGATCACTGCTCTGTGTTAGGGTACAGTATTCCCCAACCCCCAGATCACTGCTCTGTGTTAGGGTACAGTGTCCCCCACCACCCCCAGTTCACTGCTCTGTGTTAGGGTACAGTATTCCCCACCCCCAGATCGCTGCTCTGTGTAAGGGTACAGTATTCCCCCACCCCCGGATCACTGCAGTGTTTTAGGGTACAGTATACCCCCCCCCCCCAGGTCAGTGCTCTGTGTTAGGGTACAGTATCCCCCCCCCCCAGATCACTGCTCTGTGTTAGGGTACAGTATCCCCCCCCCCCAGATCACTGCTCTGTGTTAGGGTACAGTATTCCCCCCCCCCCAGATCACTGCTCTGTGTTAGGGTACAGTATCCCCCCCCCAGATCACTGCTCTGTGTTAGGGTACAGTATCCCCCCCCCCAGATCACTGCTCTGTGTTAGGGTACTGTAACCCACCCCCCCAGATCACTGCTCAATGTTAGGGTACAGTATTCCCCACCCCATGGGCACTGCTCTGTGTTAGGGTACCGTATCCCCCACCCCCAGATCACTGCTCTGTGTTAGGGTACAGTATCCCCACCCACCCATACCTGATCACTGCTCTGTGTTAGGGTACAGTATCCCCCCCCCAAATCACTGCTCTGTGTTAGGGTACAGTAACCCCCAACCCCCCAGATCACTGCTCTGTGTTAGGGTACAGTATCCCCACCCACCCAACCCAGATCACTGCTCTGTGTTAGGGTACAGTATTCCCCCCCCCAAATCACTGCTCTGTGTTAGGGTACAGTTCCCCCCCCCCACCGATCACTGCTCGGTGTTAGGGTACAGTATTCCCCCCCCCCCAAATCATTGCTCTGTGTTAGGGTACAGTAACCCCCAACCCCCCAGATCACTGCTCTGTGTTAGGGTACAGTATCCACCCCGCCCCCAGATCACTGCTCTGTGTTAGGCTACAGTATCCTCCCCCCATAACACTGCTCTGTGTTAGGGTACAGTATTCCCCCCCCCAAATCACTGCTCTGCGTTAGGGTACAGTAACCCCCAACCGCCCAGATCACTGTTCTGTGTTAGGGTACAGTTTCCCCCCACTCCCCCAGATCACTGCTCTGTGTTAGGCTAGAGTATCCCCACCCCCCACTCCCCCAGATCACTGCTCTGTGTTAGGGTACAGTATTCCCCACCCCCAGATCATTGCTCTGTGTTAGGGTACAGTTTCCCCCCTCCCACCCCCAGATCACTGCTCTGTGTTAGGGTACTGTATCCCCCCCTCCCACCCCCAGATCACTGCTCTGTGTTAGGGTACAGTATCCACCCCCCCCCCCCGATCACTGCTCTGTGTTAGGGTACAGTCACCCCCAACCCCCCAAATCACTGCTCTGTGTTAGGGTACAGTATCCCCCACCCCCAGATCACTGCTCTGTGTTAGGGTACAGTCACCCCCAACCCCCCAGATCACTGCTCTGTGTTAGGGTACAGTATTCCCCCTCCCACCCCCAGATCACTGCTCTGTGTTAGGGTACAGTATCCCCCCCCCCCCCCGATCACTGCTCTGTGTTAGGGTACAGTCACCCCCAACCCCCCCAAATCACTGCTCTGTGTTAGGGTACAGTATCCCCCACCCCCAGATCACTGCTCTGTGTTAGGGTACAGTATTCCCCACCCCCGGATCACTGCTCTGTGTTAGGGTACAGTATTCCGCACCACCCCCAGATCACTGCTCTGTGTTAGGGTACAGTATTCCCCACCCCCCCCAGATCGCTGCTCTGTGTTAGGGTACAGTATTCCGCACCACCCCCAGATCACTGCTCTGTGTTAGGGTACTGTAACCCCCCCCCCCAGATCACTGCTCTGTGTTAGGGTACAGTATCCCCCAACCCCAGATCGCTGCTCTGTGTTAGGGTACAGTATCCCCCACCCCCAGATCACTGCTCTGTGTTAGGGTACAGTATCCCGCCCCCCCCCCAGATCACTGCTCTGTGTTAGGGTACAGTATTTCCCAACCCCCAGATCACTGCTCTGTGTTAGGGTACAGTCTCCCCCACCACCCCTAGTTCACTGCTCTGTGTTAGGGTACAGTATTCCCCACCCCCAGATCGCTGCTCTGTGTAAGGGTACAGTATTCCCCCACCCCCGGATCACTGCTGTGTTTTAGCGTACAGTATACCCCACCGCCCCCCCCCCCAGGTCACTGCTCTGTGTTAGGGTACAGTATCCCCCCCCCAGATCACTGCTCTGTGTTAGGGTACAGTATCCCCCCCCCCCAGATCACTGCTCTGTGTTAGGGTACAGTATCCCCCCCCCCAGATCACTGCTCTGTGTTAGGGTACTGTAACCCCCCCCCCAGATCACTGCTCAATGTTAGGGTACAGTATTCCCCACCCCACGGGCTCTGCTCTGTGTTAGGGTACCGTATCCCCCACCCCCAGATCACTGCTCTGTGTTAGGGTACAGTATCCCCACCCACCCATACCAGATCACTGCTCTGTGTTAGGGTACAGTATCCCCCCCCCAAATCACTGCTCTGTGTTAGGGTACAGTTCCCCCCCCCCCCACAGATCACTGCTCGGTGTTAGGGTACAGTATCACCCCCCCCCCCAAATCACTGCTCTGTGTTAGGGTACAGTAACTCCCAACCCCCCAGATCACTGCTCTGTGTTAGGGTACAGTATCCCCACCCACCCATACCAGATCACTGCTCTGTGTTAGGGTACAGTATCCCCCCCCCAAATCACTGCTCTGTGTTAGGGTACAGTTCCCCCCCCCCCACAGATCACTGCTCGGTGTTAGGGTACAGTATCACCCCCCCCAAATCACTGCTCTGTGTTAGGGTACAGTAACTCCCAACCCCCCAGATCACTGCTCTGTGTTAGGGTACAGTATCCCCACCCACCCAACCCAGATCACTGCTCTGTGTTAGGGTACAGTATTCCCCCCCCCAAATCACTGCTCTGTGTTAGGGTACAGTTCCCCCCCCCCACCGATCACTGCTCGGTGTTAGGGTACAGTATTCCCCCCCCCCCCCCAAATCACTGCTCTGTGTTAGGGTACAGTAACCCCCAACCCCCCAGATCACTGCTCTGTGTTAGGGTACAGTATCCCCCCCGCCCCCAGATCACTGCTCTGTGTTAGGCTACAGTATCCTCCCCCCATATCACTGCTCTGTGTTAGGGTACAGTATTCCCCCCCCAAAATCACTGCTCTGTGTTAGGGTACAGTAACCCCCAACCGCCCAGATCACTGTTCTGTGTTAGGGTAGAGTTTCCCCCCACTCCCCCAGATCACTGCTCTGTGTTAGGCTAGAGTATCCCCACCCCCCACTCCCCCAGATCACTGCTCTGTGTTAGGGTACAGTATTCCCCACCCCCAGATCATTGCTCTGTGTTAGGGTACAGTTCCCCCCCCCCCCCCCGCAGATCACTGCTCTGTGTTAGGGTACAGTATTCCCCCCCACACCCCCCAGATCACTGCTCTGTGTTAGGGTACAGTTCCCCCCCCCCACAGATCACTGCTCTGTGTTAGGGTACAGTTCCCCCCCCCCCACAGATCACTGCTCGGTGTTAGGGTACAGTATTCCCCATCCCCAGATCACTGCTCTGTGTTAGCGTACAGTATTCCCCCTCCCCCAGATCACTGCTCTGTGTTCGGGTACAGTAACCCCCAACCCCCCAGATCACTGCTCTGTGTTAGGGTACAGTATCCCCCCACTCCCCCAGATCACTGCTCTGTGTTAGGGTACAGTCCCCCCCCCCACAGATCACTGCTCGGTGTTAGGGTACAGTATTCCCCATCCCCAGATGACTCCTCTGTTTTAGGGTACAGTAACCCCCAACCCCCCAGATCACTGCTCTGTGTTAGGGTACAGTATTCCCCCTCCCCCAGATCACTGCTCTGCGTTAGGGTACAGTATCCCCCACCCCCAGATCACTGCTCTGTGTTAGGGTACAGTATCCCCCACCCCCAGATCACTGCTCTGTGTTAGGGTACAGTATTCCACCCATCCCCCCACCCCCCAGATCAATGCTCTGTGTTAGGGTACAGTGTCCCCCACCACCCCCAGATCACTGCTCTGTGTTAAGGTACAGTATTCCCGCAACCCCACCCTCCTTCCAGATCACTGCTCTGTATTAGGGTACTGGGGACAGTGTGTGTTTCTCTGTCTGCTCCTTACCAATCCAGTGGGGACAGTGTGTGACTCTCTGCTCCTTACCAATCCACTTGGGACAGTGTGTGTTTCTCTGTCTGCTCCTTACCAATCCAGCGGGGACAGTGTGTGACTCTCTGTCTGCTCCTTACCAATCCAGTGCGGACGGTGTGTGACTCTCTGTCTGCTCCTTACCAATCCACTGGGGACAGTGTGTGACTCTCTGTCTGCTCCTTACCAATCCACTGGAGACAGTGTGTGACTCTCTGTCTGCTCCTTACCAATCCACTGGGGACAGTGTGTGACTCTCTGTCTGCCCCTTACCAATCCACTGGAGACCGTGTGTGACTCTCTGTCTGCTCCTTACCAATCCACTGGGGACAGTGTGTGACTCTCAGTCTGCCCCTTACCAATCCACTGGGGGCAGTGTGTGACTCTCTGTCTGCTCCTTACCAATCCACTGGGGACAGTGTGTGACTCTCTGCTCCTTACCAATCCACTGGGGACAGTGTGTGACTCTCTGTCTGCTCCTTACCAATCCACTGGGGACAGTGTGTGACTCTCTGTCTGCCCCTTACCAATCCACTGGGGACAGTGTGTGACTCTCAGTCTGCCCCTTACCAATCCACTGGGGACAGTGTGTGACTCTATGTCTGCTCCTTACCAATCCACTGGGGACAGTGTGTGACTCTCAGTCTGCCCCTTACCAATCCACTGGAGACAGTGTGTGACTCTATGTCTGCCCCTTACCAATCCACTGGGGACAGTGTGTGACTCTATGTCTGCTCCTTACCAATCCACTGGGGACAGTGTGTGACTCTCTGTCTGCCCCTTACCAATCCACTGGGGACAGTGTGTGACTCTATGTCTGCCCCTTACCAATCCACTGGGGACAGTGTGTGACTCTCTGTCTGCTCCTTACCAATCCACTGGAGACCGTGTGTGACTCTCTGTCTGCTCCTTACCAATCCACTGGAGACAGTGTGTGACTCTCTGCTCCTTACCAATCCACTGGAGACAGTGTGTGACTCTCTGTCTGCTCCTTACCAATCCACTGGGGACAGTGTGTGACTCTCTGTCTGCCCCTTACCAATCCACTGGGGACAGTGTGTGACTCTCTGTCTGCCCCTTACCAATCCACTGGAGACCGTGTGTGACTCTCTGTCTGCTCCTTACCAATCCACTGGGGACAGTGTGTGACTCTCAGTCTGCCCCTTACCAATCCACTGGGGACAGTGTGTGACTCTCTGTCTGCCCCTTACCAATCCACTGGAGACCGTGTGTGACTCTCTGTCTGCTCCTTACCAATCCACTGGGGACAGTGTGTGACTCTCTGTGTGCTCCTTACCAATCCACTGGGGACAGTGTGTGACTCTCAGTCTGCCCCTTACCAATCCACTGGGGACAGTGTGTGACTCTCTGTCTGCTCCTTACCAATCCAGTGGGGAAAGTGTGTGATTCTCTGTCTGCCCCTTACCAATCCACTGGGGACAGTGTGTGACTCTCTGTCTGCTCTTTACCAATCCACTGGGGACAGTGTGTGACTCTCTGCTCCTTACCAATCCACTGGGGACAGTGTGTAACTCTCTGTCTGCCCCTTACCAATCCACTGGGGACAGTGTGTGACTCTCAGTCTGCCCCTTACCAATCCACTGGGGACAGTGTGTGACTCTCTGTCTGCTCCTTACCAATCCACTGGGGACAGTGTGTGACTCTCAGTCTGCCCCTTACCAATCCACTGGGGACAGTGTGTGACTCTCTGCTCCTTACCAATCCACTGGGGACAGTGTGTGACTCTCTGTCTGCTCCTTACCAATGCACTGGGGACAGTGTGTGACTCTCTGCTCCTTACCAATCCACTGGGGACAGTGTGTGACTCTCAGTCTGCCCCTTACCAATCCACTGGGGACAGTGTGTGACTCTCTGTCTGCTCCTTACCAATGCACTGGGGACAGTGTGTGACTCTCTGTCTGCTCCTTACCAATCCACTGGGGACAGTGTGTGACTCTCAGTCTGCCCCTTACCAATCCACTGGGGACAGTGTGTGACTCTCTGTCTGCCCCTTACCAATCCACTGGGGACAGTGTGTGACTCTCTGTCTGCTCCTTACCAATCCACTGGGGACAGTGTGTGACTCTCAGTCTGCCCCTTACCAATCCACTGGGGACAGTGTGTGACTCTCTGTCTGCCCCTTACCAATCCACTGGGGACAGTGTGTGACTCTCTGCTCCTTACCAATCCACTTGGGACAGTGTGTGACTCTCTGTCTGCTCCTTACCAATCCACTGGGGACAGTGTGTGACTCTCTGCTCCTTACCAATCCACTGGGGACAGTGTGTGACTCTCTGTCTGCTCCTTACCAATCCACTGGGGACAGTGTGTGACTCTCTGCTCCTTACCAATCCACTGGGGACAGTGTGTGACTCTCTGTCTGCTCCTTACCAAT
The DNA here is from genome assembly GCF_047496885.1 of Scyliorhinus torazame. NCBI lineage: Eukaryota > Metazoa > Chordata > Chondrichthyes > Carcharhiniformes > Scyliorhinidae > Scyliorhinus > Scyliorhinus torazame. Next base: position 15,005,777 of record NC_092715.1, read on the forward strand.
CCACTGGGGACAGTGTGTGACTCTCTGTCTGCCCCTTACCAATCCACTGGGGACAGTGTGTGACTCTCTGTCTGCTCCTTACCAATCCACTGGGGACAGTGTGTGACTCTCTGTCTGCTCCTTACCAATCCACTGGGGACAGTGTGTGACTCTCTGCTCCTTACCAATCCACTGGAGACAGTGTGTGACTCTCTGTCTGCTCCTTACCAATCCACTGGGGACAGTGTGTGACTCTCTGTCTGCTCCTTACCAATCCACTGGGGACAGTGTGTGACTCTCTGCTCCTTACCAATCCACTGGAGACAGTGTGTGACTCTCTGTCTGCTCCTTACCAATCCACTGGGGACAGTGTGTGACTCTCTGTCTGCTCCTTACCAATCCACTGGAGACAGTGTGTGACTCTCTGTCTGCTCCTTACCAATCCACTGGGGACAGTGTGTGACTCTCAGTCTGCCCCTTACCAATCCACTGGGGACAGTGTGTGACTCTCTGTCTGCCCCTTACCAATCCACTGGGGACAGTGTGTGACTCTCTGTCTGCTCCTTACCAATCCACTGGGGACAGTGTGTGACTCTCTGTCTGCTCCTTACCAATCCACTGGGGACAGTGTGTGACTCTCTGTCTGCCCCTTACCAATCCACTGGGGACAGTGTGTGACTCTCTGTCTGCTCCTTACCAATCCACTGGGGACAGTGTGTGACTCTCTGTCTGCCCCTTACCAATCCACTGGGGACAGTGTGTGACTCTCTGTCTGCTCCTTACCAATCCACTGGAGACAGTGTGTGACTCTGTGTCTGCTCCTTACCAATCCACTGGAGACAGTGTGTGACTCTCTGTCTGCTGCTTACCAATCCCCTTGGGACAGTGTGTGACTCTCTGTCTGCTCCTTACCAATCCACTGGAGACAGTGTGTGACTCTCTGTCTGCTGCTTACCAATCCACTGGGGACAGTGTGTGACTCTCTGTCTGCTCCTTACCAATGCACTGGGGACAGTGTGTGACTCTCTGCTCCTTACCAATCCACTGGAGACAGTGTGTGACTCTCTGTCTGCTCCTTACCAATCCACTGGGGACAGTGTGTGAGTCTCTGTCTGCTCCTTACCAATCCACTGGGGACAGTGTGTGACTCTCTGTCTGCTCCTTACCAATCCACTGGGGACAGTGTGTGACTCTCTGCTCCTTACCAATCCAGTGGGGGCAGTGAATGATTCTCTGTCTGCCCCTTACCAATCCACTGGGGACAGTGTGTGACTCTCTGTCTGCCCCTTACCATTCCACTGGAGACAGTGTGTGACTCTCTGTCTGCTCCTTACCAATCCACTGGAGACAGTGTGACTCTCTGTCTGCTCCTTACCAATCCACTGGAGACAGTGAATGATTCTCTGTCTGCCCCTTACCAATCCACTGGGGACAGTGTGTGACTCTCTGTCTGCCCCTTACCAATCCACTGGGGACAGTGTGTGACTCTCTGTCTGCTCCTTACCAATCCACTGGGGACAGTGTGTGACTCTCTGTCTGCTCCTTACCAATCCACTGGGGACAGTGTGTGTCTCGCTGTCTGCTCCTTACCAATCTAGTGGGGGCAGTGTGTGATTCTCTGTCTGCCCCTTACCAATCCACTGGGGACAGTGTGTGATTCTCTGTCTGCCCCTTACCAATCCACTGGGGACAGTGTGTAACTCTCTGTCTGCTCCTTACCAATCCACTGGGGACAGTGTGTGACTCTCTGTCTGCCCCTTACCAATCCACTGGGGACAGTGTGTGACTCTCTGTCTCCCCCTTACCAATCCACTGGGGACAGTGTGTGACTCTCTGTCTGCCCCTTACCAATCCACTGGGGACAGTGTGTGACTCTCTGCTCCTTACCACTCCACTGGGGACAGTGTCTGACTCTCTGTCCGCCCCTTACCAATCCACTGGAGACAGTGTGTGACTCTCTGTCTGCCCCTTACCAATCCACTGGGGACAGTGTGTGACTCTCTGTCTGCTCCTTACCAATCCAGTGGGGACAGTGTGTGACTCTCTGTCTGCTCCTTACCAATCCACTGGGGACAGTGTGTGACTCTCTGTCTGCTCCTTACCAATCCACTGGGGACAGTGTGTGACTCTCTGTCTGCCCCTTACCAATCCACTGGGGACAGTGTGTGACTCTCTGTCTGCTCCTTACCAATCCACTGGGGACAGTGTGTGACTCTCTGTCTGCTCCTTACCAATCCACTGGGGACAGTGTGTGACTCTCTGTCTGCCTCTTACCAATCCAGTGGGGGCAGTGTGTGATTCTCTGTCAGCCCCTTACCAATCCACTGGGGACAGTGTGTGACTCTCTGTCTGCTCCTTACCAATCCACTGGGGACAGTGTGTGACTCTCTGTCTGCTCCTTACCAATCCACTGGGGACAGTGTGTGACTCTCTGTCTGCCTCTTACCAATCCACTGGGGACAGTGTGTGACTCTCTGTCTGCTCCTTACCAATCCACTGGGGACAGTGTGTGACTCTCTGTCTGCCCCTCACCAATCCACTGGGGACAGTGTGTGACTCTCTGTCTGCCTCTTACCAATCCACTGGGGACAGTGTGTGACTCTCTGTCTGCCTCTTACCAATCCACTGGGGACAGTGTGTGTCTCGCTGTCTGCCCCTTACCAATCCACTGGGGACAGTGTGTGACTCTCTGTCAGCTCCTTACCAATCCACTGGGGACAGTGCGTGACTCTCTGTCTGCTCCTTACCAATCCACTGGGGACAGTGCGTGACTCTCTGTCTGCTCCTTACCAATCCACTGGGGACAGTGCGTGACTCTCTGTCTGCTCCTTACCAATCCACTGGAGACAATGTGTCACTCTCTGTCTGCTCCTTACCAATCCACTGGGGACAGTGTGTGACTCTCTGTCTGCCCCTTACCAATCCACTGGAGACAGTGTGTGACTCTCAGTCTGCCCCTTACCAATCCACTGGGGACAGTGTGTGACTCTCTGTCTGCTCTTTACCAATCCACTGGGGACAGTGTGTGACTCTCTGACTGCCCCTTACCAATCCACTGGGGACAGTGTGTGACTCTCTGTCTGCTCCTTACCAATCCACTGGGGACAGTGTGTGACTCTCTGTCTGCTCCTTACCAATCCACTGGAGACAGTGTGTGACTCTCTGTCTGCTCCTTACCAATCCACTGGAGACAGTGTGTGACTCTCAGTCTGCCCCTTACCAATCCACTGGGGACAGTGTGTGACTCTCTGTCTGCTCCTTACCAATCCACTGGGGACAGTGTGTGACTCTCTGACTGCCCCTTACCAATCCACTGGGGACAGTGTGTGACTCTCTGTCTGCTCCTTACCAATCCACTGGGGACAGTGTGTGACTCTCTGTCTGCTCCTTACCAATCCACTGGGGACAGTGTGTGAGACTCTGTCTGCCCCCTCCTAATCCACTGGGGACAGTGCATGACTCTCTGTCTGCCCCTTACCAATCCACTGGGGACAGTGTGTGACTCTATGTCTGCCCCTTACCAATCCACTGGGGACAGTGTGTGACTCTCTGTCTGCCCCTTACCAATCCACTGGGGACCGTCTGTGACTCTCTCTCTGCTCCTTACCGATCCACTGGAGACAGTGTTTGACTCTCTGTCTGCTCCTTACCAATCGAGTGGGGCAGTGTGTGATTCTCTGTCTGCTCCTTACCAATCCACTGGGGACAGTGTGTGATTCTCTGCTCCTTACCAATCCACTGGGGACAGTGTGTGACTCTCTCTCTGCTCCTTACCAATCCACTGGGGACAGTGTGTGATTCTCTCTGTCTGCTCCTTACCAATCCACTGGGGACAGTGTGTGACTCTCTGTCTGCTCCTTACAAATCCAGTGGGGGCAGTGTGTGACTCTCTGTGTGCCCCTTACCAATCCACTGGGGACAGTGTGTGACTCTCTGTCTGCTCTTTACCAATCCACTGGGGACAGTGTGTGACTCTCTGTCTGCTCCTTACCAATCCACTGGGGACAGTGTGTGTTTCTCTGTCTGCTCCTTACCAATCCACTGGGGACAGTGTGTGACTCTCTGTCTGCTCCTTACCAATCCACTGGGGACCGTGTGTGACTCTCTCTCTGCTCCTTACCAATCCACTGGGGACAGTGTGTGAGTCTCTGTCTGCCTCCTACTAATCCACTGGGGACAGTGCGTGACTCTCTGTCTGCCCCTTACCAATCCACTGGGGACAGTGTGTGACTCTATGTCTGCCCCTTACCAATCCACTGGGGACAGTGTGTGACTCTCTGTCTGCCCCTTACCAATCCACTGGGGACCGTCTGTGACTCTCTCTCTGCTCCTTACCAATCCAGTGGGGCAGTGTGTGATTCTCTGTCTGCTCCTTACCAATCCACTGGGGACAGTGTGTGACTCTCTCTCTGCTCCTTACCAATCCACTGGGGACAGTGTGTGATTCTCTCTGTCTGCTCCTTACCAATCCACTGGGGACAGTGTGTGACTCTCTGCTCCTTACCAATCCACTGGAGACAGTGTGTGACTCTCTGTCTGCTCCTTACCAATCCACTGGGGACAGTGTGTGAATCTCTGACTGCCTCTTACCAATCCACTGGGGACAGTGTGTGACTCTCTGTCTGCTCCTTACCAATCCACTGGGGACAGTGTGTGACTCTGTCTGCCCCTCACCAATCCTCTGGGGACAGTGTGTGACTCTCTGTCTGCCTCTTACCAATCCACTGGGGACAGTGTGTGACTCTCTGTCTGCCTCTTACCAATCCACTGGGGACAGTGTGTGACTCTCTGTCTACCCCTTACCAATCCACTGGGGACAGTGTGTGTCTCGCTGTCTGCTCCTTACCAATCCACTGGGGACAGTGTGTGACTCTCTGTCTGCTCCTTACCAATCCACTGGGAACAGTGTGTGACTCTCTGTCTGCTCCTTACCAATCCACTGGGGACAGTGTGTGACTCTCTGTCTGCTCCTTACCAATCCACTGGGGACAGTGTGTGACTCTCTGTCTGCCCCTTACCAATCCACTGAGGACAGTGTGTGACTCTCTGTCTGCCCCTTACCAATCCACTGGGGACAGTGTGTGTCTCGCTGACTGCTCCTTACCAATCCACTGGGGACAGTGTGTGATTCTCTGTCTGCCCCTTACCAATCGACTGGGGACAGTGTGTGACTCTCTGTCTGCTCCTGACCAATCCACTTGGGACAGTGTGTGACTCTCTGTCTGCCCCTTACCAATCCACTGGGGACAGTGTGTGACTCTCTGCTCCTTACCAATCCACTGGGGACAGTGTGTGACTCTCTGTCTGCTCCTTACCAATCCACTGGGGACAGTGTGTGACTCTCTGTCTGCTCCTTACCAATCCACTGGGGACAGTGTGTGACTCTCTGCTCCTTACCAATCCACTGGGGACAGTGTGTGACTCTCTGCTCCTTACCAATCCACTGGGGACAGTGTGTGACTCTCTGCTCCTTACCAATCCACTGGGGACAGTGTGTGACTCTCTGTCTGCTCCTTACCAATCCACTGGGGACAGTGTGTGACTCTCTGTCTGCCTCTTACCAATCCACTGGGGACAGTGTGTGACTCTCTGTCTGCTCCTTACCAATCCACTGGGGACAGTGTGTGACTCTCTGTCTGCCCCTCACCAATCCACTGGGGACAGTGTGTGACTCTCTGTCTGCCTCTTACCAATCCACTGGGGACAGTGTGTGACTCTCTGTCTGCTCCTTACCAATCCACTGGGGACAGTGTGTGACTCTCTGTCTGCCCCTTACCAATCCACTGGGGACAGTGTGTGTCTCGCTGTCTGCTCCTTACCAATCCACTGGGGACAGTGCGTGACTCTCTGTCTTCTCCTTACCAATCCACTGGGGACAGTGTGTGCCTCTCTGTCTGCTCCTTACCAATCCACTGAGGACAGTGTGTGACTCTCTGTCTGCTCCTTACCAATCCACTGGGGACAGTGTGCGACTCTCTGTCTGCTCCTTAACAATCCACTTGGGACAGTGTGTGACTCTCTGTCTGCTCCTTACCAATCCACTGGGGACAGTGTGTGTCTCTCTGCTCCTTACCAATCCACTGGGGACAGTGTGTGACTCTCTGTCTGCTCCTTACCAATCCACTGGGGACAGTGTGTGACTCTCTGCTCCTTACCAATCCAGTGGGGGCAGTGAATGATTCTCTGTCTGCCCCTTACCATTCCACTGGGGACAGTGTGTGACTCTCTGTCTGCTCCTTACCAATCCACTGGGGACAGTGTGTGACTCTCTGCTCCTTACCAATCCAGTGGGGGCAGTGAATGATTCTCTGTCTGCCCCTTACCATTCCACTGGGGACAGTGTGTAACTCTCTGTCTGCTCCTTACCAATCCACTGGAGACAGTGTGACTCTCTGTCTGCTCCTTACCAATCCACTGGGGACAGTGTGTGACTCGCTGTCTGCTCCTTACCAATCCACTGGAGACAGTGTGACTCTCTGTCTGCTCCTTACCAATCCACTGGGGACAGTGTGTGACTCTCTGTCTGCTCCTTACCAATCCACTGGGGACAGTGTGTGACTCTCTGTCTGCCCCCTACCAATCCACTGGGGACAGTGTGTGACTCTCAGTCTGCCCCTTACCAATCCACTGGGGACAGTGTGTGACTCTCTGTCTGCTCCTTACCAATCCACTGGGGACAGTGTGTGACTCTCAGTCTGCCCCTTACCAATCCACTGGAGACAGTGTGTGACTCTCAGTCTGCCCCTTACCAATCCACTGGGGACAGTGTGTGACTCTCTGTCTGCTCTTTACCAATCCACTGGGGACAGTGTGTGACTCTCTGTCTGCTCCTTACCAATCCACTGGGGACAGTGTGTGACTCTCTGTCTCCCCCTTACCAATCCACTGGGGACAGTGTGTGACTCTCTCTCTGCTCCTTACCAATCCACTGGGGACAGTGTGTGAGACTCTGTCTGCCCCCTCCTAATCCACTGGGGACAGTGTGTGACTCTCTGTCTGCCCCTTACCAATCCACTGGGGACAGTGTGTGACTCTCTGTCTGCCCCTTACCAATCCACTGGGGACAGTGTGTGACTCTATGTCTGCCCCTTACCAATCCACTGGGGACAGTGTGTGACTCTCTGTCTGCCCCTTACCAATCCACTGGGGACCGTCTGTGACTCTCTCTCTGCTCCTTACCGATCCACTGGAGACAGTGTTTGACTCTCTGTCTGCTCCTTACCAATCGAGTGGGGCAGTGTGTGATTCTCTGTCTGCTCCTTACCAATCCACTGGGGACAGTGTGTGACTCTCTGTCTGCTCCTTACCAATCCACTGGGGACAGTGTGTGCCTCTCTCTCTGCTCCTTACCAATCCACTGGGGACAGTGTGTGATTCTCTCTGTCTGCTCCTTACCAATCCACTGGGGACAGTGTGTGACTCTCTGTCTGCTCCTTACAAATCCAGTGGGGGCAGTGTGTGACTCTCTGTGTGCCCCTTACCAATCCACTGGGGACAGTGTGTGACTCTCTGTCTGCTCCTTACCAATCCACTGGGGACAGTGTGTGACTCTCTGTCTGCTCCTTACCAATCCACTGGGGACAGTATGTGAGTCGCTGTCTGCCCCTTACCAATCCACTGGAGACAGTGTGTGACTCTCTGTCTGCCCCTTACCAATCCACTGGGGACAGTGTGTGAGTCTCTGTCTGCCTCCTACTAATCCACTGGGGACAGTGCGTGACTCTCTGTCTGCCCCTTACCAATCCACTGGGGACAGTGTGTGACTCTCTGTCTGCCCCTTACCAATCCACTGGGGACCGTCTGTGACTCTCTCTCTGCTCCTTACCAATCCAGTGGGGCAGTGTGTGATTCTCTGTCTGCTCCTTACCAATCCACTGGGGACAGTGTGTGACTCTCTGTCTGCTCCTTACCAATCCACTGGGGACAGTGTGTGACTCTCTGCTCCTTACCAATCCACTGGAGACAGTGTGTGACTCTCTGTCTGCTCCTTACCAATCCACTGGGGACAGTGTGTGAATCTCTGACTGCCTCTTACCAATCCACTGGGGACAGTGTGTGACTCTCTGTCTGCTCCTTACCAATCCACTGGGGACAGTGTGTGACTCTGTCTGCCCCTCACCAATCCTCTGGGGACAGTGTGTGACTCTCTGTCTGCCTCTTACCAATCCACTGGGGACAGTGTGTGACTCTCTGTCTGCTCCTTACCAATCCACTGGGGACAGTGTGTGACTCTCTGTCTGCCCCTCACCAATCCACTGGAGACAGTGTGTGACTCTCTGTCTGCCTCTTACCAATCCACTGGGGACAGTGTGTGATTCTCTGTCTGCCCCTTACCAATCCACTGGGGACAGTGTGTGACTCTCTGCTCCTTACCAATCCACTGGGGACAGTGTGTGACTCTCTGTCTGCTCCTTACCAATCCACTGGGGACAGTGTGTGACTCTCTGTCTGCTCCTTACCAATCCACTGGGGACAGTGTGTGACTCTCTGTCTGCCCCTTACCAATCCACTGGGGACAGTGTGTGACTCTCTGCTCCTTACCAATCCACTGGGGACAGTGTGTGACTCTCTGCTCCTTACCAATCCACTGGGGACAGTGTGTGACTCTCTGCTCCTTACCAATCCACTGGGGACAGTGTGTGACTCTCTGCTCCTTACCAATCCACTGGGGACAGTGTGTGACTCTCTGTCTGCTCCTTACCAATCCACTGGGGACAGTGTGTGACTCTCTGTCTGCCTCTTACCAATCCACTGGGGACAGTGTGTGACTCTCTGTCTGCTCCTTACCAATCCACTGGGGACAGTGTGTGACTCTCTGTCTGCCCCTCACCAATCCACTGGGGACAGTGTGTGACTCTCTGTCTGCCTCTTACCAATCCACTGGGGACAGTGTGTGACTCTCTGTCTGCTCCTTACCAATCCACTGGGGACAGTGTGTGACTCTCTGTCTGCCCCTTACCAATCCACTGGGGACAGTGTGTGTCTCGCTGTCTGCTCCTTACCAATCCACTGGGGACAGTGCGTGACTCTCTGTCTTCTCCTTACCAATCCACTGGGGACAGTGTGTGCCTCTCTGTCTGCTCCTTACCAATCCACTGAGGACAGTGTGTGACTCTCTGTCTGCTCCTTACCAATCCACTGGGGACAGTGTGCGACTCTCTGTCTGCTCCTTAACAATCCACTTGGGACAGTGTGTGACTCTCTGTCTGCTCCTTACCAATCCACTGGGGACAGTGTGTGTCTCTCTGCTCCTTACCAATCCACTGGGGACAGTGTGTGACTCTCTGTCTGCTCCTTACCAATCCACTGGGGACAGTGTGTGACTCTCTGCTCCTTACCAATCCAGTGGGGGCAGTGAATGATTCTCTGTCTGCCCCTTACCATTCCACTGGGGACAGTGTGTGACTCTCTGCTCCTTACCAATCCACTGGAGACAGTGTGACTCTCTGTCTGCTCCTTACCAATCCACTGGGGACAGTGTGTGACTCGCTGTCTGCTCCTTACCAATCCACTGGAGACAGTGTGACTCTCTGTCTGCTCCTTACCAATCCACTGGGGACAGTGTGTGACTCTCTGTCTGCTCCTTACCAATCCACTGGGGACAGTGTGTGCCTCTCTCTCTGCTCCTTACCAATCCACTGGGGACAGTGTGTGACTCTCTGTCTGCCCCTTACCAATCCACTGGAGACAGTGTGTGACTCTCTGTCTGCCCCCTACCAATCCACTGGGGACAGTGTGTGACTCTCAGTCTGCCCCTTACCAATCCACTGGGGACAGTGTGTGACTCTCTGTCTGCTCCTTACCAATCCACTGGGGACAGTGTGTGACTCTCAGTCTGCCCCTTACCAATCCACTGGAGACAGTGTGTGACTCTCAGTCTGCCCCTTACCAATCCACTGGGGACAGTGTGTGACTCTCTGTCTGCTCTTTACCAATCCACTGGGGACAGTGTGTGACTCTCTGTCTGCTCCTTACCAATCCACTGGGGACAGTGTGTGACTCTCTGTCTCCCCCTTACCAATCCACTGGGGACAGTGTGTGACTCTCTCTCTGCTCCTTACCAATCCACTGGGGACAGTGTGTGAGACTCTGTCTGCCCCCTCCTAATCCACTGGGGACAGTGTGTGACTCTCTGTCTGCCCCTTACCAATCCACTGGGGACAGTGTGTGACTCTCTGTCTGCCCCTTACCAATCCACTGGGGACAGTGTGTGACTCTATGTCTGCCCCTTACCAATCCACTGGGGACAGTGTGTGACTCTCTGTCTGCCCCTTACCAATCCACTGGGGACCGTCTGTGACTCTCTCTCTGCTCCTTACCGATCCACTGGAGACAGTGTTTGACTCTCTGTCTGCTCCTTACCAATCGAGTGGGGCAGTGTGTGATTCTCTGTCTGCTCCTTACCAATCCACTGGGGACAGTGTGTGACTCTCTGTCTGCTCCTTACCAATCCACTGGGGACAGTGTGTGCCTCTCTCTCTGCTCCTTACCAATCCACTGGGGACAGTGTGTGATTCTCTCTGTCTGCTCCTTACCAATCCACTGGGGACAGTGTGTGACTCTCTGTCTGCTCCTTACAAATCCAGTGGGGGCAGTGTGTGACTCTCTGTGTGCCCCTTACCAATCCACTGGGGACAGTGTGTGACTCTCTGTCTGCTCTTTACCAATCCACTGGGGACAGTGTGTGACTCTCTGTCTGCTCCTTACCAATCCACTGGGGACAGTATGTGAGTCGCTGTCTGCCCCTTACCAATCCACTGGAGACAGTGTGTGACTCTCTGTCTGCTCCTTACCAATCCACTGGGGACAGTGTGTGAGTCTCTGTCTGCCTCCTACTAATCCACTGGGGACAGTGCGTGACTCTCTGTCTGCCCCTTACCAATCCACTGGGGACAGTGTGTGACTCTCTGTCTGCCCCTTACCAATCCACTGGGGACAGTGTGTGAGTCTCTGTCTGCCTCCTACTAATCCACTGGGGACAGTGCGTGACTCTCTGTCTGCCCCTTACCAATCCACTGGGGACAGTGTGTGACTCTCTGTCTGCCCCTTACCAATCCACTGGGGACCGTCTGTGACTCTCTCTCTGCTCCTTACCAATCCAGTGGGGCAGTGTGTGATTCTCTGTCTGCTCCTTACCAATCCACTGGGGACAGTGTGTGACTCTCTGTCTGCTCCTTACCAATCCACTGGGGACAGTGTGTGACTCTCTGCTCCTTACCAATCCACTGGAGACAGTGTGTGACTCTCTGTCTGCTCCTTACCAATCCACTGGGGACAGTGTGTGAATCTCTGACTGCCTCTTACCAATCCACTGGGGACAGTGTGTGACTCTCTGTCTGCTCCTTACCAATCCACTGGGGACAGTGTGTGACTCTGTCTGCCCCTCACCAATCCTCTGGGGACAGTGTGTGACTCTCTGTCTGCCTCTTACCAATCCACTGGGGACAGTGTGTGACTCTCTGTCTGCCTCTTACCAATCCACTGGGGACAGTGTGTGACTCTCTGTCTACCCCTTACCAATCCACTGGGGACAGTGTGTGACTCTCTGTCTGCCCCTTACCAATCCACTGGGGACAGTGTGTGTCTCGCTGTCTGCTCCTTACCAATCCACTGGGGACAGTGTGTGACTCTCTGTCTGCCCCTTACCAATCCACTGGGGACAGTGTGTGTCTCGCTGTCTGCTCCTTACCAATCCACTGGGGACAGTGTGTGACTCTCTGTCTGCTCCTTACCAATCCACTGGGGACAGTGTGTGACTCTCTGTCTGCTCCTTACCAATCCACTGGGGACAGTGTGTGACTCTCTGTCTGCTCCTTACCAATCCAGTGGGGGCAGTGTGTGATTCTCTGTCAGCCCCTTACCAATCCACTGGGGACAGTGTGTGACTCTCTGTCTGCTCCTTACCAATCCACTGGGGACAGTGTGTGACTCTCTGTCTGCTCCTGACCAATCCACTTGGGACAGTGTGTGACTCTCTGTCTGCTCCTTACCAATCCACTGGGGACAGTGTGTGACTCTCTGTCTGCTCCTTACCAATCCACTGGGGACAGTGTGTGACTCTCTGTCTGCTCCTTACCAATCCACTGGGGACAGTGTGTGACTCTCTGCTCCTTACCAATCCACTGGAGACAGTGTGTGACTCTCTGTCTGCTCCTTACCAATCCACTGGGGACAGTGTGTGACTCTCTGTCTGCCTCTTACCAATCCACTGGGGACAGTGTGTGACTCTCTGTCTGCTCCTTACCAATCCACTGGGGACAGTGTGTGACTCTCTGTCTGCCCCTCACCAATCCACTGGGGACAGTGTGTGACTCTCTGTCTGCCTCTTACCAATCCACTGGGGACAGTGTGTGACTCTCTGTCTGCTCCTTACCAATCCACTGGGGACAGTGTGTGACTCTCTGTCTGCCCCTTACCAATCCACTGGGGACAGTGTGTGTCTCGCTGTCTGCTCCTTACCAATCCACTGGGGACAGTGCGTGACTCTCTGTCTGCTCCTTACCAATCCACTGGGGACAGTGTGTGCCTCTCTGTCTGCTCCTTACCAATCCACTGGGGACAGTGTGTGACTCTCTGCTCCTTACCAATCCACTGGAGACAGTGTGTGACTCTCTGTCTGCTACTTACCAATCCACTGAGGACAGTGTGTGACTCGCTGTCTGCTCCTTACCAATCCACTGGGGACAGTGTGCGACTCTCTCTCTGCTCCTTAACAATCCACTTGGGACAGTGTGTGACTCTCTGTCTGCTCCTTACCAATCCACTGGGGACAGTGTGTGACTCTCTGCTCCTTACCAATCCACTTCGGTCAGTGTGTGACTCTCTGTCTGCTCCTTACTAATCCACTGGGGACAGTGTGTGTCTCTCTGCTCCTTACCAATCCACTGGGGACAGTGTGTGACTCTCTGTCTGCTCCTTACCAATCCACTGGGGACAGTGTGTGACTCTCTGCTCCTTACCAATCCAGTGGGGGCAGTGAATGATTCTCTGTCTGCCCCTTACCATTCCACTGGGGACAGTGTGTGACTCTCTGTCTGCTCATTACCAATCCACTGGAGACAGTGTGACTCTCTGTCTGCTCCTTACCAATCCACTGGGGACAGTGTGTGACTCTCTGTCTGCTCCTTACCAATCCACTGGGGACAGTGTGTGACACTCTGTCTGCCCCTTACCAATCCACTGGGGACAGTGTGTGTCTCGCTTTCTGCTCCTTACCAATCTAGTGGGGGCAGTGTGTGATTCTCTGTCTGCCCCTTACCAATCCACTGGGGACAGTGTGTAACTCTCTGCTCCTTACCAATCCACTGGAGACAGTGTGTGACTCTCTGTCTGCTCCTTACCAATCCAGTGGGGGCAGTGTGTGATTCTCTGTCAGCCCCTTACCAATCCACTGGGGACAGTGTGTGACTCTCTGTCTGCTCATTACCAATCCACTGGGGACAGTGTGTGACTCTCTGTCTGCTCCTTACCAATCCACTGGGGACAGTGTGTGACTCTCTGTCTGCTCCTTACCAATCCACTGGGGACAGTGTGTGACTCTCTGCTCCTTACTAATCCACTGGGGACAGTGTGTGACTCTCTGTCTGCTCCTTACCAATCCACTTAGGACAGTGTGTGACTCTCTGCTCCTTACCAATCCACTGGGGACAGTGTGTGACTCTCTGTCTGCTCCTTACCAATCCACTGGGGACAGTGTGTGACTCTCTGCTCCTTACTAATCCACTGGAGACAGTGTGTGACTCTCTGTCTGCTCCTTACCAATCCACTGGGGACAGTGTGTGACTCTCTGTCTGCCTCTTACCAATCCACTGGGGACAGTGTGTGACTCTCTGTCTGCTCCTTACCAATCCACTGGGGACAGTGTGTGACTCTCTGTCTGCCCCTCACCAATCCACTGGGGACAGTGTGTGACTCTCTGTCTGCCTCTTACCAATCCACTGGGGACAGTGTGTGACTCTCTGTCTGCTCCTTACCAATCCACTGGTGACAGTGTGTGACTCTCTGTCTGCCTCTTACCAATCCACTGGGGACAGTGTGTGACTCTCTGTCTGCTCCTTACCAATCCACTGGGGACAGTGTGTGACTCTCTGTCTGCTCCTTACCAATCCACTGGGGACAGTGCGTGACTCTCTGTCTGCTCCTTACTAATCCACTGGGGACAGTGTGTGACTCTCTGTCTGCCTCTTACCAATCCACTGGAGACTGTGTGTGACTCTCTGCTCCTTACCAATCCAGTGGGGGCAGTGAATGATTCTCTGTCTGCCCCTTACCAGTCCACTGGGGACAGTGTGTGACTCTCTGTCTGCTCCTTACCAATCCACTGGGGACAGTGTGTGACTCTCTGTCTGCCCCCTACCAATCCACTGGGGACAGTGTGTGACTCTCAGTCTGCCCCTTACCAATCCACTGGGGACAGTGTGTGACTCTCTGTCTGCTCCTTACCAATCCACTGGGGACAGTGTGTGACTCTCTGCCTGCCCCTTACCAATCCACTGGAGACAGTGTGTGACTCTCAGTCTGCCCCTTACCAATCCACTGGAGACAGTGTGTGACTCTCTGTCTGCTCTTTACCAATCCACTGGGGACAGTGTGTGACTCTCTGTCTGCTCCTTACCAATCCACTGGAGACAGTGTGTGACTCTCTGTCTGCCCCTTACCAATCCACTGGGGACAGTGTGTGACTCTCTGTCTGCTCCTTACCAATCCACTGGGGACAGTGTGTGAGACTCTGTCTGCCCCCTCCTAATCCACTGGGGACAGTGCATGACTCTCTGTCTGCCCCTTACCAATCCACTGGGGACAGTGTGTGACTCTATGTCTGCCCCTTACCAATCCACTGGGGACAGTGTGTGACTCTCTGTCTGCCCCTTACCAATCCACTGGGGACCGTCTGTGACTCTCTCTCTGCTCCTTACCGATCCACTGGAGACAGTGTTTGACTCTCTGTCTGCTCCTTACCAATCGAGTGGGGCAGTGTGTGATTCTCTGTCTGCTCCTTACCAATCCACTGGGGACAGTGTGTGACTCTCTGTCTGCCCCTTACCAATCCACTGGGGACCGTCTGTGACTCTCTCTCTGCTCCTTACCAATCCAGTGGGGCAGTGTGTGATTCTCTGTCTGCTCCTTACCAATCCACTGGGGACAGTGTGTGACTCTCTCTCTGCTCCTTACCAATCCACTGGGGACAGTGTGTGATTCTCTCTGTCTGCTCCTTACCAATCCACTGGGGACAGTGTGTGACTCTCTGCTCCTTACCAATCCACTGGAGACAGTGTGTGACTCTCTGTCTGCCCCTTACCAATCCACTGGGGACAGTGTGTGACTCTCTGTCTGCTCCTTACCAATCCACTGGGGACAGTGTGTGACTCTCTGTCTGCTCCTTACCAATCCACTGGGGACAGTGTGTGACTCTGTCTGCCCCTCACCAATCCTCTGGGGACAGTGTGTGACTCTCTGTCTGCCTCTTACCAATCCACTGGGGACAGTGTGTGACTCTCTGTCTGCCTCTTACCACTCCACTGGGGACAGTGTGTGACTCTCTGTCTACCCCTTACCAATCCACTGGGGACAGTGTGTGACTCTCTGTCTGCCCCTTACCAATCCACTGGGGACAGTGTGTGACTCTCTGTCTGCTCCTTACCAATCCACTGGGGACAGTGTGTGACTCTCTGTTTGCTCCTTACCAATCCACTGGGAACAGTGTGTGACTCTCTGTCTGCTCCTTACCAATCCACTGGGGACAGTGTGTGACTCTCTGTCTGCTCCTTACCAATCCACTGGGGACAGTGTGTGACTCTCTGTCTGCCCCTTACCAATCCACTGGGGACAGTGTGTGTCTCGCTGACTGCTCCTTACCAATCTAGTGGGGGCAGTGTGTGATTCTCTGTCTGCCCCTTACCAATCGACTGGGGACAGTGTGTAACTCTCTGATCCTTACCAGTCCACTGGAGACAGTGTGTGACTCTCTGTCTGCTCCTTACCAATCCAGTGGGGGCAGTGTGTGATTCTCTGTCAGCCCCTTACCAATCCACTGGGGACAGTGTGTGACTCTCTGTCTGCTCCTTACCAATCCACTGGGGACAGTGTGTGACTCTCTGTCTGCTCCTGACCAATCCACTTGGGACAGTGTGTGACTCTCTGCTCCTTACCAATCCACTGGGGACAGTGTGTGACTCTCTGTCTGCTCCTTACCAATCCACTGGGGACAGTGTGTGACTCTCTGTCTGCTCCTTACCAATCCACTGGGGACAGTGTGTGACTCTCTGCTCCTTACCAATCCACTGGAGACAGTGTGTGACTCTCTGTCTGCTCCTTACCAATCCACTGGGGACAGTGTGTGACTCTCTGTCTGCTCCTTACCAATCCACTGGGGACAGTGTGTGACTCTCTGCTCCTTACCAATCCACTGGAGACAGTGTGTGACTCTCTGTCTGCTCCTTACCAATCCACTGGGGACAGTGTGTGACTCTCTGTCTGCTCCTTACCAATCCACTGGAGACAGTGTGTGACTCTCAGTCTGCTCCTTACCAATCCACTGGGGACAGTGTGTGACTCTCTGTCTGCCTCTTACCAATCCACTGGGGACAGTGTGTGACTCTCTGTCTGCTCCTTACCAATCCACTGGGGACAGTGTGTGACTCTCTGTCTGCCCCTTACCAATCCACTGGGGACAGTGTGTGTCTCGCTGTCTGCTCCTTACCAATCCACTGGGGACAGTGCGTGACTCTCTGTCTGCTCCTTACCAATCCACTGGGGACAGTGTGTGACTCTCTGTCTGCTCCTGACCAATCCACTGGAGACAATGTGTCACTCTCTGTCTGCCCCTTACCAATCCACTGGGGACAGTGTGTGACTCTCTGTCTGCTCCTGACCAATCCACTGGAGACAGTGTGTGACTCTCTGTCTGCTCCTTACCAATCCACTGGGGACAGTGTGTGACTCTCTGTCTGCCTCTTACCAATCCACTGGGGACAGTGTGTGACTCTCTGTCTGCTCCTTACCAATCCACTGGGGACAGTGTGTGACTCTCTGTCTGCCCCTCACCAATCCACTGGAGACAGTGTGTGACTCTCTGTCTGCCTCTTACCAATCCACTGGGGACAGTGTGTGACTCTCTGTCTGCTCCTTACCAATCCACTGGGGACAGTGTGTGACTCTCTGTCTGCCCCTCACCAATCCACTGGGGACAGTGTGTGACTCTCTGTCTGCCTCTTACCAATCCACTGGGGACAGTGTGTGACTCTCTGTCTGCTCCTTACCAATCCACTGGGGACAGTGTGTGACTCTCTGTCTGCCCCTCACCAATCCACTGGGGACAGTGTGTGACTCTCTGTCTGCCTCTTACCAATCCACTGGGGACAGTGTGTGACTCTCTGTCTGCTCCTTACCAATCCACTGGGGACAGTGTGTGACTCTCTGTCTGCTCCTTACCAATCCACTGGGTCAGTGCGTGACTCTCTGTCTGCTCCTTACCAATCCACTGGGGACAATGTGTCACTCTCTGTCTGCTCCTGACCAATCCACTGGAGACAATGTGTCACTCTCTGTCTGCTCCTTACCAATCCACTGGGGACAGTGTGTGACTCTCAGTCTGCCCCTTACCAATCCACTGGGGACAGTGTGTGACTCTCTGTCTGCTCCTTACCAATCCACTGGGGACAGTGTGTGACTCTCAGTCTGCCCCTTACCAATCCACTGGGGACAGTGTGTGACTCTCTGTCTGCCCCTTACCAATCCACTGGGGACAGTGTGTGACTCTCTGTCTGCTCCTTACCAATCCACTGGGGACAGTGTGTGACTCTCTGTCTGCTCCTTACCAATCCACTGGGGACAGTGTGTGACTCTCTGTCTGCTCCTTACCAATCCACTGGGGACAGTGTGTGACTCTCTGTCTGCCCCTTACCAATCCACTGGGGACAGTGTGTGACTCTCTGTCTGCTCCTTACCAATCCACTGGGGACAGTGTGTGACTCTCTGTCTGCCCCTTACCAATCCACTGGGGACAGTGTGTGACTCTCTGTCTGCTCCTTACCAATCCACTGGGGACAGTGTGTGACTCTCTGCTCCTTACCAATCCACTGGGGACAGTGTGTGACTCTCTGTCTGCTCCTTACCAATCCACTGGGGACAGTGTGTGACTCTCTGTCTGCTCCTTACCAATCCACTGGGGACAGTGTGTGACTCGCTGTCTGCTCCTTACCAATCCACTGGAGACAGTGTGTGACTCTCTGCTCCTTACCAATCCACTGGGGACAGTGTGTGACTCTCTGTCTGCTCCTTACCAATCCACTGGGGACAGTGTGTGACTCTCTGTCTGCCCCTTACCTATCCACTGGGGACAGTGTGTGACTCTCTGTCTGCCCCTTACCTATCCACTGGGGACAGTGTGTGACTCTCTGCTCCTTACCAATCCACTGGGGACAGTGTGTGACTCTCTGCTCCTTACCAATCCACTGGGGACAGTGTGTGACTCTCTGCTCCTTACCAATCCACTGGGGACAGTGTGTGACTCTCTGCTCCTTACCAATCCACTGGGGACAGTGTGTGACTCTCTGTCTGCTCCTTACCAATCCACTGGGGACAGTGTGTGACTCTCTGTCTGCTCCTTACCAATCCACTTAGGACAGTGTGTGACTCTCTGCTCCTTACCAATCCACTGGGGACAGTGTGTGACTCTCTGTCTGCTCCTTACCAATCCACTGGGGACAGTGTGTGACTCTCTGCTCCTTACTAATCCACTGGAGACAGTGTGTGACTCTCTGTCTGCTCCTTACCAATCCACTGGGGACAGTGTGTGACTCTCTGTCTGCCTCTTACCAATCCACTGGGGACAGTGTGTGACTCTCTGTCTGCTCCTTACCAATCCACTGGGGACAGTGTGTGACTCTCTGTCTGGCCCTCACCAATCCACTGGGGACAGTGTGTGACTCTCTGTCTGCCTCTTACCAATCCACTGGGGACAGTGTGTGACTCTCTGTCTGCTCCTTACCAATCCACTGGGGACAGTGCGTGACTCTCTGTCTGCTCGTTACTAATCCACTGGGGACAGTGCGTGACTCTCTGTCTGCTCCTTACTAATCCACTGGGGACAGTGTGTGACTCTCTGTCTGCTCCTTACCAATCCACTGGGGACAGTGTGTGACTCTCAGTCTGCCCCTTACCAATCCACTGGGGACCGTGTGTGACTCTCTGTCTGCTCCTTACCAATCCACTGGGGACAGTGTGTGACTCTCTGTCTGCCCCTTACCAATCCACTGGAGACAGTGTGTGACTCTCAGTCTGCCCCTTACCAATCCACTGGAGACAGTGTGTGACTCTCAGTCTGCCCTTAACAATCCACTGGGGACAGTGTGTGACTCTCTGTCTGCCTCTTACCAATCCACTGGGGACAGTGCATGACTCTCTGTCTGCCCCTTACCAATCCACTGGGGACAGTGTGTGACTCTCTGTCTACCCCTTACCAATCCACTGGGGACAGTGTGTGACTCTCTGTCTGCCCCTTACCAATCCACTGGGGACAGTGTGTGACTCTCTGTCTGCCTCTTACCAATCCTCTGGAGACAGTGTGTGACTCTATGTCTGCCCCTTACCAATCCACTGGGGACAGTGTGTGACTCTCTGTCTGCCTCTTACCAATCCACTGGGGACAGTGCATGACTCTCTGTCTGCCCCTTACCAATCCACTGGGGACAGTGTGTGACTCTCTGTCTACCCCTTACCAATCCACTGGGGACAGTGTGTGACTCTATGTCTGCCCCTTACCAATCCACTGGGGACCGTCTGTGACTCTCTCTCTGCTCCTTACCAATCCACTGGGGACAGTGTGTGACTCTCTGTCTGCTCCTTACCAATCCACTGGGGACAGTGTGTGACTCTCTGTCTGCTCCTTACCAATCCACTGGAGACAGTGTGTGACTCTCTGTCTGCTCCTTACCAATCCACTGGGGTCAGTGTGTGACTCTCTGTCTGCTCTTTACCAATCCACTTGGGACAGTGTGTGACTCTCTGATCCTTACCAATCCACTGGAGACAGTGTGTGACTCTCTGTCTGCCCCTTACCAATCCACTGGAGACAGTGTGTGACTCTCTGTCTGCCCCTTACCAATCCACTGGGGACAGTGTGTGAGTCTCTGTCTGCCCCTTACCAATCCACTGGGGACAGTGTGTGACTCTCTGTCTGCCCCTTACCAATCCACTGGGGACCGTCTGTGACTCTCTCTCTGCTCCTTACCAATCCAGTGGGGCAGTGTGTGATTCTCTGTCTGCCCCTTACCAATCCACTGGGGACAGTGTGTGACTCTCTCTCTGCTCCTTACCAATCCACTGGGGACAGTGTGTGACTCTCTGTCTACCCCTTACCAATCCACTGGGGACAGTGTGTGACTCTATGTCTGCCCCTTACCAATCCACTGGGGACAGTGTGTGACTCTCTGTCTGCCCCTTACCAATCCACTGGGGACCGTCTGTGACTCTCTCTCTGCTCCTTACCGATCCACTGGAGACAGTGTTTGACTCTCTGTCTGCTCCTTACCAATCCAGTGGGGGCAGTGTGTGACTCTCTGTCTGCTCCTTACCAATCCACTGGGGACAGTGTGTGACTCACTGTCTGCCCCTTACCAATCCACTGGAGACAGTGTGTGACTCTCTGTCTGCCCCTTACCAATCCACTGGGGACAGTGTGTGACTCTCTGTCTGCTCCTTACCAATCCACTGGGGACAGTGTGTGAGACTCTGTCTGCCCCCTCCTAATCCACTGGGGACAGTGCATGACTCTCTGTCTGCCCCTTACCAATCCACTGGGGACAGTGTGTGACTCTCTGTCTACCCCTTACCAATCCACTGGGGACAGTGTGTGACTCTATGTCTGCCCCTTACCAATCCACTGGGGACAGTGTGTGACTCTCTGTCTGCCCCTTACCAATCCACTGGGGACCGTCTGTGACTCTCTCTCTGCTCCTTACCAATCCACTGGGGACAGTGTGTGACTCTCTGTCTGCTCCTTACCAATCCACTGGGGACAGTGTGTGACTCTCTGTCTGCTCCTTACCAATCCACTGGAGACAGTGTGTGACTCTCTGTCTGCTCCTTACCAATCCACTGGGGTCAGTGTGTGACTCTCTGTCTGCTCTTTACCAATCCACTGGGGACAGTGTGTGACTCTCTGATCCTTACCAATCCACTGGAGACAGTGTGTGACTCTCTGTCTGCCCCTTACCAATCCACTGGAGACAGTGTGTGACTCTCTGTCTGCCCCTTACCAATCCACTGGGGACAGTGTGTGAGTCTCTGTCTGCCCCTTACCAATCCACTGGGGACAGTGTGTGACTCTCTGTCTGCCCCTTACCAATCCACTGGGGACCGTCTGTGACTCTCTCTCTGCTCCTTACCAATCCAGTGGGGCAGTGTGTGATTCTCTGTCTGCCCCTTACCAATCCACTGGGGACAGTGTGTGACTCTCTCTCTGCTCCTTACCAATCCACTGGGGACAGTGTGTGATTCTCTCTGTCTGCTCCTTACCAATCCACTGGGGACAGTGTGTGACTCTCTGCTCCTTACCAATCCAGTGGAGCAGTGTGTGATTCTCTGTCTGCCCCTTACCAATCCACTGGGGACAGTGTGTGACTCTCAGTCTGCCCCTTACCAATCCACTGGGGACAGTGTGTGACTCTCTGCTCCTTACCAATCCACTGGAGACAGTGTGTGACTCTCTGTCTGCTCCTTACCAATCCACTGGGGGCAGTGTGTGAATCTCTGACTGCATCTTACCAATCCACTGGGGACAGTGTGTGACTCTCTGTCTGCTCCTTACCAATCCACTGGGGACAGTGTGTGACTCTGTCTGCCCCTCACCAATCCTCTGGGGACAGTGTGTGACTCTCTGTCTGCCTCTAACCAATCCACTGGGGACAGTGTGTGACTCTCTGTCTGCCTCTTACCAATCCACTGGGGACAGTGTGTGACTCTCTGTCTACCCCTTACCAATCCACTGGGGACAGTGTGTGACTCTCTGTCTGCCCCTTACCAATCCACTGGGGACAGTGTGTGTCTCGCTGTCTGCTCCTTACCAATCCACTGGGGACAGTGTGTGACTCTCTGTTTGCTCCTTACCAATCCACTGGGAACAGTGTGTGACTCTCTGTCTGCTCCTTACCAATCCACTGGGGACAGTGTGTGACTCTCTGTCTGCTCCTTACCAATCCACTGGGGACAGTGTGTGACTCTCTGTCTGCCCCTTACCAATCCACTGGGGACAGTGTGTGTCTCGCTGACTGCTCCTTACCAATCCACTGGAGACAGTGTGACTCTCTGTCTGCTCCTTACCAATCCACTGGGGACAGTGTGTGACTCTCTGCTCATTACCAATCTAGTGGGGGCAGTGTGTGATTCTCTGTCTGCCCCTTACCAATCCACTGGGGACAGTGTGTGACTCTCTGTCTGCTCCTTACCAATCCACTGGGGACAGTGTGTGACTCTCTGTCTGCTCCTTACCAATCCACTGGGGACAGTGTGTAACTCTCTGATCCTTACCAATCCACTGGAGACAGTGTGTGACTCTCTGTCTGCTCCTTACCAATCCAGTGGGGGCAGTGTGTGATTCTCTGTCAGCCCCTTACCAATCCACTGGGGACAGTGTGTGACTCTCTGTCTGCTCCTTACCAATCCACTGGGGACAGTGTGTGACTCTCTGTCTGCTCCTGACCAATCCACTTGGGACAGTGTGTGACTCTCTGCTCCTTACCAATCCACTGGGGACAGTGTGTGACTCTCTGTCTGCTCCTTACCAATCCACTGGGGACAGTGTGTGACTCTCTGTCTGCTCCTTACCAATCCACTGGGGACAGTGTGTGACTCGCTGTCTGCTCCTTACCAATCCACTGGAGACAGTGTGTGACTCTCTGCTCCTTACCAATCCACTGGGGACAGTGTGTGACTCTCTGTCTGCTCCTTACCAATCCACTGGGGACAGTGTGTGACTCTCTTTGTGCCCCTTACCAATCCACTGGGGACAGTGTGTGACTCTCTGTCTGCTCCTTACCAATCCACTGGGGACAGTGTGTGACTCTCTGTCTGCCCCTTACCAATCCACTGGGGACAGTGTGTGACTCTCTGTCTGCTCCTTACCAATCCACTGGGGACAGTGTGTGACTCTCTGTCTGCCCCTTACCAATCCACTGGGGACAGTGTGTGACTCTCTGTCTGCTCCTTACCAATCCACTGGGGACAGTGTGTGACTCTCTGTCTGCCCCTTACCAATCCACTGGGGACAGTGTGTGACTCTCTGTCTGCCCCTTACCAATCCACTGGGGACAGTGTGTGACTCTCTGTCTGCTCCTTACCAATCCACTGGGGACAGTGAGTGACTCTCAGTCTGCCCCTTACCAATCCACTGGGGACAGTGTGTGACTCTCTGTCTGCTCCTTACCAATCCACTGGGGACAGTGTGTGACTCTCTGTCTGCTCCTTACCAATCCACTGGGGACAGTGTGTGACTCGCTGTCTGCTCCTTACCAATTCACTGGAGACAGTGTGTGACTCTCTGCTCCTTACCAATCCACTGGGGACAGTGTGTGACTCTCTGTCTGCTCCTTACCAATCCACTGGGGACAGTGTGTGACTCTCTGTCTGCCCCTTACCTATCCACTGGGGACAGTGTGTGACTCTCTGTCTGCCCCTTACCTATCCACTGGGGACAGTGTGTGACTCTCTGCTCCTTACCAATCCACTGGGGACAGTGTGTGACTCTCTGCTCCTTACCAATCCACTGGGGACAGTGTGTGACTCTCTGCTCCTTACCAATCCACTGGGGACTGTGTGTGACTCTCTGCTCCTTACCAATCCACTGGGGACAGTGTGTGACTCTCTGTCTGCTCCTTACCAGTCCACTGGGGACAGTGTGTGACTCTCTGTCTGCCCCCTACCAATCCACTGGGGACAGTGTGTGACTCTCTGTCTGCTCCTTACCAATCCACTGGGGACAGTGTGTGACTCTCTGTCTGCTCCTTACCAAACCACTGGGGACAGTGTGTGACTCTCTGTCTGCTCCTTACCAATCCACTGGGGACAGTGTGTGACTCTCTGTCTGCCCCTTACCAATCCACTGGGGACAGTGTGTGACTCTCTGCTCCTTACCAATCCACTGGGGACAGTGTGTGACTCTCTGTCTGCCCCTTACCAATCCACTGGGGACAGTGTGTGACTCTCTCTCTGCTCCTTAACAATCCACTGGGGACAGTGTGTGACTCTCTGTCTGCCCCTTACCAATCCACTGGGGACAGTGTGTGACTCTCTGTCTGGTCCTTACCAATCCACTGGGGACAGTGTGTGACTCACTGTCTGCTCCTTACCAATCCACTGGGGACAGTGTGTGACTCTCTGTCTGCCCCTTACCAATCCACTGGGGACAGTGTGTGACTCTCTGTCTGCCCCTACCAATCCACTGGGGACCGTGTGTGACTCTCTGTCTGCTCCTTACCAATCCAGTGGGGCAGTGTGTGATTCTCTGTCTGCTCCTTACCAATCCACTGGGGACAGTGTGTGACTCTATCTCTGCTCCTTACCAATCCACTGGGGACAGTGTGTTACTCTCTGTCTGCTCCTTACCAGTCCACTGGGGACAGTGTGTGACTCTCTGTCTGCTCCTTACCAATCCACTGTGGACAGTGTGTGATTCTCTGCTCCTTACCAATCCACTGGGGACAGTGTGTGACTCTCTGTCTGCTCCTTACCAATCCACTGGGGACAGTGTGTCACTCTCTGTCTGCCCCTTACCAATCTACTGGGGACAGTGTGTGATTCTCTGTCTGCTCCTTACCAATCCACTGTGGACAGTGTGTGATTCTCTGCTCCTTACCAATCCACTGGGGACAGTGTGTGACTCTCTGTCTGCTCCTTACCAATCCACTGGGGACAGTGTGTCACTCTCTGTCTGCCCCTTACCAATCCACTGGGGACAGTGTGTGACTCTCTGTCTGCTCCTTACCAATCCACTGGGGACAGTGTGTCACTCTCTGTCTGCCCCTTACCAATCCACTGGGGACAGTGTGTGACTCTCTGTCTGCTCCTTACCAATCCAGTGGGGCAGTGTGTGATTCTCTGTCTGCTCCTTACCAATCCACTGGGGACCGTGTGTGACTCTCTCTCTGCTCCTTATCAATCCACTGGGGACAGTGTGTGACTCTCTCTCTGCTCCTTACCAATCCAGTGGGGGCAGTGTGTGACTCTCTGTCTGCTCCTTACCAATCCACTGGGGACAGTGTGTGACTCTCTGTCTGCTCCTTACCAATCCACTGGGGACAGTGTGTGACTCTTTGTCTGCTCCTTACCAATCCAGTGGGGGCAGTGTGTGATTCTCTGTCTGCCCCTTACCAATCCACTGGGGACAGTGTGTGACTCTCTGTCTGCTCCTTACCAAACCACTGGGGACAGTGTGTGACTCTCTGTCTGCTCCTTACCAATCCACTGGGGACAGTGTGTGACTCTCTGTCTGCTCCTTACCAATCCACTGGGGACAGTGTGTGACTCTCTGTCTGCTCCTTACCAATCCAGTGGGGGCAGTGTGTGACTCTCTGTCTGCTCCTTACCAATCCACTGGGGACAGTGTGTGACTCTCTGTCTGCCCCTTACCAATCCACTGGGGACAGTGTGTGACTCTCTGCTCCTTACCAATCCACTGGGGACAGTGTGTGACTCTCTGTCTGCCCCTTATCAATCCACTGGGGACAGTGTGTGACTCTCTGTCTGCTTCTTACCAATCCACTGGGGACAGTGTGTGACTCTCTGTCTGCTCCTTACCAATCCACTGGGGACAGTGTGTGACTCTCTGTCTGCTCCTTACCAATCCAGTGGGGACAGTGTGTTACTCTCTGTCTGCTCCTTACCAATCCACTGGGGACAGTGTGTGATTCTCTGCTCCTTACCAATCCACTGGGGACAGTGTGTGACTCTCTGTCTGCTCCTTACCAATCCACTGGGGACAGTGTGTGACTCTCTGTCTGCTCCTTACCAATCCAGTGGGGACAGTGTGTTACTCTCTGTCTGCTCCTTACCAATCCACTGGGGACCGTGTGTGACTCTCTGTCTGCTCCTTACCAATCCACTGGGGACAGTGTGTGACTCTCTGTCTGCTCCTTACCAGTCCACTGGGGACAGTGTGTGACTCTCTGTCTGCCCCCTACCAATCCACTGGGGACAGTGTGTGACTCTCTGTCTGCTCCTTACCAATCCACTGGGGACAGTGTGTGACTCTCTGTCTGCCCCTTACCAAACCCCTTGGGACAGTGTGTGACTCTCTGTCTGCTCCTTACCAATCCACTGGGGATAGTGTGTGACTCTCTGTCTGCTCCTTACCAGTCCACTGGGGACAGTGTGTGACTCTCTGTCTGCTCCTTACCAATCCACTGGGAACAGTGTGTGACTCTCTCTCTGCTCCTTACCAATCCACTGGGGACAGTGTGTGACTCTCTGTCTGCCCCTTACCAATCCACTGGGGACAGTGTGTGACTCTCTGTCTGGTCCTTACCAATCCACTGGGGACAGTGTGTGACTCTCTGTCTGCTCCTCACCAATCCACTGGGGACAGTGTGTGACTCTCTGTCTGCTCCTTACCAATCCAGTGGGGACAGTGTGTTTCTCTCTGTCTGCTCCTTACCAATCCACTGGGGACCGTGTGTGACTCTCTGTCTGCTCCTTACCAATCCACTGGGGACAGTGTGTGACTCTCTCTCTGCTCCTTACCAATCCACTGGAGACAGTGTGTGACTCTCTGTCTGCTCCTTACCAATCCACTGGGGACAGTGTGTGACTCTCTCTCTGCTCCTTACCAATCCACTGGGGACAGTGTGTGACTCTCTGTCTGCCCCTTACCAATCCACTGGGGACAGTGTGTGACTCTCTGTCTGGTCCTTACCAATCCACTGGGGACAGTGTGTGACTCTCTGTCTGCATCTTACCAATCCACTGGGGACAGTGTGTGACTCTCTGTCTGCTCCTTACCAATCCAGTGGGGACAGTGTGTTACTCTCTGTCTGCTCCTTACCAATCCACTGGGGACCGTGTGTGACTCTCTCTCTGCTCCTTACCAATCCACTGGAGACAGTGTGTGACTCTCTGTCTGCTCCTTACCAGTCCACTGGAGACAGTGTGTGACTCTCTGTCTGCCCCCTACCAATCCACTGGGGACAGTGTGTGACTCACTGTCTGCTCCTTACCAATCCACTGGGGACAGTGTGTGACTCTCTCTCTGCTCCTTACCAATCCACTGGGGACAGTGTGTGACTCTCTGTCTGCCCCTTACCAATCCACTGGGGACAGTGTGTGACTCTCTCTCTGCTCCTTACCAATCCACTGGGGACAGTGTGTGACTCTCTGTCTGCTCCTTACCAATCCACTGGGGACAGTGTGTGACTCTCTGTCTGCCCCTTACCAATCCACTGGGGACAGTGTGTGACTCTCTGTCTGGTCCTTACCAATCCTCTGGGGACAGTGTGTGACTCTCTGTCTGCTCCTTACCAATCCACTGGGGACAGTGCGTGACTCTCTGTCTGCCCCTTACCAATCCACTGGGGACAGTGTGTGACTCTCTGTCTGCCCCTTACCAATCCACTGGGGACAGTGTGTGACTCTCTGTCTGCCCCCTACCAATCCACTGGGGACAGTGTGTGACTCTCTGCTCCTTACCAATCCACTGGAGACAGTGTGTGACTCTCTGTCTGCTCCTTACCAATCCACTGAGGACAGTGTGTGACTCTCTGTCTGCTCCTTACCAATCCACTGGAGACAGTGTGTGACTCTCTGTCTGCTCCTTACCAATCCACTGAGGACAGTGTGTGACTCTCTGTCTGCTCCTTACCAATCCACTGGGGACCGTGTGTGACTCTCTCTCTGCTCCTTAACAATCCAGTGGGGCAGTGTGTGATTCTCTGTCTGCTCCTTACCAATCCACTGGGGACAGTGTGTGACTCTATCTCTGCTCCTTACCAATCCAGTGGGGGCAGTGTGTGACTCTCTGTCTGCTCCTTACCAATCCACTGGGGACAGTGTGTGACTCTTTGTCTGCTCCTTACCAATCCAGTGGGGGCAGTGTGTGATTCTCTGTCTGCCCCTTACCAATCCACTGGGGACAGTGTGTAACTCTCTGTGTGCTCCTTACCAATCCACTGGGGACAGTGTGTGACTCTCTCTCTGCTCCTTACCAATCCAGTGGGGGCAGTGTGTGACTCTCTGTCTGCTCCTTACCAATCCACTGGGGACAGTGTGTGACTCTTTGTCTGCTCCTTACCAATCCAGTGGGGGCAGTGTGTGATTCTCTGTCTGCCCCTTACCAATCCACTGGGGACAGTGTGTAACTCTCTGTGTGCTCCTTACCAATCCACTGGGGACAGTGTGTGACTCTCTCTCTGCTCCTTACCAATCCAGTGGGGGCAGTGTGTGACTCTCTGTCTGCTCCTTACCAATCCACTGGGGACAGTGTGTGACTCTTTGTCTGCTCCTTACCAATCCAGTGGGGGCAGTGTGTGATTCTCTGTCTGCCCCTTACCAATCCACTGGGGACAGTGTGTAACTCTCTGTGTGCTCCTTACCAATCCACTGGGGACAGTGTGTGACTCTCTGTCTGCTCCTTACCAATCCACTGGGGACAGTGTGTGACTCTCTGTCTGCTCCTTACCAATCCAGTGGGGGCAGTGTGT